>NW_028270177.1:89075168-89375168 GCF_037043375.1 Chiloscyllium plagiosum
GAGGAAGAGAGAGGGCGGCGACAGAGAGTGGGGTGAGGGCAAGAGAGTGAGGGGGTGAGAGAGAGGTTGAAAGGGGTGCAAGAAAGAGAAAGGTGTTGACAAGAAAGATAGAGGGGGCAAGACAGAGCGAGGGGGTGAAAGAGAGTGATTAAACGTGGGACGCGAGAGAGAGAAGAAGCGAGAGAGAGAGAGAGAGAGAACGAGACAGAGAGAGAGAGTGGCCAGAGAGAGAGAGAGGGAGAGCGGCTAGATGGAGTGGGGGGGGGGGGGGGGTAAGAGTGAGAGAGAGATAGAGACAGAGATGGAGACAGAGAGACAGATGTACGGAGAGAGAGAAAGGGGCAGGAGAGTGAGGGTGGGGGACGAGAGAGAGAGTGAGGCGGGCCAAACGAGAAAGTGTATGACGGGGAGAGAGAAGGCAGGGCAACAGAGAGAGTACATGAGTGAGTCAAAGATGGAGGGCGAAAGAGAGAGAGGGCGTCGAGAGAGAGTAAGGGCGCAAGAGGGGTTTTGAGAGGAAGGGGGCGGGAGAGGGAGAGTGAGAGAGAGTGCGAGACGGGGCTGGAGACGAAAAGAGGGTCAAGAGAGGGAGGGATGAGAAAGGGATACGTGAGGAGAGAGCACGAGAGCGAGACTGAGAGAGTGAGAGAGAGGGAGAGAAATGCTGCTAGAGAGAGGGGAAGGGAGAGAGAATCACAGAGAGGAAGCAATCGATGGAGAGAGGCGGTGAGCGAGAGAGAGGGTGAGGGATGAGAGATAAAGACAGAGTTGGTGAGAGACAAAGGTTGGGCTAGAGAGTGATAGAGATACAGAGAGGGTGTGAGCGAGAGGGGGAGAGAGAGAGAGATGGGGCAAGAGAGCGATAGAGGGGTGAAAGAAGGTTGTGAGTGAGAGAAGAGAGAGGGAGGCGAGACAGAGAGAAGGGGCGAAGATGGTGAAAGAGATAGAGGGTGAGGGCGAGAGCGAGATAGAGCGAGAGAGTTGGAGAGAGGATTAGAGAGAAAGAGAGAGAGAAAGTGCGTGAGGGCGAGAGTGAGAGCGAGACAGAACGACAGAGGGTGAGAGAGAGGGTGAGAGGAAGAGAGAGGGCGAGAGACGGCTAGAGTGGAAGTGATGGGGCGAGAGAGCGAGAAAGAGAGGTTGAGAGGGAGAGACAGAAACAGGAAAAGAAAGGGCAAGAGAGAGTGAGAGAGTGGGCAAGAGAGATAGCAAGAGAGAGAGATTGCGAGAGGATGCAGAGAGACAGACAGCGAGAGGGGGCGAGAGAGGGACAGAGAGAGGGCAAGAGAGATGGCGAGAGATAAGGGCGAGAGAGAGAGAGCAAAGGAGACAGTGAGCGGGGGGGAGAGAGAGCTAGGAGCAAAGAGGAGAGAGGGCGAGGGTGAATGTGAGAGAGATGGGGTGAGGAAGAGAGGGAGGGGTTGAGAGAGGGGCAAGAAAGATAGAGAGGATGAGAGAGACAGCGAGTGGGAGCGAGCGTGATAGTGAGAGAGAGGGGACAGCGAGAGGTAGAGGGTGAGCGGAAAAGCGAGAGAGGGCATGCCAGTGAGAGAGAGGGGCGAGTGAGAGTGAGGGGAAGAGCGAGAGAGAGCGAGAAAGCGAGTGAGGGGGCATGCAAGGAAGAGGTGGCATGAGCGAGAGACAAAGATGGCGACCGAGAGAGTGCCGGGGCGAGCGAGAGAGAGAGTGAGACGCAAATGAGACTGAGAGATATGGTGTGAGTGAGAGAGAGAAGAAGTGCGAGAGGGAGCGAGCATGGGGGGAGCGAGATACAGTGGTGGCAAACGAGAGAGATTGAGAGAGAGGGGAGTGTGTGGGAGAGAGAAAGGCTTGAGCGATTTGGGGGTTGAGGAAGAGTTACAGAGGGTGGAGCAACACCGGGGTTTGAGGGAAAGAGCAGGGTGCTGAGGAATGTTATAGAGGGGACGAGTGAGAGAGAGAGATGGAGTGAGATCGAGAGACAGGGGTTAAGGGAGATTTATAGAGGTGGTGAGCGAGACAGAGAGGAGGTAAGCGAGAGTTATAGAAGGGCGAGAGAGAAAGGCTTGCGAGAGAGAGGGATGTTGAGGGAGAGTTATAGAGGAGGTGAGCGAGAGAGGGATAAACTAGAGAGAGGGATGGTGAAGGATCGTTATAGAGGGTGCGAACGACAGAGCGGGGCGTGCGAGAGACACGGAGGTGAGCAAGAGAAGGGGTGAGGGAAATTATAGAGGGGAAGAGTAAGAGAGAGAAAGAGTTGGTGAGTGAGTCAACAAGGTCGGGCGAGAGAGAAAGAATGGCGACCGAGAGAGAGAATGAGTGTGTGAAAGAGAGAGGAGTAAGAGAGGGAGACTGAAAAAGAGTGAAAAACAGATTGCGCGAGACAGCAAGGGAGAGAAAGTTTGTGAGAGAGAAGGAGGCGAGACACAGGGGGCAATGTAGAGAGAAGGGACAACAGAGGGGAGAGAGACGGAGAGAAAGTGTGCAAGAGAGAGAGGTTGCGGGGGTTGCAAAACAGAGAGAGAGAGCAAGGGTTTGGGCGAGAGTAAAAGATGGCGCGGTCAACAGCGAAAGAGCGAGTGCGAGAGACAGAAAAGAAAAAGAGAGAGACCGCGAGGGGGCGAGCGAGACAGGGGATAAGAGAGAGGGGGCAAACGAGAGAGTGTGTGCAGAGAGACAAGGTGCAATCAAGGCACAGGGTGCGCATGAGAGAGAGAGGGCGAGAGCAAAACAGAGAGAGAGTGAGAGAGATGGAGGGCGAGACTGAGACTGAGAGAGAGGAGGCAGAGAGAGAGGTTTGTGTGAGAGAGAGAGATGGAGAGAAAGAGAGAAAGGCAGTTCGAGAGAAGAGAGAATGGGCGAGAGATGGCGACAGTGAGAGAGAGAGAGACAGAGAGAAAGCGAGACAGAGAAGGTGAGGGAGAGGGTGCGAGAGAGAGGGGCAGAGAGAGAAAGGCGGTTCGAGAGAGAGGGAGAGAGAGAATGGGCGAGAGATGGCGAGAGAGAGAGAGACAGAGAGAGAGAGAGACGGAGAAAAAGCGAGAGAGAGGGTGAGGGAGGGGGGTAGAGAGTGAGGAGCAGAGACAGAAACAGAGACAAAGCGAGAGAGAGAGACAGTGAGGGGGGCGAGAGAGAGGGGCAGAGTGAGAGGGCTGAGAGTGAGAGAGTGTGCGAGAGCGAGAGAGGATGAAATGGGGCGAGAGAGAGACAGGGACTGCGAGAGAGAGTGGGCTCGAGAGTGAGAGAAGGCGTGAGGTAGAGGGTGTGAGACAGAGAGGGTGAAAGACATGGCGAGATGGGGCTAGAGAGGAAGCGAGAAGGCAACAGAGCGGGAGAAGGTGAGGGAGAGATAGAGAGAAAGAGAGGGCGAGAGCGAGAGAGAGGGGTGAGCATGAGCGAGAGAGGGTGGGCGAACGAGATAGAGAGAGGCGGGCAAGAGAAAGAGGGTGAGCGAGAGATGGAGTGGTAAACTATAGAGGGAGATAGAGCGGGGATGCGAGAGAGGGAGACCAGCGAGAGATAGAGAGACAGAGGGGCAAATGAGAGAGAGAGAGAGCACGAGGGACGATTGAGAGAGAGGAAATGAGAGAGGGAGGAGTGAGAGCGAGAGTGAGAGGGCAAGAGAGAGCCGGTGAGAGAGAGAAAGACAGAGAGAGAGTGAAAGCGAGAGAGAGAGAGAGAGACAGATGGAGAGTGGGCAAAAGAGCGAGAGCTAGTGGACAAGGGAGAGAGATAGGAAGCAAGAGAGATAGAGGGGGTAAGACAGAGAGGAGATGAGAGTGAGAGGGGGCAAGAGAGAGGGAGAGTGGGAGAAAAAGATTGCGAGAGAGAGATGGTTGAGAGAGACAGAGAGTGGGGTGGGAGAGAGAACGAGGGGGCGAGAGACAGTGAGCGAGACAGGGAGAGTGTGGTTGAGAGAGAGATTGAGAGAGAGATGAAACGAGAGAGAGTGTGGGCGATAGAGAGGGGGTGACACAGAGAGTGACAGAGAGTCTGTCCGAGAGCGCGAGTGAAAGTAAGTGCATGAGAGTGAGGGAGGGCGGAGATGATGAAGATCAAGAAGAAGGAGCAAGAGAGATGGAGAGAGGGAGAGGGAGAGAGAGAGGGGAGAGAAAGTGTGGAAGAGAGCGTGGATGAGAGGTCAGAGAGAGCGAGGATGTGGGCAAGAGGAAGAGATAGAGACAGGGCAAGAGCGAGACTGGTAGTGAGAGGGGGCAGAGAGAGAGGGGATGAGAGAGAGCGAGGGGGAGACAGAACGCGAGTCAGGGAGAGAGATGAGGACTCTGTATGTGTGTGTGTAAGAGAGAGAGAGAGAATGGGCAAGAGATGCCGAGACACAGAGAGACAGAGAGAGAGAGAGAGAGAGAGTGAGAGACGGCGACAGAGAGAGGGAGAGACAAAGAAAGCAAGAGAGGGAAAGAGAAGCCGAGGTGGCAAGAGACAGAGGGGGATGAAAGAGAGGGGTCGACAGAGAGCGCGCGTGAGAGCGGGCAAGAGCGAGAGAGAAAGGTCGACAGCGAGAGAGCAAGAGCAGGAGAGGGTGAAAGCGGGCGAGAGGGAGAGAGAAAGACAGCGAGAGGCGAGAGGGAGATGGGGAGAGGGAGAGAGTGAAAGAAGGAGAGGTGGGTTTAGAGAGAGAGCGAGATAAAGAGGTGAGGAAAGAGAGAAGGGGAAGTCAGAGAGGGCGAGAGAGAGCGAGACAGAGCAAGACTGAGAGTGATGGACCGAGAGGGAGGCAGCGAGATAGAGAGAGAGAGAGTGAAGAAGAGAGATAGGCAGAGAAAGGGATCAAGAGAGAGAGAGAGAGAGAGAGAGAGAGAGAGAGTGGGTTACTGAGAGAGGCGAGAGAAAGATGAGGAGAGAGTTGTAGAGAGGGAATGAGAGAGTGAGAGATGGCGAAGGAGAGCGAGGCAGCAAGTGTGAGGGAAAGAGAGCGAGAGGAGTTGAGAGAGAGTGTGTAAGAGAGAGAAGAGAGCAAGAAAGACGGAGTGAGAAAGAGAGAGAGAGAGGGAGATCGAGAGAGGGGATGCAAAATAGAGAGTGGGGGCAAGAGAGGGAGGGAAGTGAGCGAGAGAAAGAGAGAGAGCAAGAGCGAGAGATGGAGACTGAGAAAGGGGGCAGCGAGAGAGGGGGAAGAGAGAGAAGGGGAGAGAGAGGGTGAGAGAGCAGGTAAGAGTCAGTGGGTGTATGTGAGCGAGAGGGTCGAGAGAGATGGGGAGAGCGAGAGTGAGAGAGAGAAAGGGGTGAGAGAGAGTTGGAGAGGGGACAAGGTACTAGAGAGGAGGTCAGAGAGAGCGAAGATGTCGGCAAGAGGAAGACATAGAAATAGGGCAAGAGCGAGAGTGTGAGCGAGAGAGGGAGCAGAGAGAGAGGGGGGATGAGAGACAGCGAGTGCGAGAGAGAGTGAGACGGAACGGAGGCAGATAGAATGAGAGGAGGACTGTGTGTGGGAGAGAGAGTGGGAATGGGCAAGAGATGGCGAGAGAGAGCGAAAAAATGGGGAGAGAGAGAGAGGAAGCGAGAGGGAGAGGGAGAGACAGAAAGAAAGCAAGAGAGAGAGAAGGCGAGGTCACAAGAGAGAGGGGGGGATTAAAGAGAAGGGTTGAGAGAGAGCGCGTGAGAGAGGCTAGAGCGAGAGGGAGAGGGCGAGAGCGAGAGGGCAAGATCGGGAGAGGGTGAAAGGGGGCGAGAGTGAGAGAGAGGAGTCCGAGGGAGAGAGAGTGAGACAGCGAGAGGTGAGAGGGAAATGGGGAGAGGGAGTGAAAGAAGGAGAGGTAGGGTTAGAGAGCAAGCGAGAGAGAGAGAGAGAAAGGGGTGGCGAAAGTGAGAGGGGGAGGAAGTCAGAAAAGGCGAGACAAAGCAAGATGGAGCAAGAGCGAAAGTGATGGACCAAGAGAAGGCGGCGAGATAGAGAGGAGGGGGGAGAGAGATTGTGAGGAATAGAGAGGGAGCAAGCGAGAGAGAGTGAGAGAGAGACGGGGACTAGAGAGGGGTGAGAGAGCGAGAGGCAGAGAGAGTGATAGAGCGACAGCAAAGGTGGCGAGGCAAAGAGAGAGGGTGCGAGAGAGGGGGGTAAGCGAGTGAGAGAAAGGGAGAGACAAAAGGAGACAGAGAGAGAGACAGAGAGAGAGCAAGAGAGAGAGAAGGGGCGAGAGAGGGGGGATAAGAGAGGTGAAAACAGTAGAGAGAGGAGAAGGCCGAGAGGAGGAGGCTGAGTGAGAGATATAGAGGGAGAACGAGGGAGAGAAACAGTCGAGAGCACGAGAGACATGGTGTGACAGAGAGAGAGGGTTCAGAGTGAGATTGGGAGAGGGGGTAGAGGGGGCGAGAGCGAGAGGGGATAAGAGAAACGGATGAGCGAGAGCATGAGAGAGACAGTGAGAGGGACAGCGAGAGAGGAAGAAACAGGGCGAGAAAAAAAGAGGAATAGGCCGGGAGGCAGAGGCAGAGAGAGAGAGTGGGCACAAGAGAGCAAGGGAGAGAAAATGTGTGATAATAAGTAGGGGCGAGAGAGGGAGAGACAGATGGGTGAGAGTCCAAGAGAGAGGGGCGAGAGGGAGAAAAGGGCGTGAAAAAGAGAGAGAGTGGGGGTGCGAGAAACGGTCAACAGAGCAAGAGATTGGGTTGCGCAAGTGAGACACGCAGAAGCGGCAAGCCATGGTTATAGAGAGGGTTAGAAAGCGATGGGGCGAGCTAGATTGAGAGAGAGGGATGAGGCACGTGAGAGAGAGAAAAAGAGATGGGGCGAGCGAGAGAGAGAGAGGGCGAGCGAGAGAGAGAAATAGATGGGGTGAGCGAGAGAGAGGGAGGTTGAGCGAGTGAGAGAGAGATGGGGTGAGCAACAGAGAACGGGCTGGCGAGCAAGAGATGGGAGTCGAGTGAAAGAGAGGGATTGGGGTCAGCGAAATAGAGAGAGTGGGCGAGAGAGGGAGAGATGGTGGGTGAGAGAGAGAGAGGAAAGAGAGAGAAAGAGGGGTGTGAGAAAGGGGGGTGAGCGAGATAGAGGGGGCGTGAGGTAGAGTTATAGGGGGCGAGGGAGAGAGAGAAAGAGGGCGTGCGAGAGCGAGGAGGCGAGAACGTGAGGGAGAGGGAGGGAGAGTGAGAGAAAGGGGGCAAGTGAGAGAGAGAGGAGATGAGAGAAAGACGATGAGAGAGGGAAAGTGGGGCCGAACGAGACAGAGATAGAGAGTGACAGAGTGGGGGAGTGCAACAAGGCAAGCGAGAGGGCGAAAGAGAGAGCAAGCAAGAGAAAGATTGTTGGTGTGTGAGAGAGAAGAAATATGGAGATCCAGAGAGAGAACGATGGCGTGTTAGAGAGAGTTAGCGAGAGAGGGAGCCAGAGAAAGAGGGGGAGCGAGACAGTCGGTGCGAGAAAGCAAGAAAGTGTGTGAGAGCGAGTGGGGTTGAGAAAAAGAGAAAGGGGCGATTGAGACAGGGAAAGAGATGGGGGGAGCAAGAGAGAGAGAGATGCGAGCAAGTGAGAGAGAGCCAGAGATGGGGTGAGCAAGAGAGAAAGCCGGGGCGAGCGAGAATGGGGAGTCGAGCGAGAGAGAGGGAATGGGGTGAGTGAGTGAGAGAGAGTGTGCGAGAGAGAGTGGAATCAGGCAAGCAAGAGAGTGAGTTTGGCGAGCGAGAGAGGGGGGTGACAGAGAGAGGGGGCGACAGAGAGAACCAAGGCAAGAGAGAGGCAGACAGAGTGTGGCAAGCGAGAGAGAGAGAGAGAGAGAGGTCGTAAGGGAGAGTAACAGAGGGGGCGAGCAATAGAGAGAGAGTGTCCGTGAGAGAAAGGGTCGACAGACAGAGAGGCAGTCTGCCAGAGAGAGCGGGGGAAGCGAGAGATTGAGAGAAAGAGTGAGTGAGAGTTTGGAGGTCAATCGAGACTGAGATAAAGATTGGATGAGAGAGAGCAAGAGAAAGCGGGTGTGCGAGAGAGAGAGAGAGGAGGCGAGCGAGAATATGAAGGAGGGAGCAACAAGAGTTGGCGAGAGAGACAGGCAGCGAGTGAAAGAGAGGGAACGTTGCGAGTGTGAGAGAGAGGGGCTGAGAGACAGTGGGCTAGAGAGAGAGTGGGCGCGAGAGAGCAAGGGAGAAAAAGTGGGTGAGAGTGAGAGTTGGCGAGACAGAGAGAGAGGGTCGAGAGAGAGAAGAGCACGACAGAGATAGACAGAGAGCGAGGGGGTGAGTGAGAGACAGAACGAGAGAGAGAGGGCGAGTGCGAGATAGAGCAAAAGAGTCAGCGACAGTGCGTGCGTGAGATCGAGAGCGAGAACGATAGAGGCAGAAAGTGATAGAGAGAGCGTGAGAGAGAGAGAGAAGACAAGAGAGAGAGAGATAGCGGGACGTGAGAGAGAAAGAGGCACGATGATAAAGATAGCGAGAGGGGATGGCGATAGAGAGAGAAGGTGTTGGCGAGCGCACGATGGAGAGGGGTGAGCGACAGAGAGAGATGAGGCAAGCGAGAGAGGCAGGGTCAAGCGAGAGACAGAAAGAGAGAAAGGGGGAGGTAAAGGGGAGAGAGAGATGGAGAGAAAGATTGAGAGAGACAGAGACAGAGAGAGATGACAAGTGTAAGAGAGAGGGGTTCGAGTGAGAAAAAGAAAGGAAGTTGAGAGAGGGGGAGATCGAGAAGGCGAGGAAGTGAGAGAGGGAGAGAGAGAAAGGGTGTACGAGAGAGTGACAGCATGCGAGAGAGAGCGTTCAAGAAAGGGTGGAGGCAAGAGACATACAAAGAAAGAGGAAGAGTGAGAGCGAGAGAGAGTGAGAGCAAGACAGAGAGAGAGAGAGGGAGAGAGATAAGGTGAGAGGGGGAGAGAGAGGGCGGGAAAGAGTTAGCGAGAGAGAGACAGGATGACAGAGAGAGTGGGGGCGAGATTGAGAAGGAACGCGAGAGAGAGAGAGTGCAAGAGACAGATAGATGTGACGAGAGAGAAGGCAAGACCGAGATAGCATGCGAGAGACGGTGCGAGAAAGAGGGCAAGAGTGAGAGAGAGAGGGGGAGAGAGCGAGATAGAGCAGGAGAGTGTGCGAGAGACCGAGAGCGAGAGCGAGAGTGAGAGTGAAAGCGAGACCAAGACCAAGAGTGAGAGAGGGGGCGAATGAGAAATGGAGAGGATTTGAGAGACAGAGAGAGAGAGAGAAAGAGAGTGGAGGCAAGAGAGGGGGAAAGAGAGAGAAAGCGGGGCGTGAGAGAGAAAGAGAGCACGGAGAGAGATCGACAGAAGGGCGTGGGGAGAGAGAGAGGAGGCCAGCGAGAGGGATTTGGGTGCACAAGAGAGAGAGATGAGACAAGCGAGGCGTGAGAGAATGGGAGAGAAGGGATGGGCGAGAGAGAATGGGCTAGAAGGAGAGATGAATAGAAATGGCGTGAGAGAGAGGCAGAGAGGGAGGAGGAAAGTGTGGGAGAAAGAGGGGTGAACGGGAGAGAGGGAGCGTTGAGTGAGGAAAAGAGACTGGGGGCGAATTAGAGAGATGGGGCCGTCGAGAGAGAGAGAGGGATGAGAAACTGAGAGAGAGAGAGTGGTAGAGAAATCGTGTAAGAGAGGGAGATGGGATGTGAAAGAGAGAGAGACAGTGCTCAAGAGAGACAGAGAGAGAGAGAGACAGCGTGAGAGAGAGAGACAACGTGAGAGCGCGAGCGTATTGGCGAGTGAGAGAGAGATAGACAGCAAGTCTGAGAGTGAGAGCGAGAGCGAGAGATAGAGACAGAGCGAGACCAAGACAGAGAGCAAGACAAAATGTGTCCAACAGAGAGAAAGAGAGAGATAGAGGGTGACTGAGAGAGGGGGCGATAGAGAGAGGGGGCACAAGAGAAGTAGCGAGAAAGGCAGAATGAGTGAGAGAAAGACAGTGGCAAGAGAGTCGACGAGAGAGACAGAGAAGGGCCACGAAAGCGGGCGAGAAAGAGAGAAATGGGTGGAGAGGGGGTCCGAGACAGAGTGAGTGTTGGCAAGAGAGTAGGCGAGAGACCAGTAGAGAGAGTGAGATAGAGAGGGCGCGAGTGAGAGAGGGAATGCGAGAGGGTGCAACAGAGAGATACAGGGAATGAGAGAGGGGGCAAAAGAGGTAGAGAGAGAGGGGCGAGAGAGAGAGAGGGTTGAGAGAGGGAAAGTTGGCAGGAGCGCGAGCGAGGGAGAGAGAGAGAGAGTGAGAGGGAGAGAGTGGAGAGAAAGAGTAAGAGCTGACAAGAAAGTGGGCAATAAGACAAAGAGAGATGGAGCAAGTGAGAGAGGGGTTGAGCGATAAAGAGAGAGAGAGACTAGAGAGAGGGAGAGCGAGAGATGGAGAGAAAGTGTGCCAGAGAGAGAGACAGAGAGAGAGATGGTAAACAAGTGTGTGAGAGAGGGGGCGCGAGCATGAGAGCGGAAGGAGGTCGAGTGATATATACAGAGAGGGAGGTAGTGTGAGAGAGAGGGGTGAGAAACTGAGAGAGGGAGAGAGAGAGAAGGTTTAAGAGAGAGGGGTGTGATACAGGGAGAGAGAAAGGGAGAGAGAGAGGGTGACCGAGTGTGAGAGCAAGAGCTAGAGAGGGAAAGAGAGACAGAGAGAAAGCGAGACATGGTGTCCAAACAGAAAGTGAGGGGTAGAGAGAGGAGGCAAGAGAGAAAGAGAGAGAATAAAGCACGACGGAGAAAGAGCGAGAGGGCCAGAGAGAGAGAGAGAGGTGGCGAGCAACAGAGATTTAGAAGGGTCGAACGAAAGAGCGAGAGAGGCTCAAGAAAGAGAGAGAGAGAGACGGGGACGAGAGAGAGAAGGAGGGCGAGAAAGTTAGAGAGAGAATGAAGGCGAGAGAGAGATTGAGACAGAAACAGAGAGGAGGCAAGCAACAGAGTGATAGAGGGATCGAGTGAGGGAGACAGAGTCATGGGGGAGAGCGAGAGAGAGAGAGAAAGGGTACAGGAGACCGGAGTGAGAAAGAGAATGAAGGAGGGAAGATCGAGAGAGGGTGTGAGAGAGCGAGAGACATTCAGAGAGAGAAGAGACCGAGAGAAAATGAGGGAGGACAGAGAGAGGGGTGCGAGAGATGGTGCAAAAGAGAGATAGAGCAAGAGAGAGAGAGACGGAAGCGAGAAAGACAATGAGGGAGGCACGAGAAAGACAGGATGCGAGAGATGGTGCGAGAGAGAGAGGGTGGGAGAGATGGTGTGAAAGAGAGAGAGTGAACGCGAGAGCAAGTTAGAGCGGGAGAGCGGGCAAGTGAGCAAGAGCGAGACCAAGGTCAAGAACGGTAGAGAGCGGGCAAGTGACAGAGAGCGAGACAGAGACAGAAACGGAGAGTGCAAGAGACAGAGAGAGCGATGAGGTGAGGGAGAAAGACACAGCGGGGTGCGAGAGAAAGGGGTGGCAAGAGGTAGAGCAGAGGCGAATGAGCGAGAGAGGAGATGATCCAGAGAGAAAGAGAAAAATGAGGTAAACGAGAGAGAGTGGGTCGAGTGAAAAAGAGCGAAAGATAGAGTGTGAGCGAGAGAGAGGGGAGAGAGACTGATGGAGAGAAAGGGCGTGCACGAGAGAGAGAGACAGAGAGAGTAGGCAAGTCTGAGAGAGAGGTTTGAGCGAGAGGGTCAATTAAGAGAGAGAGGTAACAAGAAATTGAGAGAAGGAGAGAGAGCAAGGGTGTAAGGGAGAATGGACGAGAGAGAGGGAGAGAGAGGGTGAGAGAGAGAGTGGGGGCAACGGGGGAGACATAGAAATGGGACACAAAAGTGAGAGGTGGGGCGAGTGACAGAGTGGGGTTTGAGAGTGAGACAGAGATGGCAGAGAAAGAGAGAAAAGATAGTGAGGACGTGTGAGAGAGGAAGAGAGAGAGAGAGTTACTCTATATATAAACCGTCCTGAATCCTTTGGTTAGATTCCAGTCTGTAACTAAGAACATAGGAACTAGGAGCAGGAGTAGGCCATCTGGCTCCTAGAGCCTGCTCCATCATGCAATAAGATTATGGCTGAGTGAGGGGGAGATAGAGGGGTGAGAGAGAAGGCGGAAGAAAGAGAGAGAGGACCAGAGAGAGAGAGGGGGGAGTGCGAGAGTGAGTGAGAGAGAGTGAGAGGGCTAGAGGGAAAGCGAGAGTGAGAGGGGGCAGGAGATAGAGATTTGCCTATATGCAAACTGTTCTTGTCCGATTCGAGAGAGAGAGATTGAGAGAGAGAAAGAGAGAATGAGGGCGAGAGTGAGATAGAATGGGAGAGTGGGTGAGAGAGCGAGAACGAGACCAAGACCAAGAGCGGCAGAGAGGGGGCGAGAGAGAGAGAGTGAGGAAGGGAAGAGAGAGTGTGTGAGAGAGATGGTGTGAGAGAGAGTGGGGCGAGAGAGAGGACGAGAAAGAGAGGGCGAGAGAGAGAGAGGTTGACAGAGCGAGGGCAACAGAGAGAGGGGACGACAGGGGTAGAGACAGAAATGGGACAAGAAAGTGAGAGATGAGGCAAGTGACAGAGACGGGTCTGAGAGTGTGAGAGGGGGCGAGAGACAGAGGGTGGGAGAGATGGCGCGCGAGAGAGTGAGAGATTGAGAGAGAGAGCGAGGGCATGAGTGGGATAGTGGGCGTAAAACCGAGAGTGAGACTGAGACCAAGAATGGCAGAGAGGGTGTGAGAGACTGTGTGTGAGAGAGAGAGTGGTGGTGTGCTAGAGAGAGGGGATGAGATGGAGAGATAGAGGGGTAGGCAAGAGAGCATGCAGGTGTGAGAGACTGAGAGAGAGAGGGGTGAGGGAGAGATGGAGGGAGAGGGAAGAGAGAGTGAGGAAGGCAAGAGCGAGGATGGGTGGAAGAGACGGTGCGAGAGAGCAAGAGAGCGGGTGCAAGAGAGCAAGAAGAGTGTGGGTTCAAGAGGCAGTGCAAGACAGAAAGTGCGAGAGTGAGAGTGAAAGAGAGAGAATGAGCGAGAGAGAGAGAGAGACATGAGAGAGAGAGACAGAGAAAGAGACAGAAAGAGAGAAAGAGAGATAGAGAGACTAGGGGCCGAGAGACAGAGAGAAGGAGTAAGAGAGTGAGAGAATGACCGGTTGGGAGGGGGGGTCTAACGAGACAGAGTGGGGCAATGAGAGGGGACGCGAGAGAGCGAGAGAAGGGAGAGGGAGAGAAAGTGAGTGTAAGAGAGAGAGACGAGGCGAGGGAGAGAGAGAGAAAGACAGTGGGGCGCGAGAGATATAGAGAGAGGACGGCAAGAGGGATAGCAGAGGCGAATGAGAGAGAGAGAGGGGCGTGATCGAGACAGAGAGAGAAAGAGAGAGATGAGGCAATTGAGAGGGAGAGAGGGTCGAGTGAAAGAGAGATACCGAGATAGGGTGAGAGGGAGACAGAGTGAGACAGACAGATGGAGAGAAAGGGCGTGAGAGAGACAGAGTGTGTAGGCAAGTGTGAGAGAGAGGACGAGTGAACGAGAGAGGGGGGAAATCAAGAGACAGAGGTGGCTAGAAAGTTAGAGAGAGGGAGAGAGAGAGAGCAAGGGTGTAGGAGAGAGAGGGAGGGAGACAGGGTACACGCCAGAGATACTGCAAAGTTGCAAAAGATTGGGAGCGAGAGAGAGGGTGACAGAGAGAGAGACAGAAGGGGGCCTGAGAGATCAAAAAAAGAGAGTGCGTGTGAGAGAGAGGGCGAGAGAAAGAGAGAGAGAGAGAGAGAGAGACAGACAGAGAGAGAGAGAGACAGACAGAGAGAGAGAGAGAGCGTGGAGACAGGGAGAAGGAGTAAGAGAGAGAGAGAGAGGGTGACCAGGTGACAGAGGGGACGAGCGAGAGGAAGATGGGGACTGTGAGAGGACGCGAGAGAGCGAGAGGAGGTAGAGAGAAGGGGAGGAGATTATCGGGAGCACAGAGTGAGAGAGAGAGATTTAAAGAGACAGAGGGCGAGAGAGAGACGGCAAGAGAGAGGGCGAGAGAGAGACGGCAAGAGACAGAGAGGCTTGCGCTATATATAAACCGTCCTGAATTCTTTGATTAGATTCCAATCTGTAAATAAGATCATAGGAGATAGGAACATGAGTAGGCCATCTGGCTCCTGCAGTCTGCTCCTCCATGCAATAAGATCATGGCTGAGTGAGGGATAGAGAGAGAAGGCGAGAGAGAGAGAGAGAAAGCGAGAGAGAGAATTAATCGATATAAAAACCATCCTGAAACCATTGATTAGATTCCAGTCTGTAACTAAGAGCATAGGAACTAGGAGCAGGAGTTGGCCATCTGGCTCCTGGAGCATTCTCCACCATGCAACAAGATCATGGTTGAGAGCGGGGAGAGAGAGAGGGTGAGAGAGAGAGTGTGTAAGAGAGGGAGAGGGAGAGAGAGGTAGGGCGACAGAGAGAGAGGGAGAAGGAAAAAGAGAGTGTCTGAGAGAGGCGGCGAGTGACAGAGAGAGAGAGAGAGAGAATTAATGTATATATAAAGCGCCTGGAATCCTTTGGTTAGATTCCAGTCTGTAACTAATAACGTCGGAACTAGGAGCAGGAGTAGTCAATCTGGATCCTGGAGCCTGCTCTAACATGCAATAAGATCATGGCGAAGTGACGGAGAGAGAGAGAGAGCGAGAGCGAGAGCGAGAGGATGTGTGTGTGTGTGTGTGTGTGTGTGTGTGTGTGTGTGTGTGTGTGTGTGTGTGTGTGTGTGTGTGTGTGTGTGTGTGTGTGTGTGTGTGTGTGTGTGTGTGTGTGTGTGTGTGTGTGTGTGTGTGTGTGTGTGTGTGTGAAAGAGAGAGAGAGAGAGAGAGAATCGCATGGCAAGATACTAGTACATGGAGAGGAGCAACTATTCCAAGCACTAAGACCCCACTAATTCTCACTACCACTCACCTTTGTCTAACACATAGGGGAATTCATTTTTTCCAACTATTAAAGTCGATTGATCATACACTATGTCCTTCTCTGAAACATCCTGATGGCTGTGTTTCTTCCCCATATTAAAGCGGCCATGTCTCTCTGATGGCAGAAGGGAATGGAAAGATTTAACTTGAACCTCATCTTCAGTCATTGAGTCGTCGAATTTTAGGAACTACTCAGTGGCAACAGAAGCAGAGTTTGGAGAGACAATAAATGAATTACATTGATCTTTGTCATTTTCCGCTTCTCACTGAAGAATTCAGAAGTTGATCTTGAAGTTAAGAGGTGAGATAGAATCCTTGGATTAATTATCTGCTCAAGAAGCAGAGTTGTGTTAGAATTATTGATTCAACATAACTTTTGTATTGAATCACACATCGTTTAAGTTTCCTTATGCACAACCACCGATCCACGGGAAACACAATGAAGTTTGATTGAATAGCTTAAGATAACGACTGAATAAAGGATTCTTGTAATAAATCAGTGAAAGACATGGGACTATTTGACCCACATATCCTTTGGGAAGGGAAGGAGTGCTAACGTGGAAACAGATTTGATTCATTCGAATAATCTAACTGAAGAGACACATTTCCCCATTTAAGTCATGAGATAAGCGGAAGGACAAAACATTATTTTTGGTTAAAGAATTCACCTTTCTCACCAGGTTATGAAGGCACACTGTCACTGCGGCTCGAGCCGTCGGCTGCTGTTTGCACCATCTCTTCAGTGGAGCTATTTCTCTTAGCATGGTGGGAGTTCCTGCTTTTCTCTGAGAATAGTGAGGATGGGCTGTCTTGTTTACTGCTGCCGCCACTGCCGCTAAAGAAATGTCAAGAATCAACACAAGATGCATAGTTTCTGAACTCAATAACAGGTTCTCAGTATGTTTGCTTTGCACGTGTCTCCTTCTGTATCTCTCCAGCATAGTTTTCTTCGATCTCCTGCATTCCAAACTCCTCCTTGAATTCATTTGTTATTTGCTTCAATTGTACCTAATGAGGTAAGTTTTACATTCTAACCGTTTTCTGGGTAAATACTTTGACCCGTCCCCGCTGCAAGTTCCTTGTTGGATCCAATAGTGACAACAATTATATCCACAAATTCAGCGGGTTCTGAAATTCAGAAGCAGAAAGACCTTTTCTATATCTTTAATGGTCTCGACCATGTCACTCGTTTTCAACGAGACACGTCTGTCCAATCTTGCTTGATGGATTCAAATTCAGTTTTGATATAATTCCAGTAAATATTCGTAATCTACTCCCGACTGCCTCTTCATGAATATTACAGTGCGAAGATCTGAACTGTTTGCAGTGCTCCAAGGTGATCTGTTCATGCTTCGACACATATCTAACACGTTTCATTCTGTAGTCCCAGAAATAAACCCATGTTCTAATTTTCTTTATAACCTTACGAACTGGCGCCATTTGTGAGTGGTTCATTTCTATCTCCAGATCCGTCTGCCCTATTTAAGTACATATTTCCAAAGAGAAAGTAGTCTCTTTACTCCTTTGTCAGCAGTGTACTACCTCACACTTGAGTGGACATTAGCCTTCCAAAGGCTGGAATATTATCTGAAACAAATTTTCCCAACAGTAAGTCTTTCTAAAAGCAAAACTCCAATATGTTGATTCGCTTCACTACATTGTGGAAACAGACCCTTCAGCCCAACAAATCCACACCAACCTTCTGAACAGTATCCCAACCAAACCTATTCCTCAACAATTACCGCTGGTTAATGCACCGAAGCTGTGCATCGGTGAACGCTCTGGGCAATTTAGTAGGACGACTTCACCAACCTGCACATCTTTGGATTGTGGGAGGAAACCAGAGCCTTCAGGAAACCCACATAGACACGGGAGAAGGTGCAATATCCACAGAAAGTCGCCCAAGCCTGGAATTGAACCTGGGATCCTTGTGCGGTGCGGTAGCAATGCGAACCACTGAGCCGCCCCCTTTTTTCTTAAAAGATTGAGTGCATTCATCCAGCTTTTACTGATCATAGATGACAACAAAACCATTACAAACTGTGCAATGATCGACAAACCTCAGTTTATTAAGCCGTGAAGTTTAATATTACTAATCAGACTGGGGCAGTGTAAAAATCTTACCTGTCAAGTTCAGCGCTGTTTCATGAAGCTGAATGCTGCTGCCTCTGTTGGTCCAACAGCACGGTCACTGGCACAGGAGCTGCTACAACCTGTGCACTTGCCATCATCTCAATCAGAAAGAATTAGTACAGCACAGATTAGATGACAACTTGGATCGCATTTTGCTTTCGAAATCAGAGGCCCCTATTCAACCCATCACAACGCTGCCTCCTGATCGAAATAGCTATTTGGCAAGACTACTGCTCTCACAGTAAGGTAAATAACTTATTTTTGCAACTATTCAAATTAATGTTTGGAAAATAATATTGAATCAGCTGCCTTTCCAGATGATCTCAGCTCTTCTTTAAAAAGGAAAAATTAATGTGAACATCGAAGCATCCAGTGTTAAAACAATCGCATGCTCAGTCACTGTGATATGATTTGTTTCGTAACGCTTAGCAAAATGTTACTTGAGGTGAGAAGGTGAACTCTAAGGAAAAAGGTGAACCACCCGCAGATATCAAAGGCAGTAAAGGACAGTATTCACAGGAAAAGATTGACACAGCAGCAGGTGACTTAAAAGGAAGAGAAGTGATCATGAAAATAAATTGACAAAAAAACTAAACATGAACAGCAAAAGTTTCAGTGGGTATATAAAAAGTGAGTAGCTAAAGTGAGCATCGATACCTTGGAAGTTCTGATTCAGAAATTGATAACGGGTACAGGGAAATAGCAGACAATTTAAACCGATATTTTACATTGGTCCTCACGGAAGAGGATACCGTTATCATTCCAAAGATGGCAAATAAGCAAGGTAATGATGGGAGGAAAAATGTTATAATAGTCTTTATCACAAGGGACAAAGTAATGACAAACTAATAGGGCTAAAGGCAGACAGAACCTAATGGCCTGTATCAAACATTTTTAAGGTAACTGGCTGAAGAGATATTGGAGGCATCAATTAAAATATTCCAGAATCAGTGGATACAGGGAGCATCAGGTGGATTGATGTGCCTGTTCAAGAAGGGAAGGGAGACAGAATTCAGGAAACTACAATCTAGTTTGTTTAATATCTGTTTTGGTAAAAAGGCAGAGTCGATTATTAAAGGAAGAAATAACAAGATATTTAAAAAAGCTTACCATTAACATGGTATACTGTATTTTGTGAAAGGGAAGCCATATTTGACAAATTTGTGAGAGTTCGTTGAGGAGATAACAAGTAGGGCTGATAAATGGAAATCCGATGGTGTTCTGAAGTTGGATTGTAGAAATGCATTTGATAAGGTGCTACATAAATGTTAATTGCATAAGATAGGATCTCACTGTATCGGGGGTAATGTATTAGAATAGACTGAGGATTGGTTACCCACACCGGCTGTTGCTGAGGCCTCTCTTGGAGTACTATATACAACGTAAGCTCCCATATTTAAGAAAGGATAAACCGGCATTGGAGCTTCACTTAGCTGCCTCGAGGATGAACAGGTTGACCTATCATGAGTAGATAGATTTTGTCCCTTACTCTTGTAATGATGAATATCAGCAAATGCAGGAAGCACTGCACACGCTCCAGCCAACAATTGCTCCGGGTGATTGATGTCAGCGCGGACCATTGAAAGGACAATGGGCGGAGCTGGAGGACCTGGTGGGGAGGTTGCTCCTCCAACCAATCAGAGTGTATGATGGGCGGAACTAGACTAAACCACGTGATCATCATCACCTGAGGAACAGATTCGCTCTAATGAATGCTCGGGAATATCTGTAGCGAAAAGGTCTGGTAACGGGATAAAAACTGTGTTGCTATGAGTGGAGAGGTTTTACAAACATATTGCGCATGTCGGAAAACGCAAATTTGAACGTCCCAGTACCGTGTTTGCAATAAACGGGGAATCGCCTCAGCGTGGCTGCAGGCCAGAGTGAGTGCCATTATCTTTAATCGCGGCAAAGATTCACTTGACACATGCGCGGCCGCTACCCTTATAGGGGGTAAGGTTCAGCCAGACGTATGGGCAGCCTTCCCTGGTCGAGAGTCATAGGGTAGGATTTGCACAGAGCCAGTCAAATGAATGCTAAGTGAAGGATTTGTTTCGTCATTCATTTGAATGATTTGGATGCCAACATCGGAGGTATAGTTAATGAATTTGCAGGTGATCTAAAATTATAGGTAGAACATAGAACATAGAAGAATACAGCGCAGTACAGGCCCTTTGGCCCTCGATGTTGCGCCGATCCAAGCCCACCTAACCTATACTAACCCACTATCCTCCATATACCTATCCAATGCCCGCTTAAATGCCCATAAAGAGGGAGAGTCCACCACTGCTACTGGCAGGGCATTCCATGAACTTACGACTCGCTGAGTGAAGAAACTACCCCTAACTTCAGTCCTATATCTACCCCCCCCTTAATTTAAAGCTATGCCCCCTTGTAATACCCGACTCCATACGCGGGAAAAGGTTCACACTGTCAACCCTATCTAACCCCCTAATCATCTTGTACACCTCAATCAAGTCACCCCTAAACCTTCTTTTCTCTAATGAAAACAGCCCCAAGTGTCTCAGTCTTTCCTCATACGATCTTCCTTCCATACCAGGCAACATCCTGGTAAACCTCCTCTGCACCCGTTCCAGTGCCTCCACATCCTTCCTATAGTATGGCGACCAAAACTGCACACAATATTCCAGATGCGGCCGCACCAGAGTCTTATACAACTGCATCATGACCTCAGGACTCCGGAACTCAATTCCTCTACCAATAAAAGCCAGTACGCCATATGGCTTCCTCACCGCACTATTTACCTGGGTGGCAACTTTCAGAGATCTGTGTACATGGACACCAAGATCCCTCTGCTCATCCACACTACCAAGTATCCGACCATTAGCCCAGTACCCCATCTTTTTGTTATTCTTCCCAAAGTGAATCACCTCACACTTAGCAACATTGAATTCCATTTGCCACCTTTCTGCCCAGCTCTGCAGCTTCTCTATATCCTGCTGTAACCTGCCACATCCTTCCTCACTGTCAACAACACCTCCGACTTTCGTATCATCCGCAAACTTGCTCACCCAACCTTCTAACCCCTCTTCCAGGTCATTTATAAAAATGACAAACAGCAATGGTCCCAAAACAGATCCTTGCGGAACACCGCTAGTGACAGCACTCCATGAAGAAACTTTGCCATCAACTACTACCCTCTGTCTTCTTCCATCCAGCCAATTCCTAATCCAAACCTCCAACTCACCCTCAATGCCATATCTCCGTATTTTCTGCAGTAGCCTACCATGGGGAACCTTATCAAACGCCTTACTAAAATCCATATATACCACATCTACCGCTTTCCCCTAATCAACCTCCTTCGTCACCTTTTCAAAGAATTCAATAAGGTTTGTGAGGCACGACCTGCCCTTCACAAAACCATGCTGACTATCCTTGATCACATTATTCCTATTCAGATGTGCATAAATCCTATCCCTTACAATTCTCTCTAAGACTTTGCCCACAACAGAAGTGAGACTCACCGGCCTATAGTTACTAGGGTTATCCCTACTCCCCTTTTTGAACAAGGGAACCACATTTGCTATCCTCCAGTCTTCTGGCACTACTCCTGTAGACAAATAGGACATAAAAATCAAGGCCAATGGCTCTGCAATCTCTTCCCTTGCTTCCCAGAGAATCCTAGGATAAATGCCATCAGGCCCAGGGGACTTATCTATTTTCACCTTTTCCAGCATTTCCAACACCTCTTCTCTACATACCTCAAAGCCATCCATTCTACTTATTTGTGACTCAGTATTCACATCGACGACAATGCCCTATTCCTGAGTAAATACTGAAGAAAAGTATTCATTTAGTGTCTCCCCAATCTCTTCCGCCTCC
Source organism: Chiloscyllium plagiosum (assembly GCF_037043375.1). Lineage (NCBI taxonomy): Eukaryota > Metazoa > Chordata > Chondrichthyes > Orectolobiformes > Hemiscylliidae > Chiloscyllium > Chiloscyllium plagiosum. The sequence goes on from NW_028270177.1 coordinate 89,095,906, forward strand.
ACACGCAACTTCCCACTACTATCCTTGACTGGACCTATTCCTACCCTAGTCATTCTTTTATTCCTAACATACCCATAGAAAGCCTTAGGTTTTTCCCTAATCCTACCGACTAAGGACCTTTCATGTCCCCTCCTTGCTGCTCTTAGCTCTCTCTTCAGCTCCTTCCTGGCTACCCTATAACTCTCAATCGCCCCAATTGAACCTTGACGTCTCATCTTGAGATAGGCCGCCCTCTTCCATTTAACAAGGGATTCCAATTCCTTATTAAACCACGGCTCCCTCGCACGACCCTTTCCTCCCTGCCTGACAGGTACATAATTATCAAGGACACTCAATAGTTGCTCCTTGAACAAGCTCCACATATCATTTACACTCTTGCCTTGGAGTCTACTTTTCCAAGCCACACATCCTAAGTCATGCCTCACCGCATCATAATTTCCCTGACCCCAGCTATAACTCTTGCCCTGTAGTACACACTTATCCCTCTCCATCACGAGAGTAAAAATCACCGAATTATGGTCACTATCCCCAAAGTGCTCACCTACCTCTAATTCTAACACCTGGCCTGGTTCGTTACCCAGAACCAAATCCAGTATGGCCTCACCTCTTGTTGGCCTGTCTACATATTGTGTCAGGAAACTCTCCTGCACACATTGAACAAACACTGACCCATCTAACGAACTTGAGCTATAGCTTTCCCAATCAATATCAGGAAAGTTAAAGTCCCCCATAACAACCACCCTATTACTGTCACTCATCTCCTGAATCACCTTCCCTATCCTTTCTTCAATGATTCTAGGACTATTAGGAGGCCTGTAAAAGACTCCTAACAGGGTGACCTCACCTTTCCTATTCCTAACCTCAGCCCAAACTACCTCAAATGGCAAGTCCTCATCCATCGTCCTTTCCACCACTGTAATACTATCTTTGACAAGCAATGCCACACCTCCCCCTCTTTTACCCCCACCTCTGACCCTACTAAAACATTTAAATCCTGGAACCTGAAACAGCCAATCCTGTCCCTGTTCTAGCCATGTCTCCGTAATAGCCACAACATCGAAGTCCCAGGTACCAACCCACGCTGCAAGTTCACCTACCTTATTTCGTATACTTCTTGCATTGAAGTATACACACTTCAAGCCACTTTCCTGTTTACAGGCACCCTCCTTTGAATTTGATGCCATGTTCCTAACCTCCCTACACTCCAGGCCCTGCACCCTGAAGCTACAATCTGGGTTCCCATGCCCCTGCAGAGTTAGTTTAAACCCCCCCCAAGAGCACTAGCAAACCTCCCCCCAAGGATACTGGTGCCCCTCAGGTTCAGGTGTAGACCATCCTGTTTATAGAGGTCCCACCGTCCCCAGAAAGAACCCCAGTTATCCAAAAACCGGAATCCCTCCCTCCTGCACCATCCCTGTAGCCACGCATTTAAGTGTTCTCTTTCCCTATTCCTCGAATCTCTATCACGTGGCACGGGTAACAAACCAGAGACAACAACTCTGTTCGTTCTAACTCTGAGCTTCCAACCTAGCTCCCTGAAAGCCTGTCTAACATCCTCGGCACTCCTCCTCCCTATGTCGTTGGTGCCAATATGGACCACGACTTCGGGCTGCTCCCCCTCCCCCTCCAGGACCCGGAAAACACGATCAGAGACATCACGTACCCTTGCACCTGGGAGGCAACATACCAAACGTGAGTCTCTCTCGTTCCCACAAAACCGCCTATCTGTGCCCCGAAATATCGAGTCCCCAAATACTACTGCTCTGCTCTTCTTCACCCTTCCCTTCTGAGTAACGGGGACAGGCTCCGTGCCAGAGACCTGAGCCCCGTTACTTACCCCTGGTAAGTCATCCACCCCACAAGTATCCAAAACGGTATACTTGTTCTTGAGGGGAACGGCCGCAGGGGGTCCCTGCACTGGCTGCTTCCTCCCAGTCCCCCTCACTGTCACCCATCTATCTGCCATCTTGGGAGTTACTACTTCCCTATAACTCTGATCTATGACCCCCTCTGCCTCCCGAATGATCCGAAGTTCATCCAACTCCAGCTCCAGTTCCCTAACACGGTCTTGGAGGAGCTGGAGATGGGTGCACTTCCTGCAAGTGTAATCGGCAGGGACGTCGATGGCATCCCTCACCTCATACATGTTGCAGGAGGTATTGTGGATAGCAAAGAAGGTTACTTCAGAGAACAATGGGATATTGATCAGATGTGGTTTAATTTAGATAAATGTGACGTGCTGCATTTTGTAGAGGCAAATCAGGGCAGTACTTATATACTTAATGGTAAGGTCCTGGAGAGTCTTGCGGAACAAGGAGACCTTGGAGTGCAGGTTCACAGCTCTTTGCAAGTCATAGGTAGATAGGATAGTGAAGTAGGTGTTCAGTATGTTTTCCTTTTTGGTCAGAGCATTGAATATAGGAGTTCGAGGTCATGTTGCTGCTATAAAGGGCATTGATTCGGCCACTTTTGGAATATTATGTGCAATTCTGGTTTCCAATTTTCAGAAGGTTGCTGTGAATCTTGAAAGGTTTCAGAAAAGATTTACAAGGATGTTACCAGGGTTGGAGGAATTGAGCTACAGGGAGAGACATAAAATGCGGGAGCTGTTTTCCTTTGAGTGCCATAGCCTGAGCGGTGATGGGAGAGAGATTTTTAAATTCATGAGGGGCATGGATTGGGTAAATAGACAAGGTGTATTCCCTGGAGTGGAGGTGTCCAGAAGTGGAGGGCATTGGGTTAGGGTGAAAGTGGAAATAATCAAAGGGACCTTAAGGGCAACTCTTTCATGCATTGCGTGGAATGAGCTGCCAGAGGAAGTGGTGGGGGCTGGTACAATTAAAACATATAAAAGGCATCTAAGAGGAAGCATTCACAGGGATATGGGGCAAGTGCTGGCAAATGGAAATAGATTAAGTTGGGATATCTGTTTGGCATGGATGAGTTGGATGGAAGGGTCTGTTTTGGTGCTATGCATCTCTATCATTATGGAATTAAAACAGCTAATAGTGCTCTGGTTCACCTCTGGGCTCCCGAATAATAACTTTCTTATTAGCTAGCTTCCTCGGTCTCGAACAATGGGTGTATTTTTGACATGTTTAGTATTTTACGGTTACTTTTACAGACCATTTTGTAAATAAATTTTTCACTTGCGCCCAGCCCCTGACCATGTGCTACTCTGAGAAAGTCAACAGTCTGAAAACCTGTCTTTAATCATTTAGACTAAAATGTAATACTGAATTATAGAACACATTTACTGCATTAGTAAATAGACAGACAAGCAGGAAGGTTCAGAAAAAGGGGGTAATCGCGAGGAATGCAGAAGATAGGGACATCTGGGCTCAGCAATGATAACAGAATGCTGTGTGGCAATTAAGAACATTTACCTGTGCGAACAGTACACCAAGTGATAACACTCACAGGTACTATCGAAAGCCTTGTAATTAACGGTTGGATCTTGTTCACTATAATGGTTTCTTATTACCCCTTACCAGCAGGGCAGACACAGAGAGAGAATAAACTTTGCTGACTTGAGAGTTCAATATGACATAAGAGAGAGAGAGAGAGAGAGAGAGAGAGAGAGATAAAGAGAGAGACCATTTTAGTGCTGAGGCTGTTGAATCCAGTAGAAAATTAACTCTTCGTGCTTATCTGTTTTGGTTTGTATTCCATTGCATTTTGAGACTTTTTGATGATTTTGAGTAGCCATTATGAAATGCGAACTCAATAAAACGAAATATTGATAAAGCTTTAACTTGCTTTAGCTTACAGCGCTGTCAATTCTAACCAATTAGATCTTGTGTCTTGTTTGAATTTGAATCACAAACTTGAAAAGAAGGCATGTTTAATTCAAGACTAATTAATCGTTTTAAATATAACCTTGCAGTAACATTTTAGCATTAGGTACAGATGATTCTGTGTTTAAGATAAAAAAACAGGAATCTGCTCCTAGCTTAAATTTATTCTAATACTAAAATTGACGAGGTTCTAGCACAATCTGTCGGGAAGCCATTTTATGGTCAAACGTTTGCCCTCCTTGCTACGAAGCCATTTTGTAAAGCAATGAAATCAGACATGCGAGCTGTGCAAGGTGCATCTCCCACTTAATTTAGACTGCTACTTCTTTATAGGAACTTATCTCGCCAACAGAAGCCTAAATCGGCCGGAATTGCTTTTCCCACTTGATGGATAGCGCAACGCCTGTAGGAGTGATCAGTCAAGTGCACACAGACCTGTCAGCTAACTTTTCCTCCCTATGAATTATTGTCTTTCTCTGTTAGCTGTCTAATTAAGAACATGCAATGACTTTGTAAATTTTTATACGAAGGAAACCACTTTGTATCAGTACATCGGATTAACCTGCTGGCATAATTGAAGACCTGTTACCCTAATCTCCTAGGTTATTAGAATCTAGATAGTTTAGCTTGTAGGTATCAGTGTTATGTTGTAACAGTGATGCTATTAGTGAATAAAGGAGATGACTAAAATTAAACTAAACTGTCTGTAAGTGGCTTTTATTCCAGACTTCAAAGAGCACGATCTCCAGGATGAACCAAGAAAGAGGCTTTACCGGTTTGAGTGCACAAGGAATTCCCTGGGCCATCTCAACTCTATACTTTAACAGCTTTATTATTAGATTAATATTTGCCAGAATACCTTTGACAGTAAAGAATTCTTTTTTTGTCCAACAAGCAAGTATATTTTTCTTCCATTTCTGACTGTCAAATTCTGCAATATTTTCATTACCTGTAATCCATTTTTCACTCCCTGAAGCATCAACTGTGTTTTTCCTCGAATAGATACCAGTGATTAATGTCAAAGTCCTGTTGCTTGTGGAGAGGGTGATGTTTGACTTTCTTGTACTGCTGCAGTATATTTGGCGAAGGTGCTCCCACAATGCAGTTGGGTATGAGGCATTGTAGATCATTCACTTAACGACAGTGAAGATTTGAAGATAATGTCCCAATCAACAACAGTTTTTATTTTTATTAGCATGCATATAATTTCATAAAAATATTATTAACAACTTGAGACATAAGGTCAGACATGGAGATATTAGGTCAGTTGGCCAAAAGCATTGCCAAATAACCAGGTTTTCAGGAATACCTTAAAGGAGGAAAGCAGACTAGTGACGTTTTGACTGTGAATTTCAGACCTTGTTGCTTTGACAGCTGGAGGCACAGCCACACAAGTGAAGTAATCAATTGACACATCGTTGGGAGTCTCGAACACGATGGGTTGTCGAGGTGTCAAATGGTGTGTGGTACAGGGAGCTCGGGATGATCACAGCCAGGAAATAAATCAATGGCGAGAGTTTTAAATTGTTGTCTCTTATAAAGGGGAGATCTTTGATGAATGAATATGTTTTGGTAGAACTGAATACTTGGGCGGCAGAGTTTTAGATTTTCTTGAGATTACAGTGAGGTTGAATGTGGGAGGCTGGCCAGGAGTGTGTTTGCATAAATAAGTCTGAAGATAACACGTGCATGGATGAGAGTTTCAGTGTATAAGCTGAGACAAGGTTGGAAGCAGCGGGAAATAGTGGTTTTGGAGTGGAACTAGCCTGTCACCCTCACCTCACCTCTGTGATTCTGCTTGTTGTCAGGTTGTGAGTCAAGGTGGTAACGCAATCGGGAGCTGAGTGGGCCTGGTGGAACCTAAAATGAGTGTCTCTCAGCTGTTTGTTGCTGAACAGCTGCTGCTTGATAGCCCTTTTCATGACACCTCCCATCACTTTACTACTGATTGAGTGTGGACTGAAGGAGTTAAATTATCTGGGTTGGATTGCCCTGTGTTTTTGTGTTGAACATCCCTGGGCACTAGGCTTGGTGGGTGGCAACTCCTGGATCACAGGCCATTGGTATTATTTCCTGAATGATATCAGGGCCCATAGCCTTTGCACTGTTTAACAATTTCTTGATGTTATTCGAACTGAATCGAACTGGCTTAAAACTCACATCTGCAATGTGAGGAACCACTGGAAAAGGCTGAGATGATCATCCCACTTTGCACTTCTGGCTGCAGATTGCTGCAAATGCTGTTGTCTTTTCTGGTGCATGGATGTGTGAGGCCCCTCCATCAGTCAGGGTGGGGATATCTGTGATGCTTCCTCCAGTGAGTTGTTTAATTGTCCATCACCATTCACGACTGTGTGTGGCAAAACTACAGAGGTCAGATGTGATCCATTGGTTGTAGAATCATTGAGCTCTATTACATGCTGGTCATGCTGTTTGATAATCAAGTAGTCCTGTTTGGTAGCTTCACTAGATTATTTCTCATTTTTAGATATGCCTGTTTCTGCTCATGTCATGTCCTGCTTTCCTGTCCATTGTGATGAGTGAATGCGGGACGTACAAACCCATGAGATTACAGATTGTGCTGAAGTACAATTCTACTGCTGTTGATGTCCCACACTGCCTCATAGATACCCAGCTTGAGTTCCGACATCTGTTCGAAGCCTATCACATTTAACACAGTGATAGGGTATTCAACGCAAAGGAGGTTTTTCTCAACTTTAAGGCGAGACTTTGACAGGAAAAGTCAAAGTGTGAAGATCGCTCTTACTGATATTGTCATGGACAGATGTATCTGATGCTGGTCAATTCATAACAATGAGCTCAAGTACGTTTTTCCCTCTTGTTGATTCCCTCACTACTCGCTGCAGACTCAGTTGAGCAACTATACCTTTAGGACCTGACCAGCTCAATTAATAATTCTGTTGTTGAGCTAGTCTCGATGGTGGACAATGAAATCCTGTGCCCAGAGTACATTTGACACCATTTTACTTCCTCAGTGCTTCCCCCAAATGTTCTTCAACAAGAAGGAGAACTGCTTCATCAGCCGAGAGAGGACGGTACGTGGTAATTAGCAGGAGCCATGAGACCTCCTGGTGTCCGGACTTCATGCTGAGTACTCCCAGGACTTCAGGTGTACGTTTTAATATTCTGGATGAAAAGTTAGAAACATCAGGTTTGTTTGCTCATTTTAAATATCTCTAACCCAGGTTTTATTTCTTTGTGAAACACTGTCCATCATCCTGTCTCCTCCATCCTCCCCTCCAACAACAAGAGCTTGGAGCACATGGAGTTTCTCTGTCACTAACATTGCGATAATCCGATCAAATGCCTCTGCTGCTTCCCTCCCTCCCACTCGCCCACCGAGCCAAACTGCCTCACGTGGTTCTCCTGGTTTTTGTCTTAAAATTACGTCTTTCTCCATTCTCTTGTCATGCCTTCTCAGAGCTCATCTTGACCCTTCAGACATTCCAACTGTCTGTTTCCTCCTCCTCTTCCTCATTACACCCCCTTGCCGATTCACAGATATTGTTCCTTGTTCTGTCTGTCTGTCTTTCCTAGTTATGTCCTTCTCACCCATTCTGTGAAAAACTAATATTTGACCTCATTGTCGTTGGAAAATCCTGCTCAATATCCACTCTCCCTTTCCTTTCTGAATTCCCTGTATTTGGTGTCCTGCCAGGATCTATCATTGGTTCCTCCTGTTTCCTACCTAAATACTGCCAGGAGAGGAGCTTAGTCTCCTCAATGACGGGGAGGCTCTTGCTCTCTGTAACTTCAATTACCGGGAGCTTCTGGCACCCTATAAACTTCAAATACCGGGAGCCTCTTGCTTTCAATCAACCTAAAATAGCAGGAGCCTCTTGCTTCCTATAAACTCCAAATTCCACCATCCTTTGGATGCCAATGAACTTCAAATACCGGGAGCCTCTTGGTCCCTATAACCTTCATATACCAGGCGCCTCTTGCTCACTATAGACTTCAAATACCAGGAGCCTCTTCCTCTCTGTAACTTCAAATGCCAGGTGCCTCTTGCTCCCTGTCAACTTCAAATACCGGGATCCTCTTGGTCCCTATAACCTTCATATACCAGGCGCCTCTTGCTCACTATAGACTTCAAATACCAGGAACCTCTTCCTCTCTGTAACTTCAAATGCCAGGTGCCTCTTGCTCCCTGTCAACTTCAAATACCGGGATCCTCTTGCCCCCTATAAACTTCAAATACCAGGAGCCTCTTGATTTCTATTAACTTCAAATACCAGGAGCCTCTTAATTCCTATAAAAGTCAAATACCAGCAGCCTCTTGATCCCAGTAAACTTCAAATACCGGGAACCTCTTACTCCTTATAAAATTCAAATACCAGGAGACTTGCTTTCTAAAAACTTCAAAAGGCCGGAGCCTCTTTGTCACTATAAACTACAAATACCGGGAGCCTCTTGCTCCATATGAACGGCAAATACCGGGAGCCTTTGCTCCCTGTAATCTTCAAATACAAGAAGCCTCTTGCTCCCCACAACTTGAAATTCCGGGAGCCTCTTGCTCCCTATAAATTTCAAACACCAGGATCCACTTGCAATTTATAACTTCGAATGACAAGTGCCTCGTGTTCCTTGTAAACTTCAAATGCCAGGAGCTGTTTTCTCCCGAATGCTTCAAATACGGGGGCCTTTTGCTCCCTATATCTTCAAATACCAGCGCCTCTTGTTGCCTATAAACGACAAATACAAGGAGCTTCATGCTCCCTACAAACTTTAAATACCGGGAGCATCTTGCTTTCTAAACTCTTCAAATAGTAGGAGCCACTTGTACCCTATGAACTTCAATACGAGGAGACTCTTGCTCCGTATAAACTGCTCATACCAGGAGCCTCTTTCTCAGTATTATTTCAAATACCGGGTGCCTTTATGCCCCTAAAAACTTCAAATACCAGAAGCCACTGGCTCCCTATAAACTTCAAATACAATGACCATTTGCTCCCTATAAACTCCAAATAACAGGATCCTCTTGCTCCAGATAACTTCAAATACCAGGGGCCTCTTGCTCCCTATAAACTTCAAATACCAGAAGCCTCTTCCTCCCTGTAACTTCAAATACCGGGGGCCTCCGCTGCCAATAAACTTCAAATACCCGGAGCCTCTTGCTCCATATAAACCTCAAATACCCGGAGCCTCTTGCTCCTATAAAATTCAAATACCAGGAACCCCTTGCTCCCTGTAAATTCAAGTACCAGGACACTCTTGCGCCCGATATCTTCAAATACCAGGAGCCTCTTGCTCCCTATAAATTTCAAATACCGGGAGCTTCTTGCTTCCTGCAAACTACAAATACCAGAAGCCTCTTGCACCCAATAAACTTGAAATGCCGGGAGCCTCTTGCTTCTTGTAAACTTCAACTACCGGAAGCCTCTTGCTTTCTATAAACTATAAATACCAAAAGCCTCTTGCTCCCTATAACGTTAAATACTGGGAGCCTCTTGCTCCATTTAAACTATAAATACCAGGAGCCTCTTGCTACATTTAAACTTCAGATAACGGGACCGTCATCATAATTATAACTTCAAAGACCATGCGAATCTTGCTTCACGTAAACTTCAAATGCCAGAACCCTCTTGCTCTCTGGAAACGTCACCTACTGGGGGCCTCTTGTTCCCTAGAAACCTCAAATACCAGGAGACCCTTGATCCTAATAAACTTCAAATACCGGAATCCTCTTGCTCCCTATAAAATTCAAATACCGGCTAGCCTTTTGCTCCCTATAAACTCAAGTACCAGAAGTCTGTTGTTCCCGATAACTTCAAATACCAGGAACCTCTTGCTCCCAAAAACTTGAAATTCTGGGAGTCCGTTGCTCCCTGTAAACGTCAAATACCGGGAGCCTCTTGCTTCCTATAAACTACAAACACCAGGAGGCTCTTACTCCCTTTAAACTTCAACTGCCAGGAACCTCATTCTTACTTTTACTTCAAAGACCACGTGTATCTTGCTTCACACAAACTTCAAATACTAGAAGCCTCTTGCTCTCTGTTATCTTCAAATACCGGGGACCTCTTGCTCCCTAGAAACTTGAAATACCAGGGCCGTTTGGTCCCAATAAACTGCAAATACCGGCTAGCCTCTTGCTCCCTATAAACTCAAGTACCAGAAGGCTCTTGCTCCCTATAACTTCAAATACCATAAACCTCTTGCTCCCTACAAACTTCAAAGCTAAGCAGCCTCTTGTTCCTTGTACATTTCAATGCCAGGCGCCTCTTGATTCATAACAAATTCAATTACCGGGAGCCTCTTCCTCCGTATCAACTCAAATACCAGAAGACTTTTGCTCCCAATAACTTCAAATACCAGCAGCCACTTGCTCCCTATTAACGTCAAATACCGGGAACTCTTGCTCTCACGAAATTCAAATACCAAGAGCATCTTGCACCCTATAAAATTCAAATATCTGGAGCCTCTTGCTCTCGAAAAACTTCAAATACCAGGACCTTCTTGATCCCTACAAACTTCAAATATCAGGGGCCTCTTGCTCCATGGAAACTTCAATTGCCGGGGCCCTCTTGCTCCCTATGACCTCAAATACCGGGATCCACTTGTTCCCTGTAAACATCAAATACCAGGAGCCTCTTGCTCCCTACAAAACTTCAAATACCAGGAGCCTCTTGCACTCTGTAACTTCAAATAACAGGAGCCTCGTGCTCCATGGAAACTTCAATTGCCGGGGCCCTCTTGCTCCCTATGACCTCAAATACCGGGATCCACTTGTTCCTTATAAACATCAAATACCAGGAGCCTCTTGCTCCCTACAAAACTTCAAATATCAGGAATCATCTTGCACCCTGTAACTTCAAATACCAGGAGCCTCTTACTCCATAGAAACGTCAACTGTCGGGGCCCTCTTGCTCCCTATGACATAAAATACCGGGAGCCACTTGTTCCCTGTAAACATCAAATACCAGGAGCCTCTTGCTCCCACTAACTTTAAATACCAGGGACCACGCGCTACCCATAATCTTCAAATACCAGGAGCCTCTTGCTCCCTATAACTTCAAATACCGGATACTTCTTGCTCACTATAAGCTTCCAAAGCCAGGAGCCTCTTCCTCCCTTCAAAGTTAAGCAGCCTCAAGCTCCCTATAACTTCCAGTGCCAGGCGCCTCTTGCTCCTTATAAATTTCAATTACTGGGAGTCTCTTCCTCCCTATATACTCAAATACCAAAAGGCTCTTGCTCCCGACAGCTTTATATACCAGGAGTCTCTTGCTCCCTATAACTTCAGGTACCCAGTAAACTTCAAAGACCGAGGGCCTCTTGCTCCCTACAAACTACAAAGATTAGGAGCCTCTTGCTCCCTATAACCTCTATTACCAGCCTCCTCTTGCTCCCTGAAAACTTCAAATACCAGGAGCCTCTTACTCCATATAAACTTCAAATAATAGGAGCTTCTTGCTCCCAGTAAACTTCAAAGACCGATAGCCTCTTGCTCCCTACAAATTTCGGGCATTAGCCCTGAAGAAGGGCTAATGCCCGAAACGTCGATTCTCCTGTTCCCTAGATGCCGCCTGACCTGGTGCGTTTTTCCAGCAACACATTTCCATCTCTGATCTCCAGCATCTGCAGACCTCACTTTCTCCCTACAAATTATAAAGATAAGGAGCCTCTTGCTCCCTATAACTCCCATTACCAAGCGCCTCTTGCTCCCTGTAAACTTCAAATACCAGGAGCCTCTTGCTCCCTATAAACGTCAAATACTGGGAGCCACATGCTCCCAACAAATACCCGGACACTCATCCTACCTATAACATCAAATACCACGCGATTCTTGCTCCTTGCAATCTTCAAACACCAGGAGCCTCTTGGTCCTTATTGACATCAACTACTGGGGGCCTCTTGCTCCATATAAACTTCAAATACCAGGAGACACTTGATCCCAATAAAGTTCAAATATCATGAGACTCTTGATTCCTATACAATTCAAATACCGGCTAGCCTCTTGGTCCCTATTAGCTCAAATACCACAGGGCTCTTGCTCCCGATAATTTAAAATACTAGCAGCCACTTGCTCCCTATTAACATCAAATATCAGGACCCTCTTGATCCCTATAAACTTCAAATACTGGGAGCGGCTTGCTTTCTATGACAGGAGCCCCTCTCTCCCGATAAATCACAAATACCGGGATCATCTGCCTACCTATAAACGTCAAATACTAGGAGCCTCTTGCATCCTATAACCACAAATATCGGGAGACACTTGTTCCCTATAAACATTAATTACCAGGAGCCTCTTGCTCCCTCGATCTTCAAATACCGTGGGGCTCTTGCTCAATCTAAATTCAAATACCGGGTGCCTCTTGCGCCCTATAAACTTGAAATACCAGGATCCTCCTGCTCCTTATAACCTCAAATACCAGGAGTCTCTTGCTCTCTATAGCTTCAAATGCCGGGGGTCTCTTGATCCCTACAAACTTCAAATACCAGGAGCCTCTTGATCCCAGTAAACGTCAAATACCGGGAGCCTGCTCATTTCAACTTGAAATACCAGGAGCCTCTTGCTACCGATACCTTCAAGTACTGGGGGCCTCCTGCCTATAAGCATCATATACCAAAATCCTTTTGCTACCTATAAACTTAAGTACCGAGAGACTCTAGCTCCCTAAAAACTTCAAATACCGGGAGCTTCTTGCTTCCTATAAACTACAAATACCAGGATCCTCTTGCACCCTATCAACGTCAAATACCAGGACCCTCTTTCTCCCTATAAAGTTAAATACCGGGAGCCTCTTGCTCCCTTTAAACTTCAAATACCAGGACTCTCATGCTAGCTATAACTTCAAATACCACGCGAATCTTGCTTCACGCAAACTTCAAATACCAGATGCGTCTTGCTTCCTGTAAACTTCAACTACCGGGGACCTCTTGCTCCCGAGAAACTCCAAATACCAGGAACCCATTGGTCCCAATAAACTTCAAATACCGGAATCTCTTGTTCCTTATAAAGTTCAAAGACCAGCTAGACACTTGCTCCCTCTAAACTCAAATACCAGAAGGCTCATGCTCCCGATAACTTCAAACACACCATATCACTGTCAGGAGAACGCTCTGGGCTTCACCAGGCGACACCATGTCACTGTCAGGGGGAAACTCCGGGCTACATCAGCACAAACCATGTCACTGTCAGTGGGACACTCCGGGCTACATCAGCCCACACCATGTCACTGAGGAGAAAGTGAGGTCTACAGGTGCTGGAGATCAGAGCTGAAAATGTGTTGCTGGAACAGCGCAACAGGTCAGACAGCATCCAGGAACAGGAGAATCGACGTTTCGGGCATAAGCCCTTCTTCAGGAATTATGCTCGGAACGTCGATTCTCCTGTTCCCTGGATGCTGTCTGCAGATGCTGTCTGACCTGCTGCGCTGCTCCAGCAACACATTTTCAGCACACCATGTCACTGTCAGTGGCGCACACGTGGCTACAGCAGCTCGCACTATGTGACTGCCCGTCGGACATCCGGGGCTACACCAGCCCACACCATGTCACTTTCAGGGGAGACTCTGGGGTACACCAGTCCACACCATGCCACTGTTAGGGGGCATTCCGGGCTAAACCAGCCTCCACAATGTGACTGTCTTTGGGTCGCTCGGGGTTACAGCAGCCCATACTATGTGACTGTCCGTGGGACACACTTGGTCTACGCCAGCCCCCACCATGTCACTGACTCGGGGACACTCTGGGCTACACCAGCTCGTACCATGTCACTATAAAGGGGACGCTCCGGATTACGTCAGTCCACACCATGTCAACGTCAGGGGGACACTCCGGGCTGCACTAGCCCACACCATGTCACTTTACGGGATACACTCCGGGATACACCACCCCACACCATGTCACTGTACGGGATACATTGATCATGGGAGACTTCAATATGCAGGTGGACTGGGCAAATAATGTTGCTAGTGGATCTAAAGAAAGGGAATTCATGGAATGCTTACAGGATGGTTTTTTGGAACAGCTTGTCATGGAGCCCACAAGAGAGCAGACTATTCTGGACCTGGTGCTTTGCAATGAACCAGACTCTATAAAAGATCTTAAAGTAAGCGAACCCTTAGGAAGTAGCGACCATAATATGGTAGAGTTCAGTCTGGAGTTTGAAAGGGAGAAGGCAAAATCGGATGTAATGGTGTTACAGTTGAATAAAGGTAATTATGAGGGCATGAGAGAGGAACTGACTAAAATAGACTGGAAGCAGAGGCTAACCGGGAAGACAGTAGAGCAAAAATGGCAGGAGTTTGTAGGTATAATTGAGGACACTGTACAGAGGTTCATTCCCAAGAAAAGAAAGATTAACCGGGGAGGGATTAGACAACCTTGGCTGACAAAGGAAGTCAGGAAATGTATTAAAGAAAAAGAGAGATCCTATAAAGTGGCTAAGAACAGTGGGAAATCAGAAGATTGGGAAGGATACAAAAGCAAACAGAGGATAACAAAGAGTGTAATAAGAAATGAGAGGATCAAATATGAAGGTAGGCTAGCCAGTAATATTAGAAATATTGTAAAAGTTTCTTTCAGTACATAAGAAACAAACGATAGGCAAAAGTAGACATTGGACCACTTCAAACTGATGCAGGAAGCCTAGTGATGGGAGATAAGGAAATAGCAGGAGAACTTAACAAGTACTTTGCGTCAGTTTTCACAGTGGAAGACATGAGTAATATCCCAAAAATTAAAGGGTGTCACGGGGCTGAGTTGAGTATGGTTGCCATTACGAAAGAGATAGTGCTAGAAAAGTTAAAAAGTCTTAAAATTGATAAATCTCCTGGCCCCGATGGGATACACCCTAGAGTTCTGAGAGAGGTGGCTGAGGAAATAGCAGAGGCATTGGTTGAGATCTTTCAAGAGTCACTGGAGTCAGGAAAGGTCCCGGATGATTGGAAGATGGCTGTTGTAACCCCCTTGTTCAAGAAAGGATCAAGACAAAAGATGGAAAATTATAGGCCAATCAGCTTAACCTCGGGTGTTGGTAAAATTCTAGAATCCATCATTAAGGATGACGTTTCTAAATTCTTGGAAGAGCAGAGTCTGATTAGAACAAGTCAACATGGATTTAGTAAAGGGAGGTCATGCCTGACAAACCTGTTGGAATTTTTTGAAGAGGTAACAAGTAGGTTAGACCAGGAAAACCCAGTGGATGTGGTCTATCTAGACTTTCAAAAGGCCTTTGATAAGGTGCCACACGGGAGGCTACTGAGCAAGGTGAGGGCCCATGGTGTTCGAGGTGAGCTGCTGGGATGGATTGAGGATTGGCTGTCTAACAGAAGGCAGAGAGTTGGGATAAAAGGTTCTTTTTCAGAATGGCAGCCGGTGACGAGCGGTGTCCCGCAGAGTTCGGTGCTGGGGCCACAGCTGTTCGCCTTATATATTAATGATTTGGATGAGGAAACCGGGGGCATTCTAGCGAAGTTTGCCGATGATACGAAGTTAGGTGGACAGGCAGGTAGTACTGAGGAAGTGGGGAGGCTACAGAAGGATCTAGACAGGTTGGGAGAGTGGTCCAGGAAATGGCTGATGGAATTTAACGTGAGCAAGTGCGAGGTCTTGCACTTTGGCAAAAAGAATAAAAGCATAGACTACTTTCTAAATGGTGAGAAAATTAATAAAGCCAAAGCACAAAGGGATTTGGGAGTGCTAGTCGAGGATTCTCTAAAGGTAAACATGCAGGTTGAGTCCGTGATTAAGAAAGCAAATGCAATGTTGTCTCTTATCTCAAGAGGGTTGGAATATAAAAGCAGAGATGTACTACTAAGACTTTATAAAGCTCTGGTTAGGCCCCATTTGGAGTACTGTGTCCAGTTTTGGTCCCCACACCTCAGGAAGGACATACTGGCACTGGAACGTGTCCAGCGGAGATTCACACGGATGACCCCTGGAATGACAGGTCTAACATATGAGGAACGGCTGAGGATACTGGGATTGTATTCGTTGGAGTTTAGAAGATTAAGGGGAGACTTAATAGAGACGCACAAAATTATACATGGCTTGGAAAAGGTGGATGCTAGGAAATTGTTTCCGTTAGACGAGGAAACTAGGACCCGTGGACACAGCCTTAGAATTAGAGGGGGTCATTTCAGAATAGAAATGCGGAGACATTTCTTCAGCCAGAGAGTGGTGGGCCTGTGGAATTCATTGCCACGGAGTGCAGTGGAAGCCGGGACGCTAAATGACTTCAAGGCCGAGATTGATAGATTCTTGTTGTCTAGAGGAATTAAGGGCTATGGGGAGAACGCTGATAAGTGGAGCTGAAATGCGCATCAGCCATGATTGAATGGCGGAGTGAACTCGATGGGCCGAATGGCCTTACTTCCACTCCTATGCCTTATGGTCTTATGGTCTTATGATCTCCAGCCCAAACCATCCCACGCCACTTCAATATCCGGCGAACTCTCCTGACTATACCAACACACACCATATCTCTCTCAGGATATCTCTCGGTGGTACTGCATCTTACATGATCTCGCCATGCAGTGCCTTCTGTCAGTGGATTGACGACGGTGAAGTTGTTACCTACCTGCTTGGTAATGTTCTCTCTGTGCTCAATAACCCCTGTCATGCATTTGTCCTTTACTGTGGTGCAAACCCCTTCCTCTTTGCCCAGTATATCGTCGACAGCATATCGGTTTTGCTGGGAAGATAGTAATTCTGAGAGTATGTCTTAACTCCTGCTTATTCCAAACTGTCTCCTTGCCCAAGCAGCTGAGACCACAAATATAATAGTTTCAATGTTGATGGTTAATAATTCCTGCAGATGCTCCACAGCAAAAGGTACTTAGAAAGTGTAACCCAAAAACTGAGCTTTACTGTTGCCCTAAGCCTTTGCCCCCGTCAAATGCGCGCAGAATATAGATGAAGCTGAGCGTTTGGGAGGGAAACCCCAACCCCCTTCCCAGGTAGTTGGTCAAGGAACAGTAGTTGGGAAAACTGTCTCCAAAACTACCACACAGTAGATGCCTATTTCATTAATATAAATAAAGTTAGTCGTTTTGTCTTGTCTGAAAACAAACATAGTATAGCTAATGGAGGGGTCTTCTCAATAAAAGCAGGCTTGTCTTTGTGACTACCCTGAAAGTACGGGTAGTTCATATCTACAAAATATGTTCGCCCTTGGCCCTGAGAGAAAGCTATTCAATAAAAAATGGTGGGTTTTTCAGTAAGAGATGTGATTATTGCCCATGACTAGTTCCTTCCATCCCACAATTGAGAAGATGGAGGTGCTAATCGGTGTCTCATAGTGAAGGTGGGTACCATTACAAATAGCACAAAGAGCTGGAATAATCGCAATAACAGAGACACACTCCTCCAGTAGGCATATGCATTAGATGCGATCCGCCACAGGGAAGCAGTAGCGGTTAGTGCATTGGACCAAGGCACATTGAATATACAATAGTCACATTCAAGTAAGTGCATCCCCATCCTGTACAGTTGTAACAAATTAGATAGGCTTCCCCGGACTTATTAGAGGAAGTCCACAGACTCGCAGGTGGGGATAAGTATTAATCAAAGGAAACATTATATCTGGTAAACGCCGTACAGGTATTCCATATTCCGTTGTTGGGATTCAGGTGGGGGAAAGGGGTCAAAGAGTCCTTTGCTGTTGTGAGGGCGTAGCAGACCACTTCATGCTGGCCTAATATTTTATGATGACTTTGAAAAAACAACTTGTTAGTGAAGAATGACATTGCCACCGTTCTCTTTTGCAATGTGTTGATTTATGTCTCTTTGAGTAGAGGCAAGGCTTACCAGGAACACCGAAAGGACAACTGAAATCACACTGGCACAAAACACCTTGACAGGGTAAAGACCATTGAGACTTGTTCCGTAAATGAACTGTCCGATCTTCTTGGTACAGTTGACCATTGTGGTAGTCATTCTTGGTAACATTCCATTTATTGAAGGAATCAGTCCCTCGGGGCACAGAAGGACTTTTTTTGGCATAAACGTTACACAGTTTCTGTTTGCTCAGGATCACACGGGTAAGCAGCACCTTCTTCAGCGCTAATGCTGGCGACAACAGTCCACGTAACAGGATAAGGTCAATCTTCTTCATAATGGTCGTTCTGGATCAAGGATTAGGATACGTAAAACAGAAGAAGAATTACGATTCGAAACATGCAGCTATATCATAGTAGTCTGGTTTGATACCAACTGATTGCGGTTCCTCTCCCAGTTCCCCATCGTCTCTGTCTCCATAATCATTCCCCCACCCCACCCCAATCCCCCCACAAGGGGCTCATCTAATGACCTTGGAATAATGAAGGTGAACCCAGGCAGAATGCAGGCAGGCTGGTGAGGAGAATCTGGAAAGGCGCTTACCATTGAGGTTGGAAGCTTTGACTTCTCTAATTCTTGATGAGAATGAAAGAGCCTCGGTCAACAGTTGGAACATTGTTGAGGGAGGGGAGGAGTTTCTCTTGAGCAGCACAGACCTTGGAATGAAGACCTCACAAAATTTTGGTCAAAGAAAGAACACAGGAGGGTATACCCACAAGTCATGTGTTTGAAAGGAATAGAGGAGGAGGCATTATTCCATAGTGAGAAGACAGTTCGACCTTCGATGATTTCGTCCGGGGAGAAGTGAGTTTTCTCCACAGGAGTGCATCGTAGATGGAACAATACCAGAAGCACCAACCTAACCCAGGAAAACTCTGTCTCAGGAGTCAATTTGGTAAGTTTAGTGTTCTGACTCTGGCTAAGGTGCTCCACGAACCCTGCAGCCTGCGGGAAATAAGCAAAATGAAGTTGGTGCTGGATCCCAAACTGAAAGCATAATTCCTCATTAATATCTCTAATAAAATGAGGGCCATTGTCAGAAGGTAGACAAACGTAAAAACGAAAACGGATAATAATCTCCTTGAGTAAAATATTTCCAACCGTTTTAACCGTTTGCGGGCGGCACGGTGGCATAGTGGTTAGCACTGCTGCCTCACAGCGCCTGACACCCGGGTTCAATTCCCGCCTCAGGCGACTGACTGTGTGGAGTTTGCACATTCTCCCCGTGTCTGCGTGGGTTTCCTCCGGGTGCTCCGGTTTCCTCCCACAGTCCAAAGATGTGGAGGTCAGGTGAATTGGCCATGCTAAAAATTGCCCGTAGTGTTAGGTAAGGGGTAAATGTAAGGGTATGGGTGGGATGCGCTTCGGCGGGGCGGTGTGGACTTGTTGGGCCGAAGGGCCTGTTTCCACACTGTAAGTAATCTAATCTAATCTAATCTAATCTAAACAGTAGCGTTGGAAGTGGGTAAGCTTCAGTAATGACCAGATATTTATCGTGCTGGCACCTTTGCAACTCAATGAAATTTTTACACATCTTTTACAGTTGGAATTAGTTTGTCAGAGGTCGACTCACCGTTGTCAGAACTTTCAGTCTGTCTCATCATGTTAGGCATCATCGTAAGATGGCCGTGAGAATCTGCTGTTGCGGCCTCATCAACACCACGGTCACCAATGGCGACAGGGGATTGGCCAGTGGTATGCGAGAACCTGAAGAGGTCAACAACCCTATATTGTCCAGAATTGACCAAAAACATTCACAACTTTGAAGGTTTCTCGGGAGTCAGTATATACGTTAACATGGCGGCATGGTGGCTCAGTGATTAGCACTGCTGCCTCACAGCACCAGGGATCCAGGTTAGATCCCAGCCTCGGTCGACTGCCAATGTGGGTTTTGCACATTCTCCGCGTGTCTGCATGGGTTGCCTTTGGGTGCTCCGGTTTCCTCCCACAGTCCAAAGTTGTGCAGGTCAGGTGAATTGGTCATTCTAAATTGCCCATAGTGTTAGGTTCATTAGTCAAAGGGAAATAGATCTGGGTGAGTTACTCTCCGGAGGTTCAGTGTGGATTGTTGGGCCAAAGGGCCTCTTTCCACACTGAAGGGATGTAATCTAAAAAGAACGAAGGCTCACCCCGAAAAAGCAGGAACGCATCAGGTCAAAAAGTTCAGCTTGAAAATGCGTTGCTGGAAAAGCGCAGCAGGTCAGACAGCATCCAAGGAGCAGGAGAATCGACGCTTCGGGCATGAGCCCTTCTAGGAATTAGGAAAGTGTGCCAAGCAGGCTAAGATAAAAGGTAGGGAGGAGGGACTTGGGGGAGGGGCGTTGGAAATGCAATAGGTGGAAGGAGGTTAAGGTGAGGATGATAGGCTGGAGTGGGGGTGGGGGCGGAGAGGTCAGGAAGAAGATTACAGGTTAGGAAGGTGGTGCTGAGTT
Source organism: Chiloscyllium plagiosum (assembly GCF_037043375.1). Taxonomy (NCBI): domain Eukaryota; kingdom Metazoa; phylum Chordata; class Chondrichthyes; order Orectolobiformes; family Hemiscylliidae; genus Chiloscyllium; species Chiloscyllium plagiosum. Next base: position 89,115,944 of record NW_028270177.1, read on the forward strand.
CGAGGGTTGAGGCTGAGACAAGGTGGGGGAGGGGAAATGAGGAAACTGGAGAAATCTGAGTTCATCCCTTGAGGTTGGAGGGTTCCTAGGCGGAAGATGAGGCAAACTCCACATTATCAATCACTCCAGGTTGAATTAAAAATTCGTTTCCTGGCGCAGAGAGACAACAGCGTTAACCAGATTTGCCTGAAAAGGCAAGCACTTTTCTTGATGGATAGCTGAATCGGATTGACGCGGTGACAGGCAGACGTACTACACAGGTTACTGTGGAAAAAAAGTAGCTCCTCAGCCTCTATGCCGGGACTGGACAATAACAACGATTTCAGTATCCTAATATCTTTAAAACCGCTGACCCCACAGCTATGTGATGGCATCAAAAGATCACATCTGAGTAGTTCTTCAAGTGATGAGTGTTTTTGACCCTTACTGTGAGTTCAATCTTCCGTACAACTGATGGCTGAGAAGGTTTGTTTTTCCAAAACGCATACTCAAACCTTTCTGCCTCTTAAATCTCTGCCTCCCTGTAGATTGATCCCTTCAGCATTCGGAAACGTTTCTTTTAGTTTACCCTTTCCATATCCCCCGTCACTTTTACATCTCAATCGTGTCTCCTTTCAATTCCCTCTGCTTTCAGAAAAATATCAGACCAAACTCTCTTTATAACTGAAACTCCTCAGCTCAGAAAATATCCTGAAAAATCTCTTCTAAACCGTTTCCAGCTCTCCTTTGTAAAGTGACTTGCAGACCGCACACAATAGTCCATCTGAAGCCGAATAAGCAAATTAAATAAATGATCAAAAAGTCACAACACTTTTCCGACAAACTCTATTTTGCTCAGTATTATCCTGTGTTCTTTTCATAGAACCATGGAACTCCTACAGTGTGGAAATAGGCCGTTCAGTTCAACAAGTCCACACTGACCCTACGAAGAATAACTCAACTTAGAACTATTCTCCTGACATTTTATTTTGTATTTACCCCTAACTCATGCGCCTAACTTGCACATCCCTGAACACGATGCGAAAGTTAGCATGGCCAATTCACCGAACTCTTCTCGTTTCCTGATACTGGTGCTCCAAGAATCTCTGGTTCATGTCAGTTAAAGTTGCTACGTGAGCTTTGATCACGCAACTGTGTCATCGAACACGATCGATTGGTTTGAAGTTGCCATTGCAGAGATTGGAGCACGTGCACCCAGCCACAATGACTGCAGAATCATATGTTCTGCATTTATCATAGAACCACTGCTGACAACAATCACATGTTCTCTGTTACCATTCAGAGTAACTGAGTGGTACGGCCGCGAAACTCACAAATTAATGAGAATACACGACTTTTTTATTCAGCTCAAGTTTACCTCGAGCTATGGAGGAAAAGCACGTGAGTAGAGATAAATTTTACCAGATCAGCGGTAATCCCAATGAATGGCTGCGCAGACACAGGGTGAATGAAAGCTTCATGAGAACAAGTGTGTTTTCTTTGCGAAATTGTCCGCTTCACAATGTGGGGTCTATTGGTGTGAAGTGGTGAAGTTGATTATTTTTACTAGTTATTCACCCTGTGAACGGTTACAATTGTTTCTCCTGTCCCTGATATCATAACAGAACTGCAGCAAGCGCACTTGAATCAGTGGCTTAATGATTTGATTGCTTGCAAATCAGGGGGTTGTTCATTCGATTCTTCACTGTCTCAAAACCACTGTCGATTCTTATTACACTTACAAACTCATTGTCCCAAAGCCAAGATGTGCTTTGAATTCCTTATCTGCAGGAAGAAGAATCTTTGAAATGCTGGGATGTCTGAACTATTGATATGAGGGCATGCCCAACTTCAATCTATTGTCCACTTATAAGTATTGTCGATTACACCATAATTCTTTGTTTAACAGATTCGTTTTTAAACAGTAGTTCGGTGTGGTAATAGAAAGTACAAAACTGATCAACACAATTCCACCGAATCGTTCAAAGTAATTGACGTCTTCATTAGAAGCATCTTGCAAAGCATGCTGTTTATCTGCTTAACCTTGGTTTTCCTAAATATCTCTTTAAAATGAGCAGTTTCTGAGTACTTCGTAGCCAGAACATTTGAAAGAATTTCATTCTGTTTGGAATTATCTGTGGCACTTCTTAATATACCGATTAATGTCTCCGATCGATGAATGCAACCGAGAATATCAGAGTCAACCTCAGACCGCTGTCAGAGGAGGGGAAGATAGGAGCGTCTCGCACTCTGCTCTTGTGCACATTATCAATTTCAAACCAACCCAATACCTACAACCAGTGGGAGTGCAAAGGAAACAATTAAACAGAGTCCCGCTTCAACTCTGTGAATCTTTAGAAACTCTGTGGGAGGGGAATGAAGGGTGAACTGACCGACTGAGCAGAGACTGTCAAGGTACCTCCCCTTCTTGAAGGAGCAGGGACATGAACTCTGATGTTCTCGTGGCACGAGCTGATCTGCGATGTTGAAAGCATTCCCATCAGAGCTGCTCCACTCTCGCTGTTGTCACTGTCAGGAACAATAAAACCTGATTCCCTGACCAGGCACCCAACTCTGGCCGCGGTGAAGAAAACACCGACTCTTAACCATTCCACCCCCATTGCTGCCTCCCAAGCTGTTGGACTGCTTCTTAATGCCAAAGCATATGGCGTTTTATTTATCAGGACCTAAGTTTGAGCAAGTCATCGACTGTTGACTGAATGGAAAGAGTCCCATCATCCAAGTTTTCAGCACTTGGCCAGCCCCCTTGTATTCTCAAATGTTTCAAGCACTCGTCGCAATGCTATTATCCAGTGACGTTTTGCAATGTATGCGACTGAGGTTTAAGATGGATAACCTGCGTTCACATCCCCACGGTGATCTGAACCCCATTTTATTTACAGAGGCAAACACACAGACACGTTCTGGCGAAGTGACTGAGGCCTCAGGAGAGATCAACCAGAAAGTAGGATTTCACTCAATTGGCTTATTTTGTCTCATTTCAGATTTCAACACCAGAGTCAGGTTACAGCAAAGAAAGGAAGCATTCAGCCATTCCCCTGTCCGTGTTCCTCTCCTATCTAAACATTGAGCTAAGGAGGCAGTGTGGTCTGACAGAAGGATTCTTACTCTTTAGAAACTGCAACGTATTAGATGATTGGATAGCCTGTGTATTAGAAACCAGTCGTAACAAAACCAAGACAGAACTGAAGGCATCATGTGCAGAAGGATGGGAGACTGTAATGCTGAATCAGACAGTGTCCAGGGTGAAAGAAACAGAGACTGTCCCTGGATGTCTAGTAATTTGGATTCTGTGCTCTCACAGCCATACCTGCAAATCGTTAGCATTTATATTTACCAACATGAAATGCTGCCTTCTCCTTAAAAGTAGAATTCTGAACCGGACATGCACACATTAATTGTGAAATTGATATAAATAGATGTAATTTTTAATTTCATATTTGAGCAGAAAGAGTAACATGTAAACACTTCGATTATCATTAAAATCCAATTTTAAAGCCAGTTAGTGTTTCACAAAACTACAAAACCAGAGGAAAGCTGGGAGTTGCGTGACTGAAGGAGGTGACTGCTCCTGCTTTTGACTCTGAACGTTTCATCCCTTTCGTCCCAAGAACAAGTACAGAAGCCAAATACTGGCAATCTGATATATATTAAAGAAAAAACAGAAAACGCTGGAAGTATGCAGCTTGTCTGGCAGCTTCTGAAAGTGTGGTAGAAGTCAACGGCATCACAAACTCATTGTCTTTATTTTGTATTCACGATAACTAATGTCCAAGTCACAAGTCATTCAGACACATTTTCTCATCTTTGAAAGGTATGCACGCTTTCAGTTTACCATGATAAACGTTTTGTCAATTAATTCAGTACTGACAGGATAACCGTTTAAAGTTGTATGCAAAATGTTGCAAACGGTCATATCAGACAAAATGAGGTGTCACGTGAAGAAATATGTGTTATATTCAGAAAAGCTAAAATAGAATTGTTCATAGAAAATTGTGGGGAACTGTCTGCCGAATTTTTTTGATGAGTTAAGAAGAAGTCTTGATGATGCTAATCCAAAACGATCAGGTAAATGTAGATTGGCAAAACAAAAGACAAAAGTTCTGTGAGACCGCTGTGTATGAAAACTGGGCATGAAGGAATATGAGGGATAGTAGCAATATTGATCATAAATTTGCTGCGTGAAAGGTTACTGATGAAGGGTGCCAGCCTGAAACTTCGATTTTCATACTCCTCGGATGCTCCGTGACCTGCTGTGCTTTTTGAGAACCATTCTAATGCAGACTCTGATCTCCAGCATGTGCAGTCCTCGCGTTCGCCTGCGGGAAAGGGAACTGAGTTATCATTAAAAATATCGTTTTGAACTGGAAGAATTTTTCAAGCGAATTTTGAGCGTTGAGGTGTGGAAGTTCTGGATAGATTAGTTAGCCCAACAGCATTCTCTGATCTATCAGAGGCCCAAGCGCGCCCATGAGATTCTCTGATTGGCTGGAGGACCAGTGCCTCCAGCTTTGGTCCTGTCGGTCCGCCTCTTCTTCGTTGTTGGACTTTATACGTCATCAGTTGGGATGGGTCCTGCAGCATGCATGGGGTTAACATGAGCTATGAGCATGCTTGCGGCGAGCGATCATTGGAACGAAATGTTGTCTCCAATCGACAGTCGGCGAGTGAGGGCTAAAGGGGAGCGAAGCTCCAGGTGCTTTCGCCCAGTTAGAGGTTTCATGTTTGGTCATGATGTGATTCTGGACCCAAACATAGTGTATCTGGGGTCGCGAATTAAGCCACAGAGAGCCTGAGTCTTCTTCCCAGAAGCAGGCCCCAGTCAGCGATCGCTTTTCCTGGTTTAGTTTTATTTTGTTTTTTTTTTAATTTATCAGACCACTGTTGGGTTATCTGTCTTTAGTGTGAATACAGCTGAAAATAAATGATGTTGTTTGAAATCATTACTGTGGTCTATGTGGATGTGGTGTTGTTGGGAGACGCTTGGGTGTGTATTAGTGAGTGAGATTGATTGGAAAGTGTACCCCATGTACACCTCTGTCCCTTACCTTACTGTAAATGTGTCAGAGGCGGAAAGAATGGAGCAGAAAGTGGAGGGACAGGACTGCTGAGCAGGATACCGGGTCGTGAGAGTTTTGGAAATTGGGGTCATTCGTTGCCAATCCCTCAACAAAAACCCAGCCCATTGTTTTTCTCACTGCTCCCCTTCCCCACACTTTCTGACCACTCCCTTCACCAAGTATGAGCAACATTTTAAAGACTTTTACTTATTTCATACATACTATGTCGCTTTTGTCAGAACATTCAGTAATTTGAGAACTGGAATGAAATTGAGATACAGAACAGCCAGTGTACGAACCTCAGCAATTACTTTGCACCTCCTCGAACTGCTGAAGTTCGTCTGCTAAAATTGCTCCCCGATTGCTGTTTGGTAAGATTTACAGGATTATTTTTTAAATCCAGTAAATGTGTTTCGGATGTGTGCCAGTTAAAAACAATTGGTTTTTATATCCCATCTTTAACAGAATGGAGGGATGAAAAATTAGAACAGGACTGGCTTGGTGTGATGTTTGATCCTTCTCCCTAATTCAGTCTGATCTTGGCTGATCATTCCACACAGTAACCTGCTAACTCTTTAGGCCTGCACCTTTTGATCCCTCTTGCCCTCAAAACTATAGATATCTTCATCTTGTCAACATTCCACGTTCTGTCTTTAATTACTTTCTGTGGCAGCAAATTTCGCTGAGTAACCAGTATTTGATTAAATAAATATAATCCTCATCTCAGTCTTAAATGGACTATCCAATATTATTAGGAGTGACGCCACCTCCCCATCCTCGATGGTTTGGACGCCCTGGTAATTGAAAGCATCCTTCCTGCATTTACCTTATTCGTACCTTTTAGAATTTTATTCGTTTCTGTGACATCCTACTTCATCATTCTAAACTTGAGTGATTTCCCTCCTAACGAATCCTCATACGTCATTCCTGCCATTCCATGAATCAGTCTGGTAAAACTTTGTTGTGCTCTCTCCGTTTGGAGAATATTCTTTCTCAGATAAGTGCACACAACACTCTAGGTTGTGGTGTCAACAAGACCCTGCACAATTTCAGCAAGTCTTCCCTGCTCCTGTGTTCAAATCCAATCAGAACAAGACTAACACACCGTTTGCCTTCCTCACCCGCTGCTGCGCCTGCATGCTTACGTTCAGCGATTTGTGTACAAGAAGACGAGATCTCCTTTCCTAGTTTACTTTCGTAAATTTATTCTGGTTTTGTCCAATCCAGTTGCTGTTTTCTACTGTTAGGCTAATTTTTCTGTCATTCCATATTGCGGTCACATTAACTGACATTCAATCCAAAGATACCGTTTCAGATTCGATAGAATATTGAAATATGACAATTAATTTACTCTAGTTAGACTCCACACTCTAGTTACAGAAAGCATTCACTGCATTTAGGGTGACTTTAAGTACACTGGTGTTTGATTCGTATTGGCAGAATTTATTATCTTTTAATCTCATCAATTTCCACAACACCAACTACCCGATAATACTGTTTTCCTTCAGTTCCTCCCTCTCCTTTTCTTCCCAGCATTTTAGGAATATTACTTGTGTCATCATTTGTGTTGACGTAACCAATATAGATATTTATTTGGTATGACATATACTTATCACACATTATAACATCCTCTGTTTCTCATTGGAAGGGATTTGTTTTCAATAATCGTTTTTTTTTTCTCCCTTCATATACCTTCAGGAGCTTTAACAATTCATTATATGCTTCTCTCAAGCTTACTGTTAAACGAAATTTTCGCTCTGCATTAATTCTTTCTTCATCTTGTGCTGATATCTGAACGGCTCACAGTCTGAATGTCTGCTGCTATTTTCATCCAATTTGTAAAACTCCTCCTTGAGTGCAGTACTATGCACTAATATCCCTTGTTAGCCATGACATGGCCACGTTTCCTGTTTTCTTTGTGTCAGACAGGAGTGAGAAGCAGTTGCAGTTCCTGCAAATGCTTTTTAATTGCTGTGCTCCCTTTAAGTTCTGTTCCCCAATTTGTTGTACCCTGCTCACGCTTCATATCATTGTTATTTCTTCTATTTAGATTTCAGCTCACTATCGCAGTCAGCTCTATCACTCTCCACCTTAATGAAGAGTTCTCTCACTGACTTCTTCACTCTTCCATGAGAGACAGCATAGAGATAGATTGTCAATTATTCCTTATCATATATATAAATAAAGCTTTGGAATCAAAGTTGACATATTCCCAGGCCTGCTGTCTCATTAGAGAGAGAGAGAGAGAGATCGCACGAGTTGACTCATGGTGCTTTAACTTGAGAGTCGTTGTGCCTCAGGCAAGGCGCAGGATTGAGAATGTGGGTACTTCATGACGCCAGTACGAGAACTGTGCACATGCTGTTGGTGTCATTCTTCATCGTAATCTCGTCGACCAGCCAAATAAATTAATCCACCAATGGCCAGTAAACAGTACGTAATCGAGGGTGTTCTGTCCTCCATTTGTGCCCTTAATGTCGCGATTCAGAAAACCATCTCATACATACACCAGGTACGTCTCCTCTATAGTATTGTTACTGATCTAAATTACTCAGTCTATGGGCAGATTGAACTCACATGCAATAGTGAGAAGGCCACCAGATAAAGGAGCAGAATTAGGCCATTCAACCCATCGAGACCTCTGCATTATTTGGTCATGGTTGATATGTTTCTCAACCTCATTCTGCTGCTTTCTGGGATATCCTGCAACTGTTGATCCCCTCATCAATCAGGGGCCTATCTATGTCTATCTTGAATGTTCACAATGACTTGGCAAAGAGTTCCAAAGAATGACTACCCTCTTGCTGAAGAAACTCCTCCGCATCTCACTTCAAATGGTCATCCTTTCTCTCTGAGACTGTGCAGTCGGCTCCTGTGCAGTCTCTCGTGCTAGTTGAAAAACTTCTTCACAGCCACTTTACTTACACTTCTCCGTATTGTATAAGTTTCAATCATATCCTCTTCAAACTTCAAAACTGCATCAAGAACAGCCCCCGAGTTTTTAACATTTTATGACAAGCATTTCTTCCCCCCAGGATCATTCTTTTAAACCTTATTCGGACCCTCTCCAATGTCAACACATCTTCTGGAGTATTGTGTACTGTTCTGGATTCCTCGTTATGAGAAGGTTTTTATTAAATTGGAGAGGGTTCAGAAAGTATTTACCAGGATGATGTCATGAATGGAAGTTTTCTGTTATTAAAATAGGCTGCGGTTTTTTTTCACTGGAGCAGAGGACTTTGACGTATGGCCTTATAGAGATTTGTAAAATCACGAAGTGCATAAATAAGATTACTATGAAAAGTGAGGGAGTTCGAATCTAGGGGCATATTTTTAAAGTACGAGAAGGAAGATTTATAAAGGACATGGGGGCAGCTTTTGTTTTACACACTTTGGTCACTATGTGCAATAAACCTCTAAAGGAAGTGATGGATGCAGGTACAGTTAAATTATTTAAAAGTCATTTGGATAAGTAACTGATTAGGAATATATTGGAGGCATATGGGCCAAATGCAGGCAGGTGGATATATTTTAATTTGGCAATGTGTTCTGCATAATATATATGGAGTGAATGGTCTGTTAAACTGCTGTATGACTCTGACTCTACCCTGAGATATCGGGCCTAACTTTTTGCAATATTCCAAATGCGGTCTGACCACCACTATATAAATGCTCAACTGGATATATCTGCTCTTGCATTAGAGGCCCCTTGATATAAATTATAAAATTGAATTTTCCTTCTTTAATTCCAACTGAACCTGCCAGAACTAGGGCTCTCAAATCACTTTGCGCTTCGGATTTCTAAAGGCTTTCATGAACAGAAATTAGTCGAAGCCTGCCTTCTTCCTCTCATATTGCATAACCTGACACATCCCCTATTGTATTCCATTTGCCAATTCTTTTACCACTCTCTGCGTCTGCCCAGGTCCTTAGGAAGTCTCCCAGGTTTCTTGACACGACCTGTCTCTCCAACTTCGTTTGTGTCAACTGCAAATGTAGCGACAATGCACTCTGCTCCTTTGTCCAGATGTTTAATGTATAACGTGAACAGTTACGCTCTCAACACCGATCGCTGTGCCCGTCTTAGAAGTCAGTGGCTGCCATCCTGGAAAGGACCCCTCTGTTCTCACTCAGCCTGTCAGCCAATCACCTCCTTGTCACTAACAGCATGCTCTTATCTTATTTAGCAGTCTGCTGTATGGCACCTTATCACAGGACTTATGAGTGTTGAATTAAATCACGTCCACTGGCTCTGCGTTATCTTACTTGCTTTGTACTTCCTCAAAGAGATCTAGCATAGCTGTCAGACATGACGTCCGCTTGATGAAGACATGCAGACTTTGCTGTATTTACCATCCATTTCCAAGTACTGTGCAACACTGTCGTTAGCATGGCCGCCAATAGTCTGTGTCTGCCTCTCCCCTTTCTTTCAGCAGGGATGTTGCACTTAAATATTTCCAGTCATCTGGGAACCACCCTGACGCCGATAACCCCTGACTGATCACCACCAATGCCGCCACAATCTCCTCAGCAATCTCCTTCACAAATCGGGGATGCAGTCCATCTGGTCTCAGTGATTTAATTCCTTCAGACCATGCAGCTTCCCCGGCATCTTCTGGTTAGTGTTGGCATTTCATTCACTTCTTGCCTACGCATCTCTTAATTCACGTATTTTGTTGTTGCCTTCCACTGTGAAAACTGATGCAATGTACGTGTTCACCTGCATCATTTCGTTGTTCCACATTACGTCTTCTCCAGTGCTCCAATTTAAACGCTTCCCTCTGTTATTTCTCCACTCTTCAGGCGCTCTGCCTGTATTCCTGATGAAGGGCTTTTGCCCGAAACGTCGGATTTTCCTGCTCCTTGGATGCTGCCTGAACTGCTGCGCTTTTCCAGCAACACATTTTCAGCAAGGTATATTTGTGTCTTCTGAATGTCTCACCTGGATTGACAGTGATGAATTTTATATACCCCTTTTTGTTTTTTTACCATAACTCTTGTCGACTGTATCTTTATGAGTTTACCACCAATTGCCATCCCGAGAGCCTGTGACTCTCACAACTCAACTCCATTTTACTTCTGCTTCTCAGATTATAAGGATCAAGAGAATCTGCTTATTTTTATTTCCTGGTGTCTGTCTGCACACGCTAAAACGTTAATCCACCTTCTTTCCCTGCACACACAAATCGAGCAGCTAATTTATTCCAGCATATCCTGTTATTTTTTAATATATCAGCTGCAGCAGTATTTTGCTATTATTTTCTTGCAGGTGTTTCTCGCAGCACTGAGTCTGAAGATACAGATGCTCCAAAGATTAGCTGCTTTCTTACTGAGCGGTGGATACAGAAACAGATCCATGGACTCCGGTTTGAGTCTTTTTTTCTTTAATTTTAGTCACAATTGCCGAATAATTACAACAGAAGGGAATTTGGCGCATCGTGGTTTCCTGAGCAGATTAGTTCACCCCACTTTCCAGCGCTTTCATGATCAAGACGGGCAGATATTGTCAATCTCCAATTGCCTATGTAGAAATCGATGAATCATCTTCTTTAACTGCTGCAGCCCAGCAGTGTACGTGGTCCCAGATCATTGGCAGGTGAGGAGTTACAGGTTAAACACCTGGGAATGATGAAGTGATTGCAATGGATCTCCAAATCAACAACATCAGATTGTAATTCTACCCCGTCTTCCATCTATCAAAATGTACAAGATGATTCACAGGGATGTGAAAAGGCAACACTTGACACTGAGCCACATAAAGAGTTGCTTCGGCACTTGACCGAGCCTGTTTGAATGGGTTCTCTCTCAATTATATGCTTCAATCAATTTTACACGGTATTAGAAGGATTGATTTGCAATCAGCAAATTTGGATCAAAGATCACAGCAGAGTCTGACGGAGCCACATCATTTATCCTAACCTGAATAATATGGAATTCTGAACAGGAAAGGTACAAACTTAATTCAAAGTCAGGATAAACAGAACACGTGCGTGTTGGCGAGTCTTCATCTGATCATCTGGCCTGGCAAGACGCACAGCGAATCAGCACAGTGAAAAACTTTACAAATGTCAGGACTGTGGAAAAGGAGAAAGTGAGGATTGCACATATTTGCTATCAGTGTCGAAGAATGTGGTACTGGAAAAAACACAGCCCGTCAGTAAACATCCAATCAGAAGCCCGTCATCAGGAGATTAAATATCCCAAAAATATGAAACAGGAGGCAAAAACAAATAAGAACAGTAAAGAGGTTGTACTTCAAAAGTTAACTGGACTAAAGTTTGAGTCAATTAGACCAGACAGGCTTCATCCCAAAATGTTGAAGAAAGAGGAAAACAATGAGAGAATGTGGATGCGCTGGGAGTCATCTTTTAAGTTATGTCATCTCTGCAAAGTCTCCTGTGGAGTGGAATTCACGTTGGAACCCCACTGTTTTGCTTGTTCAGGAGGCGTTTTATCAGGTCCCACACAACATCACGAAATACAATGTGGTTGTGGAAAACGTACCAGCATTCATTAAGGATTGATTACCAGCTGGAAAGCATAGAGTAGGAATAAGTGCACTTTTCTCAGGTTGGTGTTCTGTTCCTGGTGGATTACCAGAAGGGTCAGTCACAGCACTGCTGCCTCACAGTGCTACAGACCGGGGTTCAATTCCAGCCTCACACGATTGCTACATGAAGTGTGCACATTTTCAGGGTCTGCGTGGGATTCCTGCGGATGCTGCTGTTTCTGCACACAGCACAAACATTCAAGGTTCAGGTGAATTGCCCATTATATCCAGGAATGTACAGGCTCGGTGGATTGGGCATGCGACATGCAGCATTATAGGGAGAGACTGGGGCCTCATTGCAGCGACTGCAGTGCAGGGATCCTATGATCCAATGCTTGAACCAAATTGTTCCCAATCATTATACATGATTTGGACATTTGAACCTCTTGTATCTTTTCCAAACTTGTTCATGACACCACCTGGATCGAAATGTACATTGTGAGGAGGATGGAGGAGCCTTCAAGAGAAGTTTGACAGCCTCACGAATGGATCAGGACATGGCAGTTTATCCATAGCACACCATAGCTCCACAAAGAACTTCAATAATCTGGTTAAATCTGACTACCCTTTCGCAAAGTATCTTGAATTTGCATCATACCCTTGATTATCTTTCTCTAAGTGACTTGCTCAACAACTTTAACAAAAAAAATTGAGAAGATTTGATGTGACAGATGTTAAGCTAACTGCCTGTCCTTTCCTCCTTGACTTCCCTTCTGTTCTGACTAAATAAAACTCACTGATCTGCACTGGTTCCCAGGATGCCTCTCCACTGATTTTGTAATTCTCAGATTTGCTGTCAAATCCATCCATGTTCTTACACCCCATTAATCCACCACTGCTTCTAGCCGTACATTCCTCTGTGCTCTTCCCACTCCTCGACTTTTGCTCTCTGTATTCGAACGTTCCTTACTCCCCCACTGACAGATATGGATTTTACACTGAATAAAAGTGTCTGAAGCAGGGTTGTAGTTCACTAAACACTGCAGGCTACTGCTCTTGGCGTTAAAATGTAGTTCTACCACATCACCATGTTATCTAAAAAAATTAGATCAATTCATCCTCATGCCTATGATTTAGATTCCTGCAAAATACTTGACTACTTTTTGTGTGCTGGCAAGTACAGTATCTTTCTCTATCCCCTGTTTCATTTTGACTGTGACATGGCACATTTTACTGCTGAAAATGTGTTGCTGGAAAAGCGCAGCAGGTCAGGCAGCATCCAAGGAGCAGGAGAATCGACGTTTCGGGCATGAGCCCTTCGAAATGGCTCATGCCCGAAACGTCGATTTTCCTCCTCCTTGGATGCTGCCTGACCTGCTGCGCGTTTCCAGCAACACATTTTCAGCTCTGATCTCCAGCATCTGCAGTCCTCACTTTCTCCACATTTTACTGCTCCTTCATTCACTAATAACTGTCCTTTATTTGACGTCTGTATTTCTGGTTTTGAGTGTGGTGGGCTAGTGATGGCCTGATGTGGAATTCCAGATTGTTGTGAAGTTGAAAGTGTGTACTGTATCTTTAAGAAAGATAGAATGTTGTTCAGCACTGAGAACTTATGAGGACAGTGTCAGAGTTTACTGGAATATTGAAAATATATAACATTTGGCTGTGAAATAGGTAGCTGAGATGGTTGCTATTTTGACGACAATTCAAATTTAACCAACGAGTTTCAATTACGTCTCAGTGAACTAAAAGCCAATTGATTCGAATTTATTATTCTGCCAACATCGAACCAATGAGATAATCCGATTTTGGGGTATAAGAAAGGCAGGCATTTTGAACGTCAGACAAAGTTACTGTCATCCAGGGAGAACTATAGGAGAAAAAGACAAACCAAAAACAAAAATGACAAATTTTGAAATGAAGTGGAATGACGCTGGCATTTTGTGCAGCTAACACCAAATAAATGTTAGCATGAAAGCTGCTGGGTTGAGCTGTTGGATCTTATCATTACCTCGATCACATGTGCCCCACATGCTGACAATTGATAACTCGACCGAACCTCAGTTCATCTGCTGCAGAAGCTCTCACTTTTTTCCCTCTTTGATATCACTGGAAGAGACTTTAAATGAAAAAGGCTGGCGATTTTGATCGAATGACAAATTGTAGTTCTGAGAAAAGATGCTTTAAAATGAACATCAAACGCGACTGTAAAAATTCAGCGAAGGAACAAAAAATGCAGTGACACTGCTGGAGGAGTGCCACATAGCCCCGAACAACTTGGTGGTATAGTGGAGCTAATGGCAGTTAATCTCTCAATAATGATCAAATAAAAGGGTAGGAATAATTGGGGTTTTTCACAACTACAATGCATGTGTCATTGTAATGCGAAATGATTTTTGAAGTGATTTCAAGATCGCTGTTTTGATCAGTCATTACAAGACAAACAAGAGCAGCACAATAGGAGGAATGGCGTCAGGAGAGCATCTTGGTAGTAGAGATCACAAACCAGTCAACTTAACGTCAGACTGAAATCCACCTAGAACAAGAATTAGACTAGTATTTTTGACAAGGTTTGTGTTTATTTTACAATGGCAAACTGGTTAACAGATAAACGTCTGTGGCATTAATGGAAACGTAGCAAGTGAGGTGCCATACTGGCTTAGTGGCAGGAGATCAAGACGAATTGTTAACAGGTAATCTCTGGTCCATGCCAGTAAAGGCTCCGACATGATGATTGATTTCACAACCACCGGGATTGAAATGGATCGAGTGGTTTCAAGTTCCCGATGATGGGATGGGACACGTTTCCCCATCAAGAGTGACAGCAGCAGCACAGACAGAATGGTGCCGATGTGTGCGTTAGATTATGGAATGCCGCAGTGAAATGGGAGGAGCGATGTAAAGGAGGGTTAGTGACCATGCAAGGAGGAAAATCTCTGAAAGTGCGTTGGTTTGAAAATTTATTTATGAAATGGAGAAGTGTGATATTCCGCAGAAGTAACCAGTGTTGCGGAATATCATATAATCTCGTGTTCCCACGGCAAAACTAAGAGAGACTGAGTGACGCAGCAGTGAAGATCAAACTGGAAATTGGCATGAGGATGAGCCCGCTGTGTCGGTATAAAGGTGCATGAAATGCCGGGGCTGGAACTCCACTCTCACCTGTTGTACCTTCTATTGACATGGAGCAAGGAGCAGTGTGATATCAGATTGGGACCTCCAACTTCTATGGAGCAGCTTCTGTTGGCATAAAGCAGGGGGCATTGTGGCAGCAGGCTGGAAGTTCCAACCTCCCCTGGAGCAGATTGTATTGATAAGGAGCACGGAGCAATGAGACATCAAGTTCGAGAAAGGATACTCAGTTATTTTAATCTGAATTAAAGTAGGATTTAGCAGGACCAATGTTTGTAGATTGAGTGAATATCTGTCCCAAGGAAATCTCCCAAAAATAAGGGAAAATGTGGCAAAGATTCAGCTCGTGGAGGAGAATCTGTGCAGAAAGAAACGCAGGTAATATTTTCTTTTTCTGTCTTTTATCATAAAACTGACTGCGTATTTGGTTAAATTGCAGCAAGTGATTTTCAACTAGTATCATGATATTAAATTACCTGAAAACCCACACAAGTCATTAAAGCAAACTAAACTTCTAAAAATTAACGGTATATAACTACCTCAAAGGGAGAGGACAGAGAGTGGTGCTGTAGTGCTCTTTTTCAGACTGGAGTCCCGTGACCAGTGGAGTGCTACAAGGAACAGTGCTGGGTCCTCTACTTTTTGTCATTTAATTAGAGGTGTAGTGGACAGCGAAGAGAGTTACCACAGATTAGAACAGGATCTTGACCAGTTTGTCCAATCGGCTGAGAAGTGGCAGATGGAGTTTAATTCAGATAAATGTGAGGTGCTGCGTTTTGGGAAAGCAAATCATAACGGGACTTCAACACTTAATGGTAATGTCCGTGGGAGTGTTACTGAACAAAGAGACCTTGGAGTGCCGGTTCATAGAATTCTGATATTTGAAATTTAACTTGAAAGTGGAGTTGCAGGTGGATAGGTTAGTGAAGAAGGCGTTTGGTATGCTTTCCTTTATTGTCAGAGTATTGAGTACATGAGTTGGGAGGTCATGTTGCGGATGTACAGGACATTGGTTAGGCCACTCTTGGAATATTGCGTGCATATCTGCTCTCCTTCCTATCGGAAACAAGTTACGAAACTTGAAAAGGTTCAGAAAACAATTGAGGATTTTGCCAAAGGTTGGAGGATTTGCGATATAGGGAGAGGCTTAACAGGCTGGGGCTGTTTCCCTGGCGCTTCGGAGGCTGAGGCGTGACTTGTTAGAGGTTTTCAAAATTATGAGGGTTAAAGATATGGTAAATAGTCTTTTCCCTGAGGTCTGTGAGTCCAAATTTGAGGGCATAGTTTTAGGGTGAAAGGGGAAAGATATACATGAGACCAACTGGGCAACGTTTTCACACAGAGAGTGATAAGCGTATGGAATGTGCTGCCAGAGGAAGTGGTGGAGGCTGGTACAATTGCAATATTTAAGAGGCATTTGGATGGATATACGAATAGAAAGGGTTTGGCGGGATATGGACGGGGTGATGGCAGGTCGGACTAGATTGGGTTAGATTGGGTGGTACGGTGGCACAGTGGTTAGTGCTGGAGCCTCACAGCGCCAGAGACCCAGGTTCAGTTCCCGCCTCAGGCGACTGACTGTGTGGAGTTTGCATGTTCTCCCAGTGTCTGTGTGTGTTTCCTCCGGGTACTCCAGTTTCCTCCCACACTCCAAAGATGTGCAGGTCAGGTGAATTGGCTATGTTAAATTGCCCATAGTGTTAGGTAAGGGGTAAATGTATGGGTGGGTGGCGGGTCGGTGTGGACTTGTTGTGCCGAAGGGCCTGTTTCCACACTGTAATGTACTGTAATCTAATCTAATATCTGTTCAGCATAGACGAGTAGGACCAAAGGGTCTGTTTCCATGCTGTGCAGCTCTCTGACTCTATTTGATGTTGACATTATGCTCGAGTTTATCTTGATTTATGGAGGAAAAGCAGGAAACTAATGTTGAAATTTATAGGATCAGCGATGATCCCATTCAATGACTGAACAGATAGGAGGCTGAATGGAAGCTTCATCATGACAGATATGTTTTCATTATGAAGCGCGCTGAAACACGAAGTGGGGAGGATTGGACTGAAGCAGTGGTGGTGATTTTCTTTCCTGGTCAAATTTTTGAATATGACTGCTATTTCTCCTGTCCATGTTAACATCACAACTCTGAAGCATGAAAGCGTGAAGAACGTATGGGGCAGGTGGCGCAAAGTCTAACGTGCCTGACTCCAGATCAGAACATTGTTTGTTTCACTCCGCTCTAGCTCGAGGTTAACGCAGGTATTTATTACACTCACAACCTAATCTTCCTCATTGTTCTGAAGCTGAGATGAAGTTTGAGATCCTGATACGCAGACACGAGAATCTCTTTCAGTACACGTCCCAGAGAACATCACAGTCAATGTCGCAGCGTTATCTAAAGTGAGGAAGAGCAAGTAGTCCCACACACTGCGAATTTTCAATTTCACAAAGCCAACGACCCAGTAATGGCAAGGAAACAAAATAAATATCTCAGTCTCATGTTCGTTAATGGAGTGCCGAGGCACCTTCTCCTACTTTAAGAGGCTGGAACATTGACTCTGATGTTCGTGGAGACATTGATTGATTCGAAGCATTGAAAGGAATCCTATCACAGATGCTCGTGCTGTTGATGCTGAACAAAACATCCCTTATAGGGAATTGAACGCGGGCTGCAGTGGTAAAAGTGTCAATTCAGAACCACGACACGACCAGGGATGAGTGCAGCGGTCAGACGCACGTAGTGTGACAGCCCTCAAATGTGTTGGACGCGGTTCTTTGCAGAAATAACCGCTTGACTATCCTCATTCCATTTTCCATCACTTTGCCTTGTTTGCCTTAGCATCACAAATACAGATTGAATACCTCTGAAGGTTGTATTGATTTCATCACAATGAGTTGTAGATTTATCCACCACCACTGGTGGATAAAGTTTTTACTGCTTATCTTCTGAAAACTTTCTGCCTCTTACATTTAGTCTACACCGCTTGGCGTTTGTAAGAGAGGGATCATTTCTTTCAGCCGAACATGCCTTTATCTCTCATTGTTTTGCACATTTCAGTCATGTTTCCTCACAATTTTCTCTTCTCCATTGAAATTTGAACAGAGAAACTGATCGTTTCCAAAAAAACACCCTTAACTGAACACTGCATTGTTCCTTTTCCTGAGCCTGATGTTCCAGTGATCTCTGGTACATGTCAGTAAAAATTGCTACATGAGCACTGAACTCACAACAGCAGTATGTAAATGGATCGACTCGTTTTAAGATCCTACTTGTGGGATTGGGTCACGTTCATCCGACAATTTTGACTGCAGCTGCATAGACTGAACAATGTCAATGCGAGTGCTTGATTGCCAAATGCCTCAGGGAAATTAGAGAAGTGAACTAAAGCAGGTTTACTGATCGTGGCATGGGGAGAAATCTCCGAGAATGTGTGGGTTTGAATCCTGATACATAGACAGCAGAGATGTGAAAGGGCGAGGGTTTGAAGGAGCAAGACCATCACCTCGACAAATATTTTCATGTCAAAAAAGATTGATTCGCTCCTACTTTTGTCAAGCATGTCTTACTCTGTATAAAACGGTAACAAGTGACAATACTGGGATGTCAAATTGCAGATGATCTTTCTGCTGCCACTACGCAAAGCGCTAACCTCTGCACAATACCGGCACCGCATGGAATAGCATGATGCAAAAAGCAGTAAAGTTAGTGGCAGAGGATATGTTAGGAACAGGACCACATGAACAGTAGGAATATTTGACAAACAGTGACTGAGACATGCAAAGTCATGGTGGGCTGAATGGTTAATTTCGGTATCTCGAGAGCCGATGGATATTTCATCACTTAGTTTGTTGAAGGCGAAGATTGATATAGTTCTCCAGAAAATGAAAGTGTCAGGGAATAGTGCAGGGAATTGCTGGAATGTATTTCTGCAAAAGAAATGTAGTTTAACATCGGTTACTTTACCAATTTCGTCATACAAGGAAGTGACCACTGCTGTGGAATATCATTTCATGCCAGGTTTCAGGCATGGAATATGAGAAACTGTGTGGTGCAGCAGCGAAGATAAAACTGGAAATGCGGATGGGGACGAACCAGCAGATATGGTTTCAGTAATGAAATCATTGAGTGTGAAGTATTTCACTGAAAGTATAGAGTGAATTGAAATGCCGGGGACTGGGAGTTCCAACATTGCGTGGAGCAGCATTTATTGACGTGGTTTACGTCGCATCAGGCTGGGAGCTCCAACATCAACTGCAGCAGCTTTCATTGACACGAAGCAGGGAGCATTGGGACATTAAGCTGGAAGTTTCAACTTTATCTGGAGCAGCTTTTATTGACATCTGCACAGAGAGAAATGGAGGAAATGTTTTCGCTCTCTGAGCTATCTCATATGGCTAACTCTGCTCTGGGCACGAAGTGTATTTTTTTGCTCATTTCATTTTATTCAAGTTATTGTAAACTCTCACAGGTCGTTAAAGTACTTTCAGACTTCGAAAATTAGCTTGAAAACGATGTTGTTATTAGGCATTAGTTTATCAAAAGTGATGGAGCAAAATCAGTAAAGTGAATTTAAAATTAATCAGATGAGCGGAGATCCCATTGAATGGCTGAGTAGACACAAAGTTTCATGAGGATGAATGTCTTTTCGTTACAAAACCTACCGCTGCACAAAGAGTGGTTCATTGGAATGAAGCAGTAAAGGAGGTTATCTTTCCTGGGTATTCAACTTGTGAGCATGAGTACGATTGGTCATGTCCATGTTTAGATCACAACTCTGTAGAGTACCAACCTCAAGCACGCGCAAGCGCAGTGTCACAATGGATAATGCGCTTGGTTACGGTCCAGAGATTGTAGTTAAGGTTTCGACTTGGTTCAAAAGCAAGACTGGCAGGTTTCAAATTCACATACAAGCTAATTTACCGCACAATGTAGCACATACAAAGGGCCAGTGGCACAATAGATGACATGCCTAACTGTCGACCTGCTGTGTGGAGTTTCGATTCCATCCTGGCTTGCGAGCAGCGCTGACTTTATTGCACTAAAACTGACTGTTCTGAAGCCGAAATGCGATTTGCACCTTGAACTGCAGGGACAAGAGTCCCTTCACTAAATGTCACTGCGAACGTCAGAGTCAATATCCCAGAGTCATCACTGGGGGGGGGGGGGGGGAAGCTGAATTCGTCGCTCACGCTGCCCTTTACACATGTCAACTTTCCTAGATTCACTGTGGCACCTGCAATTGTCAAGGAAACAAGACACAGAGACAAGTCTCAGCTTTGACAATTTTGGGAAAACCTTTAGGAAGCGGAATCAGAGGAGAATGGAGAGTGAACTGTCTGAATGAGCAGAGACTGCCGAGTGACCGTTCCCCTTCTTTAAGAGACTGGAACATCGTCTCTCATTTCTTGATGTCATTAATTGATCCGAGGTACTAAAAGCTCTCCACTTGCAAGGGGTCTGCTTTTGCTGATGTCACTGTCAGGATCGAAACAAACCCCAACTCCCGGACTGAGAATCAAAGCCGGGTCACAGCGAAGGAAGCGAAAAAAATGGACCTGCTAGCCCACCATGGACAGCTACACGAATACCACGTATGTGTAGAATGACAGCCCTCAAGGTCGTGTACATGATTTCTTCAGATGCAATCGCTTGACTGTCTTTATTCATTTTCATCACTTGGCCTTGTCTGTGTTAACAACTCAAGTTCAGATCCGTGTATTTCTGAAGGTTATGTGGGTTCGCCTCTGTGCATCCCTTCAGACAGTGAATCCTGATTCAACCATCCGCTTGCTGATGAGATTTTTCGGCATATATCCTCACCTCTTTCCACCTCTTAACTTCAGTCTACGCCCCTGTTGATCGGTCAAGAGGAAACGTTTCTTTTAGTCTGCATTGTCCATGTTGCTCATTACTTAGTGCATATGAAACATGTATCCTCGCAGTTTCCTCTGCCTTAAGAAAACAACCCCAGTTAAAACAATCTGTCTTCATAAGCTAAACTTTTCAACTTGGTCAATTTCTGCACGGTTTCCAGTGCGATCACATGACTACTTCAATGTGAATTGCAGAACTGCAGGCAATATTTCGGGAGAACCGAATGAACAAATGAAATGAATGACTGGAGAAAGCCACAGAAACTTGTCTTTTCCAATAAAACATATTTTGCTCAATCCTGCGCTGTGCACTTACCCTGAGCCCGATGCTCCAGTAATCTCTTGTCCGTGTTAGTAAAATCTGCTCCACGAAGATTAATCACAGAATAGCTGCATCTAAATGGATTGAATTGCTTGAAGATGCCGACCATGGGATTGAGCACTTTCACCCAAAACAGTGACCGCAGCAGTACAGAATGAACAGTGCAAATGTGTTTATTATATTGCACAATACCTCAGTGAAATGGGAGGGTGGACGTTTAGGCGAGTTAGTTCTTGTGGGAGTGAGAGATTTCTCCGATAAAGGGTGGTTATGATATGTGAAACGCAAAGATGTGAGACAGCGGGGGTTTGAAGAAGGAAACTTATCACCACGTAGAGTATTTTTATGTCAAACAAAGATTGATTTTTCCAGCGTTTGCTAAGCACATATTACATGGAGTAAAACAGGAAAAATGCCGAATGCTGTGACCGTGAATCGAGCAGAACTTGCTGTGTTTACAATGCCACGGGAGAACCATTTCATGATCCTGGTGCCACATGGAAAAGCCCGATGCAAAAAGCAATAAGGATCGTGGCAGAGGTTATGCCAGGAACAGAACCATACGCACAAACAAATACTTGTCAAACAGTGACTGAGATGTGGGAACTCAGATTGGGTTGAATATTTAACTTCTATGTCCCGAGAGACTGTAGTGATTGCAACACTGAGGTTGTATGATATTACGTTTGCGAGATATCTACAAAACTTCAAAAGGTCAAGGGATACTGCAGGGTATTGCTGAAATGTATTTCTCAATAACACTGTAATTTAACATCGGTTACTTCAACAATTTCCTCACGCATTGACGTAATCATATAATGGCTGTCATATGATCCGAGTTCAAGGGCGTGGAATCAGAGAACTTGAATCGCACTGCACCCAAAACTAATTGGAAATGGTGATGGCGTTGAGCGCGAACATGTGGCTGCGAAATTGCAATCGGTGAGCGGAATGCCATTCTCTGATGATACAGAGGCGCGTGAAATATCGAGGCTAAAAGCTCCCGCCTTAACGACAGCGGCTTCAATTCCCACGCATCAAGTAGCAGTGGTACATCAGGCTGGGAGCTCCAATATCACCTGCAGGAACTTGTATTGACGTGGAAAAGGGAACACTGGGCCATCGGCTGGGCGAAAGGATAGTCAACTATTTTAATCTTAAGTGAAGTAGTTTTCACTTGTTTGTGGATCGAGAAAATATCTGGAACTGGGACAGTATAAATTACTAAGAAGAATTCTGCAAAGAGTCAATTCTTGGAGAAGCATCTGTGCGGAGTGATGCAGAGGAATGTTTACGTCATCAGCCCGTCCTTATATGGTTGACTTTTCACTGGATTAATTTCCATGAAGGGATTTATTTGCTCGGTTCACAGTATTCACTTTCCTGCATACTCGCAAAGGTCGTTACTGTAATCGAAACCTCTGAAAGTTAACTGGTATATACGATGTGGTGATTAGGCTCACGTTCACATCAGTTCTGCTGAAGAAGTGGATTCGAAATTCATCAGATCAGCAGTGATTCCATTGAATGAATGAGCAAACAGAGTGTGAATGGAAGCTTCATGAGGACATATGTGTTTTTTTATGGAAAATTCGCTGCTTTGCAAGGTAATAAAGATTGGACTGAAGCAGTGACAGTGATTATCAACTGGTGAACATGACTGCTATTAACCGTGTCCATATTAACGTCACGACTCTTAAAGGCGTGCTTGTCTATCGGGCCAGTGGCGCAATGTATAACGCGCCTGACTACAGATCAGGAGGTTGTAGGTTCGTAATCCGACCAGGCTCGCAGGTAGGGCAGATGTTAATCCCGCTTAAAAACTGATTTTTCTGAAGCCGGAATAAGGTATGAGCTCCTCATCTGCAAGAACGAGAATGCCTTCATTACATGCCCCCTAGAACATGAGAGTCAATGTTCCAGCGTCATCACAGGAGGGAAGCCGAATAGTCGGACACGTTGCTCATGGGCACCTTTCCATTTCATAAAGCCACCGATCGAATAACTGTTGCTCGCGGGAATGCTCGGCTTTGAGCATTTTTCGAAACTCTTTGGCCAGTGGAATCAGAGAAGAATGAAGGGTTAACTGTCCAACTGATCTTTATCGAGAGTGAGATCCAGCTGCTGACTGATAGAGTTTTCCTGTCAGTCTATCCAAGCCTTTCTGCATCTTATCTGAAATCGACAAACCCTGGTGATCAATCAAGAGCAAATGTTTCCCTCAATCTGAAATTTCATGCTCCACTTTATTTCGTACACTGCAATCATGTCTCCTCACAATCAGCTCTGCTCTGAGAAAAACAACCCCCGTTTTGCCGAGGCGACACCACTCAAAACTTTCTTGTGCAGGCAATCCAGAGCGTAACGTCGTTATTTGTTTTGGTGAATGTATAGTAAAATTTACTCGGAATACTTTACATAGGTGAATTCCAGTTTTTAAAACAGAGAGAAAACTATTCACAATATGAAGGGATGAAACACAGTGAACACAATATAGAATATCCACAGAACTCAGCTATCCAAAATAGACTTCATTATGCTTTTCCAAAAATACACAACAGTCCTGATAAATAAACCCCATAAACCCAGAGTAAAAATGAAACCGTTTTACAGGTCGAAATTAGAGGGGCAGAAGAAGAGAGACACGCACATCACTGACATCGATAGGCACTTTGAAAGCCTTCGTATAAGTGGTGTGGCTGATACATTGGCAATGGTTAACAAAGTATTTAGGCTGTAAAATACATTTTGAAAGTCTTGTGTTCACTGAAATTTCTTGCCTGTTTTTAACAATTCAGTGAGTGGAGCAGTCCCACTGCTAACAGTCAGCACAAATTTTCAGTTAAAGCCACTCAATGCGGGGAACTGGAGTACTGCTGTTTTTGTCAACAATGTGTAAAAGTCCCCTGTAACTTTCGATTTCGCATCCCGTGGGGCTATTTGTCCGTGTTCAACGACATATCCCAGGAAGGTGACTTTGGATTTGGCTGGTGCACCTTCAGCTAGGTTTACAACCCAGTTTGACTTCCTAATTCGATCAAACAAGCCCGATAAATGCTGTAAATATTCAATCCATGAGAGACTGATAGTCACCAGGCACAATATACACCAGACAATTGCGTATTCGGCAATTACCCTGTCAGTTAACCTCTGAAATGTGGCTGAACTGTTTTCCGTACAAACGGCATTACTTTAAATTTCTGCAGGCCAGTTGGCGTTATAAAATTGCCTTTGATCTTTCTGACAAAGTTCACTGCCAGTAACCTTTGAGGAAGTCCAACTTAGAAATGTAAGTTGCTCCTCCAATCTTTTCCACACAGTCCTCCAACTGCGGATATGTATACACATCAATCTTTCTAACAACATTGATTTTGTGATAGTCCACACATAACTGTTGGGTCTTTTCTGGCTTTGGCACCATGATGATGGGTGAACTCTATTCATTGAGACTCACTTCGGTTATGCCATTTTGGAGCATACGTGACATCTCCTTATGAACTTATACAACTTTAGAGGGTTATACCTGCAAGGATGTTACAAAGTCAGAACAGCATCTCCTATATTTACATCATCTCCAATTAGATTATTAATACCCAGTATATTTCAGCAGATCTCCCCATGCAAGAGTAATAACTTTCGATTTTCTTCTGGAAGATAACTGAATAACTTTACCAATTTTGGATACCTTGGCATTGTCCAATTTTATTTCAGGAACGTCCAATGCAGAATTCCCTGACATTGGTTCTTCCCAGTGTATCGTAGTCAATAACACATTCTCCTCTTGTGTTTGTTCTCTGCCAAAATACCTTCAGAGCATATTCCCATCGCACATTCTGTGAGATTCCTTCATGCCTGGAGTCGCTATCAAGTAGCTAACCTAACTTAATTTCCTCTCAATTTGATAAGGTCTTCTAAACATTACTTTAAAGTTTCACCGATTAATGGAATTTAAATAAATATATGATTCCCAGTGGCAAAATTGTGATTTTTTTCATTTCTCATACAGTTCCTGCTTCACCGTTTGCTGCGATACTTTTAAATACTGTCTCTACAACTCCCCTACATTATTTAGTCCAACTCTAAAATTTGACACAACGTCCAAATGCGTGGTCTTTTTAATCTGACTTACTAATTTTACCTTAATAAATGTTAATGGTCCTCTTACTTTATGCCCAAAATTGGTTTCAGATGAACTTAGTTTGGTGGATTCTTTTGGTACATCTCAGATCGCAAACAGCACTGACGCAACTCCCTTATGGAAATAATCTGGCTACTCCGAACCATAAAACCTCATATAGTCTTTAATAATTGATGTCACCTTTCCAGTGCACCCTGTGATTCTGGATGGTACACAGTAGATTTGAATCGTTTTATTTCCAAGCTCTCTATATATTCCTTGAAAAGTTTGGATGTGATGCTTGACCCTTGAGCTAATTGTATCTCTGATGGCAGTCTTAATCCAGTTTGTAAAAAAATCGTAATTATTCCACAATCCTTTTAGCTGTCATATTGCACGATTGAACAACATTTGGAAATCTCGTCAATACATCAATTTCTGTTAATTATTACTTATTCTCATCGCTTGTTGGATGCTGGGAACCTACAAAATGAATGAAGACACTTAAGAAAGATTCCTCGAACGCTGGAATAGGTATTAAAGGTGCAGGCTTTGTTATATCCCATTGTTTTCCTATTAGGTGAAATGTATGATACGTCTGGCAAAATTCAAATGCATTCCTCTGCAATCCAGGCCAGTAAAAATGTCTTTGTACTTTAGCCTCCGTTCTCCTCACGCCTAAGTAACCTCCAATTTGTGGCACATGCGGCACTCGCAGCACCACTTTTCTGTACCCTCCAGGAAAAAAAGAGTTCTGCCCATTTCTCACTTGCTCGAATATGTGTTGCTCTCCATTTCCTCCTTAACATATCATTTGCTAAGTAATATCACACGGGGATGCATTCAATCTCCTTCCAAGTACATGTCTTCTGATCCAACTGCTTTAACTTTTCATCTTTCTGCTGTAACTCGGTAGCATAACAGAGCTGAATATACTTGCATTTTTAACGCTTGTCCCCTGCTGTGTCACAATTATCTGATAAAAAATACTTTGTAATCATAGTTCAGCTTCCTAATCCGTGCCATTTGATTTCCCCTGCTTCAGCTTGTGACTCTGTGATCGCGTTAAGACACAATCTGGGAAAATTCCTTGATAAACGTCCTGCATTGCGACACTTGCTTGCATCTTGACTGGCTTTTCAACAGGAGTAGGCAGCACGCTTACCGGTGATTGAGCTATATCATTTGCACGCACAAATTCTGTTCTTGGAGCTGAGCGTTTTTCCAGAACTCCCACCAGAAATTCCCCACTCTTTTCCGCCCACTCTCTCCTCACTGTACATAACTGAGCAATTTTTCGTCCCACCATGAATCCCCGTGTACATAGTTCTTCAGGAGTACATGTTTCCCCCTCCTTCTGCATCACAGACAGAAACGATCCTGTGTCCCTTAATATTGTTACCTCTCTATCTGCTACTCCTGTCCAAGGTAAATGAACTTTAACTTTGCAGATATATTATTAAAGCGGATGTAGCACTTCTGCCTTCCCAACCTCTGATCGGCTTGTGCACTCTGATGCAGCTTTCCACCCTCCACTGTGCTTTCTATTGCCATGCCAACAAAACATCCAGGCTTGTTTCGTTTCCCTGCATCTGACTTTCCAGTGCTTTCCCTAGTTCTCCAACACTGATTTCATGTGGCATACTTTATTGCAATGAAAACCTCAGAACTTGTTCCCTTCAAGAGTTTCCTATTTACCCTGTGATAAGTTATCCTCATGATTTTCACAGAGATTTGACTTTCCCTTTCCACGTGAGGATTTGTCTTTTCCCAATTTCTATCCCTCAGACTCAAAATGATTCTGGAAGCCCATCCTTGTTTTATGGACCACTTCATAACAATCAGCTATTTCAGGTGCTAACATTGTCGTTTTAACAATATGCTCTTCCAGAGTAAGCTTATCTTCAGCCTTTCTCGCCAGCCTTTTAAGGTGAATTCCTTTAATAATTGCCAATTTCTGAAGTTAAAACCCTGTCTCCCTTTCTCTCTGCTCTGCTGCTCTCCCTTCCTCTCTCCTTCTACTTCGAATCGTATCTCAGACTGCTTCAAATCTGGTGTCCTTTCCTTATCTCTCGAGTCTAACTCAAGCTGCTTCATTTTCAAATAAATATAAAGCATCTCTACAGATTCTCATGGATTTTCCAGCTTAGTAAAATGCTGAGCTACTGCGGGAATGATCTCTCCTTTCCTCACAGAAAGAGGCAAATACAACCCCAGTATGTCTGCTAATTCCAGAAGCCCGGCCTGAATTATTTTTTGTAAAACTACCAACTTTACATCGTCCATAGCAAGACAACTCTTTGTACCTAAATGAGACATTGCTTTCCCAAGCATTGCCTACCCCAATCCAAATCAACGCCCGAAATAAAGACGCAAGCACCTATCAGTTGCTCTTTTAATCCATCAACTACCTCGCAATTTGTTATGGACGAGGCTAAACCATTCAAAACGTTATTAAGCAGACAACCCAGACCGTAACATTATATTTATTTCGTTAAGCGCACAGTGAAAATTACCCGAGTAAGCTAGTTACAAAAATTATTCACAAAATGTCGGATTGAAAAACAAAAATCAGAATAGTGGATACCCACAGAACTTAGTCTATTCAAAGTAGACTTACTTATGCTGTTCTGAAAATACACAACATCCTAAAGAAACCACAGTTAAAAATTAGAAGGGCAGAAGGAGAGAGGTTATTAGTTAGTGCACCACTGCTGCAGGATCAAACAAACCGGAAATCAGCTTTCCAGAATGACCACTCCTTTTCCATTGTACAGTTCATTTCTAAAACATTAAATCTTTGGCCTTAAGCCTCAGCTGTTTACGGAGAAACGAAAGGCCTCACAGTGAACACTTTCATCTCTGTAACACTTTATCCGATTCGGAGACCGAACTGTTTTAAAATGCCTTTGATAAAAAAAATCAAGAGACATTATCCTTGAGAAAAAGTACAGCTCCGTTTCTTTTTAAAAAAGAGAACATCTTTGTGAGAGCCCAGTCCGTAAAAAACTATCTTCATAAGTCAAACTCTTCGAACAGACAATATCCTGGTAAATCTGTTCTGCACCGTTTCCAATGCTATCACATCCCTACTATAATGATAATTGCAGAAAGACACACAGTACTCCAGCTAGAGCAGTTTATGCAAATGAAATTAACAACTTAGAAAGCCACAGAAACTGCACTTTTCCACTAATGTGACTTTAACACAGTACTGCCCCGTGGAGACAGTAAGAACTGCAGATGCGAGAACTCAGAGCCGACAGTGTGGTGATAGAAAACACAATAGGTCAGGCAGCATGCGAGGAGCGGGAGAGTTGATGATTCGGGCATAAACCCTTCATCAGGAATGACGTTTGTGGCCTTGGGGACTGATAGATAAGTGGGAGGCTCGGGGATTTGGGAGCGTGATAGCTGTGAATGCGAGGAGTAGATAAAGGTGGAGAATAAGATATTAGTTCTGACAGGAGGTGGAGCGGGTAGGTTGGAAAGGTGATGTGCAGGTCATGAAGGCAATGCTGAGTTGGAATCATGAAACTAGAATAATGTGAGGGAAGGGCGAATGAGGAAACTGGTGATCCCATGTGGCATCAAGGCCCAAGGGGAAGATGAGGCGTTCTTCTTTCAGGCGACAGGTGTTCAGGGAATGTCAATGAAGGAAGCGCAGGACCTGCATGTGCTTGGCAGATTGGGAGGTGGAGAATTAATTTCATCAGTGATGAGCTTCTAACTGCATATCCAAACTATCATTACTAACACGTTATTACATCTTAGGAACAGTATCTAACACTACCCCGCCTGAGGAGAAGGCGAGGATTGCAGACGCGAGAGATTAGAGTCAGGAAGGATGCCGCTAGAGAGCACAGCGGTTAGGCAACATCGGAGGACCAGGAGTGTCAATGTTTCCAACATTCCTGACGAAGAACTTATGCTCGAAACATCGACTTTCCTACTCCATGGATGCTGCCTTACCAGGTGTACTTTTCCAGATCCACACTTTTAACTCGACACCACCTCAGCTCAACTGCATAGGAAAATTAAGATGCACCTGTCACCACTCAGTTGATTCTTCTGTCGCATGCGAGACAAACTGCAACATTCATTTCCCCATAAATATCAGGTCATTCAGATCACTAAAGAAAAGAAAACTGCAGAGGCTAAATATCTGAGAGAAAAGAAATAATTGTTGCAGAATTCAGCATCCTGTCAGTTCAACTTTATGTTTGGATATTAAAATTGGTAAAGGAAAAGAGAAAGCTGCAGTTCAACAACTGCTACGTTCTGTTTCTCAAAAGAAAAAAAGAGCTTCATGAACTGGAATGTTTCGATCAGGCAATGCATGCTCACCTTGTCAAGTGCTGATAGGAATGGAGGAATATATATTGGCTTCGCCACTGCTGAACAGATGAAAAATATCATTTTGCCTTCCGAATCAGTTGATGCTCCTGTAGAAAAGTCAATGTGACTCATAAACCCAGCGTAGCCAGTTCGGTGTGTATTTCAGAGTCCTGCAACATCACAGTTTATTTAAAAGATCTTTATTAATTGTTCCTTATAAATATGGCATTCTCCATTTCATTGTGCATTGGACAATACTGTACCCACTCACTTATTCATTGGTACATCACTCAATTTTAGTACCCCTAACGTTCCATTCACGACTTAACTACCAAACTACTTTCACGAAAAAAATGTTTATTTTTAAAACCGAAGACTGAGCTGAAGCAATGCCTCTTGGAAATCAACCATCATTCTCTCACTCCCTTTTCCTTATTTCGTGTGTCTCAGTGCCTGTCACCTTAAACCTGTGCCCTCCAGTTCTGAACTTCACCATCCTGCGCAAACGATTTAGTCCAGTTGCCTATCCATGCCCCTCATGATTTTATAAACCGTGAGAATGTTACGCACTGCCTGGAACATTCCAGCGAAAAAGCCCCTGCCGACCACATCTCCACGCTTAACTCAAGCCCTCAGGTCCCCACAACATCCTTGTAACTTATTTGTGCACAGTTTCAATTTTCACACAATCCTTCCTGTAGAAGTTGACCATAATTGCAAGCAGTATTCTAAATGTGATCTCGCCAATGCTCGACATCGCCACAACATGACATTCCAACTTGGATAATCGACTTTCTGACTAATGACAAAAAGCGTGCCAAGTACTTTCTTCACCATCTTGTCTACTTGTGACACCACTTTATCTGCTTTTATAACTTTTGCCTTGACTGATAAAGTTGTGATTGTCACGATGTTCTGCTGCCTTGACGGACATGTGGCCCAACATGCAAAGTCTCTCTGTTCCTCTGGGTTTCCGCGTGTCCTGCCATTCATTGAGTAATCCGTTGATGTGTTTCTTCCAATGTGCATCACCTCATGTTTTTCATGATTAATTTCAACATCCCTATCTGAATTTGACAATTGACAAATCCATCTCTGATCTCCTCCATCCTAAGACCTTCTTCCTCACTATTAACCATTTTGCTAATATTCGCATCATCGATAGCTCTGCTTCTCATTTCCCCCGAATTTGTTCTATATTCTTTGCACACATCCACAAACGACATGGGACCCAGCATTCATCCTTGTGTTACAGCATTGAATACCAGTTCCAATCACACAAACAGCCTTCTATCACCATCCTGTGTCTCCTACCACCACCAAATTAAGTTTGGATCCAACTTGCCAGGGGACCTTAAATCCCTTTTCACTTTTATCCTTTTACCAGTCTCCAGTTTGTTGTCGTGTTAACGGCTATGTTGAAATCGACACAAAAAACATCAACTTCACTCTCCTCGTTTAAAAAAACCCGATCACTTGCCAGTAAAATATATTTAATTTAATCTGTTAGGCATGACATTCTGTAACAAAGCCGTGATGACTCTTCCTGATGAAACCTTGCCTGGACAAGTGGCAGTTAACTCTCTCCTACAGGGTTTGCTCGAAAAGATTCCCTTTAACTGATGTGAGACTCACTGCTATGTGATTCTCTGGTTTATCTCTCCCAATCTTGCTGAAAAGTGGAACTGCGTTAGTCCAGTCCACTACAAACCCAAAGAGGAAAGTAAAACATTTCCTCCATTGTGAAAGAGAGGAACATAAGATACAAATCCGTCCTGAATTGGGAATATGCCCACTTCAAGCCGCTCAGAACCACGAACACTTCATCAGTCCCTATGTCAAACTTCTTCAGAACCTTTCGATCCCACGTCCTGCATTCTGTCCCTATATCTTAGCACAAGATGACTGTTCGCTTGCTGAACAAATAAAGTGATTCACTCAGTTATCCCATTTGCTGACATAACTCTACTGTCACACTGGAAGGAGAACATTCAGTTATTTTAACTCGAACATGGTGTATTAGGACTTTGTGGTGATAAAGTCTATTACAGTGAGAAATGGTGTGAATTTTCTCGAACTGAAAAACATTCACTTAATTCCACCTCTTGTGGAGATTCCTATCTGTTCCCATCTGACATGTCCGAGATTTAGCTCTCTGTTGTTTTCCATATTCAGAACAGAACTGCGGCACAAATCCAAGCACATGATTTCTTTAATTATTGACCTACGAAGTCGATGCCAATGCCTCACATTGTAATGGGATTCATCAACAAGAGAACTTTTCAGGATTAACACAGTTGTGTCTTATGTGCAGGGGGTCATCACACAAGCACAGTATCAAGCTTCCTTAGGCGCAAGACAAAAGATGCTGGAAAGAGAAATCGGAGTTGACATTTTCGGTGCAGTGACGCCGTCCTTAGCATTGATTATTTCCAGAAAAAGTTTGGTCTATATGCAGAAGATATGTGGGGGCACAGTAATTAGAAGTGAACGAGATGTTGGGATAGAGCCGAAAGAGAGAGACTAACAGTTGGACATAGGAATTGATAATGATTTGTTTGGAGCATTAACAACTGTTCATGGAGACTGTTTATGACTAACCATAGGTATTGAGTAATGGCTGCTATGCTATAAATAGACCTGGTGTGTGTGTCGGGGGCGAGGACATGGGAGACTTCAGGCCTCTAAAATGATTGAAATTGGTATGGATGGTCGCTGGGTGCTCAAGCAGAAAATGGCCTGTTACTTTTTCAGCATGCGCTGAGCTATGGTGGAACACTGCATTAAGCCTGAGATAGAGACGTTGGCGAGGAAACATGGTTCTGTGCTAAAGGAGCAATCAACTGGAAGCTCTGGGACATTTTTGGCTATCGAACTTTGTATTCTGCAAAACGGTCATTCAATCCAGACTTCATTTCCCAAAGTAATGGCGACCACAATATGAGCAGTGAATCTATTAGACTGGATTGTGTGAAGTGTAGGGAAAGTGTTGCTTCACCTGGAAGGTGTATTTGAGAACTTGTGTGCTAAGCAGGGAGTTCAGAAATGGACAAGTGAGGAGAAGCAAGAAGCAAGAAGAAAGGATAGTGTAGAAGATATTATTAGAGATGTTGTTAATAAATGGGTAAGAAAGCGACCATAAAGGAACTATACCTGAATGCTCGTACTTTTTGGAAGAAGGTTGGGGATATAACGGCATAAATTATCACGAACGAATACTATTTAGTGGACATTGAAGATACATGGAGACAGCATAGTCAAGACTGGGAGGTAAATATTCACCGGCATGAGACAATTTGGAAGGACAGAAATGGTGGTAAGGAAGGTGGTGTAACTCAAACGTTCAAGGACAACCTCAGACCGATGCTGACAGATGACATACGTTCTATGGAGAAGGAGTTTGAATCCATTTGGGAGGAAAGTAGAAGTTCTAAGAAGAAAATGTCATTGATTGTCGGAGTGTACCGGCTCCAAATTTTATGATCACATTGGGGAGGGCAGGAAACAAAGACATAAATAACACCTGAAAAAAATGGTATGGCAATTATCATGCGGGATTTTAATCAACATGTCGATCGGTCGAAGCAGCTCAGTCAGGGTAGCCTTGATGAGGAGAGTATTGAGTATCTGCGAGAGATTCCTTAACTACTGTGTAATGAAGCAGGCCAACAAGGGGAGAGGCCAAATTAGATTTGGTACCGGGTAATAAACACGTCAAGGTGGCGGTAGGCGAGCACTTTGGTGATAGTTACCAAAATTAAATTATGTTTACTTGAGCTTTTCAAAGGGATAGGTATACACCGGAGGGCAAGCGCTGCTGCTGGGGGAAAGAAAATTGTAATGCGATTAGATAAGATCACGCATGCACAGGTTGGGCAAGGAAACGGCAGAGAATGGGAAGAATAGACGTGAGGAGCTTATTCAAGGAGCAGGTTCTGTGTGTATTTGATAAGTATGTACCTGTCAGAGAGGGAGGAAATTGTCAAGTGCAGGAGTCATGATTACTGAGGAAGTTCAGGAAAGACCTGAAGAGAGACTGAAGATGAGCCAGGATGGTAGCTGAGAATTTGTTGGCAGATAGGATAAGGGAAAATCCTATATCTTTCCATAGTTACATAAGGACTAAAACAATGAATGGAATAAAATATGGCCAATGAAGGACAGTCGTGTAAGTAGTGCGTGGAGACAGAAGTGATGGGGGAAGCGCAAAAGCAATATCTTTCGTCAGGATTCGCACTGGAAAAACAAAACGTTGTAGAGGACAATACTGAGAAACAGTCTACCAGACGAGATCGGATTGAAGTTCCCAAGGACGAGGTATTACAAACTCTGAAAATGTGAAAATATATAAATTCCCGTGGGCCGGATGGGATTTATCCTAGGATTCTCTGGGAAACCAAGAATCGGATTTCC
This sequence comes from Chiloscyllium plagiosum, assembly GCF_037043375.1. Taxonomy (NCBI): domain Eukaryota; kingdom Metazoa; phylum Chordata; class Chondrichthyes; order Orectolobiformes; family Hemiscylliidae; genus Chiloscyllium; species Chiloscyllium plagiosum. The sequence goes on from NW_028270177.1 coordinate 89,149,690, forward strand.
GAGCCTTTGACTTTGATCTTTATGTTGTCATTGTCCAAAGGTACAGTACCAGAACACTGCAGGATAGTAAATGTTGTTCCCTCATTCAAGAAGTAGAGAAAACCCTGGAAATTATAGACCATTGACCCTTCCGTCGGTTGTGGGTAAAGTGTTGGAAAAAGTTCTGAGAGATAAAATTTGTAATCATCTCGATTGGAATTAGTTTATGAGGGAAGGTCAAGACGGTTTTGTGAATGGGAGGTCGAGACTCACAAACATTATTGAGTTTTTGAGTAGGGCATTAAACTGGATGTCGGTTTGCTCACTGAATTGGAAAGCTCATTTCCAGACATTTCATCACCCTACGAGGTAACAATTTCAGTGGGTCTCCAGGCGAAGAACTGTTCATGATTCCTGTTTAAAATTAATATGTTTGGGGTTCTTTGGGTTGGTGATGTAATTTCTGGTGGTGATGTCATTTCCTGTTATTTTTCCTCAGCGGGTAGTCTGTGGCGTCGAGCTCGAAGAGTTTGTTGGAAGAGTTCTGGTCGGAATGCCATGCTTCGAGGAATTCTTCTGCACGTATCTGTTTGGCTTGTCCTAGTATGGATGTGTTGTCTCAGTCGACTGTAGTGTTTGTCGAATTTAGTGTTTGTTTCCAGCTCTTGCACGGTATTTTGTAAATGTCATCAGTTTTTGCATATGGACAAATAAGCAGAAAACGAGCCACCAGGATACATGAACATCAACTAGCCACAAAACGACGTGACCCTCTCTCACTGGTATCCTTACATACAGATAAGGAAAGGCACCACTTTGACTTGGACAACTTTGACTTGTTTCATCCGAGCACATATGAAACAGAGACAGATTCGAGAATTCCGAGAAGCATCGCATTCCAACCGGAAATCTATCAAAAAGCACATCGAGATGGACCCCATCTACAACCCCCTGAGAAAAAGAACAGGAAATGATATCACTACAGGAAATTACATGACCAATCCAAAGAACCCCAAACATGTCAATAGAAAGCAGATATCCTGAACAGCACGCAGCCCGAAGGCCCACTGAAGATGTTACCCAGGAGGGTAAAGAAAAGTATGTAAGTGAGTCTTCCAGCTCAGCGAGCAAATCTTCATGTGGAAGCTAATCCTGAGCTACAAACTTGTTAAAACTCGCCAGGTGACTAAACAGATAGATGAGGATAATGCCGTTTGGATTTCAGTTATCCGTTTGGTAAATTTCGCCATGGTAGATGACTGCACAAAATACTGAGGTATGGGCTTGAGGAGGATTTCGTGCTTTGGACCAGAAATTAGCCAGCTGAAAGAAGACAGAGGGTGTTATTTGATGAGAAAACGTCATCCTGGAATTCAGTTGCTTTTGGTGTACTGCAACGATCTGTTTTGGGTTCACAGCTTTTTGTCAATTTTTATAAACGACCTGGATGGGGGCGGAGAAGAATGGGTTCGTAAATTTGCGGACGACACTAAGTTCGGTACAGTTGTGCATAGTGCTTAAAGATATTGTAGGTTACATGGGGACACAGGTATGCTGCAGAGCTGGGCTGAGAGTTGGCAAATGGAATTTAATGCAGAGAAAATGTGAGAAAGAGCATGGCATTAAAGTTAGCACAGAATATAAAGATCGATAGCAGAAGTTTCTATTAAAATATAAAATGAAAAAGAGTGGCAAATGTAAACGTTGACACTTTCGTGGATAAGAAGGGGCATTTACTTATGGCTTATGCGGAAATAGCCGTGACATTGAACAGGCATTTGCGTCGGTCTTCACAGTGGAGAATATTAATTACATGCCAGTAATTGACAAAGTGATGACGGTTGGTGACGACCTGGGAACAGTCATTATAACAAAAAAGTGTTGGATTGTTGGAGCTAATTAACATCGCAGGGTGTTAAACGCGATGGTGTGTTAAAAAGAAGTTTGCTGACGGTATTTGTCCAAAATTCGTTGGTCTCTGGGGCAGTCCCAGCTGATTGGAAAACACAAATATGACATCACTGTTTAAAAAGGGAGGCAGACAGAATATGAGGAATGAGATCAGATTACTTACAGTGTCGAAACAGGCCCTTCGGCCCAACAAGTCCACACCGACCGCCGAAGCGTGACCCACCCAGACCCATTCCCCAACATTATAGAACTTTGTTTAACCTCTGCAGTGCAGAAATTTCTTGAGTCTATTATCGAGGAAGAAATAGCAGGGCATCTCGACAGAAACTGGACAGACGCAGCATGGGTTAATGAAGGGCAGGTCATGCCTGAAAAATCTTTTCGAGTTCTATGATGGCATTATGAGCATGGTGTAAAACGGGACCCAGTGAATTGGTGTACCTAGATTTTCAAAATGCCGACGACAATTTGCGTTTCAGGGGCTGACAGCAAACGTATGCATGCTGTTAAGGGTAAAGTCTGAGCATGGATTCAGGATTATTTGTCCATCAGGAAGCACAGAGCGGGAATAAATCAATGCTATTCTATTGTCCATCAACGGTGTGCCTCAGGGATTTGTACTGGGACCGCAATTACTTACAACGTATGTGGATGATTTGGATTTTGGAGCCATGCGCATCATGTCAAAGTCTGCAGTTGACACAAAGGTGAGTAGCTGAGCAAAGAGTGCGGAGGACAGTGAAACTTTGCAGAGGAACATTGAAATATTGGGTTAATGGGCAATATTCTGGCGGATGGAATTCCGGATTTGAATGTGTTCGCTGATGACAAGAGACTATGTGGAATAGGATTGTATCGAAAATTCAGAAGAATGAGGCCGGATCTTAAGGGAACATATAAAATTATGAAGAGCATATGTGAGATAGAAGTAGAGAGCATGCTTCCAGTGGCGGGTGAAACTAGGACAAGAGGGCACAGCCTCAAGATTAGGATGAGCTGAGTTAGGACTGAATTGAGAAGGAATTCCTTCAACCAGAGCAGTACTCTATGGAACAGCTTGTCCAACGAAGTAGTTGATGATACATCAATAATTTTTTTTAAGCTAGGACTGATTTTTGTTTGAACAATAAAGGAAGTAATGATTACCTTCAGAGGTTGGTTAAGTGGGTGCATATGCATGGGAAGATCAGGCATGATCTTATTGAATGGCGAAGCAGTCTCTAAGGCCCACATGGCATAGTCTTGCTCCTCGTTCTCATGTTCTATGAATGGATGTGTCACATATTCCTCGATTTTAGGGAAACCTCCATGGGAAGGTGTTGAGAGAGAAGGCACAGTGCACCACGGTCCAGCGGAGGGAATGGTTCCTGGGGAAGGCGGACAAGGGCGGGGAGGGGAATATATGTTTGGTAATAGTATTTCGCTAGAGGTGGTGGAATTAGGAAAATATTTCGTTGATGACTTGGAGTACCACAGCGCTTAAGGTTCCAGACCATGTTCTGAAAAACATGGGATGAGAATGGAACGTTGCTTCACGACAGACATTTGAAAGATGGGTCCAAAGTCCTTCTTTGGTTCAGTGAAAGTCACAATGTCTTTGAGAAGCTAACTTTAGCAGCCAAAAGCATTGTGGCCACAAGGGCAGGACATAGTCAGAGATTTTCGTGACTCCTGAAAGCCTGTCTAACACATAGCCTGCCACGACATGCCACCTATGGTTTGTCACCGGCAGTCTCCACTAACAGCTGTTCACTCTCCGAGCGAGAGCGTTATTCACCTCATTGACCAAATGTTCTTCTCTTTCTTTTGTTCTTTCCCGACCAACTGTTTACTCCTTTACAATACAAAATGAGACATGATGGGATAGTTCCTGTTCGCCTGGATGATTGCAGTGTTAAAGAAACACTGCACAGGAGAAGCACAGCAGATTAGTCAGCATCTGAGTTGCAAGAGACATTTAAATCACAACCTTCTTGAGGATTCCTTAGTGCATTTGCAACAAAACTGAAAAGCTCAACACCGTCCAGAACAGAGCAGCTGAATTGAGCAGCAACACACAACTAATAAAACATCGACAAACATCCATTCCCACCACAACCAAACACTCAGACATGCAGTCTGCACCATTCACAAGATGCGCTGCAGATATTCACCATGGCTCCTTAAAAAGTACATTACAAACTCACAACTACTTCCATCTAAAAGGAAAAGGGTAGTAGATAGTTAGGAAAGACCTACAACCCACTTACCATCCTGCTCTGGAAATATATTGCCGTTCCTCCAGAATCACTGGGTCCAAATTGTGGATTTCACTCCCCTATAATTTGGGTCTACCGACAGCACACGGAAACGATGGTTCAAGAAAGCGACACATCACCACCTTGTCCAGTCCAATCAGGAATGAACAATAAATGCTGACCTGTTCTGGAATACCTACATCCGACGAAGAATGAAAATCATACGCTTTGGTGTTTTGAGGAGTTCTCTCTTCCTGAGATATATCTGGTTTTATTTGAGGGGTATCAAAGATGAGGATTTGCTGTTGGGAAACTGAAACGAAGCAGCACATCAGAATTTGATGGAGTTACTTTGTTCCATGTAGCCTGAACCTCACCGGCCTTTGAAAATGAAAGCAGAATGTTACATTCACAGTAGAGTGAAAGCATTCACTATCTGAACTATCGAGACATAATTGGAGGGGCGCTGGAGAGAAACTGCGGAAATGTGGTGACGATTCAATTACTTGTCTGTACTGAAAATTCATCAGTGCAACCACACCGGGGAAAAGCCATTCAACTGTTCTGAGTATGGAAAGGGATTTACTCAGTTTTCTAATTTGCTGACTCACCAGTGGGTTCGCACGGAGAAGAAACCATTTAATTGTCCAGAGTTTGGTTAAGGCTTCAAAATTACTCACGAACTGCTGTACCATCAATGTGTTCACGTTGATGAGAAACCATTCAAGTGTTCTCACAGAGAGAGTGGGTTCAGGCCGTCATTTGATCTCACTTTACATCTGCGAACCCAGTAGAAAGAGGCCATTGGCCTATTCTAAGAATGGGAAAGCATTCAGTCAGTCATTCAGTCTGCTGACACACCAGTGAATTCATACCATTCGTATGAGACCATTCGTCCACTGCGATTTGAAGTAATTAATTGATTCCGGCAATCTGCTGCAATACAAGAGAGTTCACACTGGAAGGAGACCATTAACCTGCTCTGACGTTTCTCAAACTTACTTAAAGACGAGTGAATTCATATTGGCAAGAGGCCATTCATATATACTGAATTGGGGAAAGGATGCACTTAAGTCATCCATCCTCCTGATACACCAACGGGTTCACTGCGACAATAATGACGCAGTGTTGGAAATGCATTATACGTTTCCAGTAATTGAGGTCCCATAAACATGTTCACGCTGATGAGAACACAATCTTATGCTCTCACTGTAGGATTGTTGTTTCTCTGATATAAGTGAATACCATTCACAAGGTCTTCATTTCGATGTGAAGAGCATTCAGAAATGGCGAATGCATCGAAATATTTTTTAGTACAAATCCACACTTAACAATGAAGAAGAGGATCAAGAACAGGGCAGTCAATGGATATCTAGCAGTCTCCTCTAATTGTACAGAAGTCCGGGGAAAAGAATCTTTGAATTTGATGTGATTGAAAACTGAACAATTGAACACCAGATCAATTGAAGAGATTAAACACATCCAATGAAGTAAACCCCAGCTGACAGAATGAACACAGTTCAATTCTCGATGCAATAACACCATATCGCATTCACATGGGACCTCACTGGATTGTTTGCACTATTACCGTCTTTCCAGACCGTAGAGGCGACTGCCTTCATTTGAGACAGAAGGGGCTGTTGGTGATTTAACCAGGTCAGAGAAGATTTAGGGAAGGACAACTTTTAAATTAACCTCAAACCATTGATAGGAATTCAAAGCACTCTGCGAGCATCACACTGTTTTATAAGCCAACAAAGCAGCCATCTGATCGAAACAGATTCCACCTGAATGGTCTGTCACACGTGCGAATGAGTAATTTAATCCCTTGCTACCCACAGTGCAAATTAACTGCCTCTCCACGCATGGTGGCTCAGTGTTTAGCACTCCTGCCTCAGAGCTTGAGGGGCTGGCTTCGATTCCAGCCTCGAAGGCCTGTGTGTGTGGCGTTTGCACATTCTCCACGTGTCTGAGTGAGTTTCTTCCAGGTCCTCAAATTTCATCCCACAAGACAAAACGGTTGCTGGTTGGGTGAATTGGCCATGATCTATTACCAATACCGTAGGTTAATAGTTGGGGTAAATATAAGGGAGGGTAATGGGTTTGAGTGCTTTTTGGAGGGTTTGTGTGGACTTGTTGGGTCGAAGGGCCTGTTGCTGCACTGTAGGGATTCTCATGTGTTTTCTGATGTTTCATCACATCATTGCTACTCCTTGAGCTCTTTTCAAAGTCAGAACATTAAAGTTTTCTCTCATTTGTGAGAACAACTCCATATCTGCTGAGATTGGAGACCCGAGTAATCACTTCCCAGGCAAGAAGCAAGTAAATATTTCTCGCTCGTGTGAATATACTCGTGCTCACTGAATAGAGATGACCAGGTGAATCTCTTTCCACACTCAGTGCAGGCCTCTCTACAGTGTGCCCATTCATGTTTATTTGAACCTTTGCTGATTTAATAAATTCCTTCTCATGCACAGAACAGACGAATAGTGTCTCTCCAGTGTCATGTCGATCGGATGACATTAGGCGGTGTTGTGAAGATAATCGCTTACCAAACAGAGAAGACAAATCTTCTCTCCCTTTGTTGAAGTTGTTTGGGTGCCATTAGGATTGATCCCCGAGTGAATACCTTCCCGTCATGGAACAGCTGAGTGGCTTGTCCCCATGTGAACAGGTTGATGTTGAATTAAGATTTTGAATTTACAACCTTTGAAGATCAGAAAGTTTATTTTTCAACAGTATGGGAAATGACATTCAAACCTGCCTACACACAGCATGGTCAGTAAGAACACAGAAAATCAAGCCTGTCCAAGCCATACAAGGAACACCCAAAATGCCTCAGCATTGACCAAACAGGCTGACAAGGGAAACCATACATGATCACAGTTATTCACAAACCAGGGAATACATTTCCCAAGACAATCTACCAATAAGCTTCCTCGACACGATAAACACAACTGAACCAAAGGCTGAAGGGTAATCTAGTACCCCAGTGATATCAAAGCCACATGAAGCTCAGGTCAGCCAGGGATGCACCAAAATACCTTGCCCATCTCTGGAGAGCAACAATTGTATCACCTTACTGCCAAGGAAAGGGACATTCTCACATAGCCACGAAGAGAGCTGGAACCCCCGATCCCATTTTTGAACTGATTAATGCTGCTGGATGCTTGATTGAGTCCAGATTGTATCAATCACGGCCAGAGCTTTTGCCGTAACCCGGATCCAGCCAGGGGAGAGCCGGATGGGCAAGGGAAGCCTGGCAAAATAGAATCAGAGACCGCTGATTAAATTTTTCGCATCAATCCTAAGAGATTCCTCAGCTCGAAGAAAATTGACCGGGGCTCCACCAGTTCATTTTTTTTTCCGTCTTATGGTTTCTGAGCATTTGCTTTGGATGTGTCTGCTTGTTTTGCGGTTGCTGACGGCATGTCTTGTCAGTTTCAGGTGTCTCGTCTAAGTGTGTTTATCCATCAGACAAGTGTTTATTTACAGTGCGGTGCGCGATAATCCTTTATTGCTTGACCTGTAAATCAGTCACTGCTTGTGTGTTCTGTGAGGAGTCCCTTTGTCTTTCCTCGAAAACTAAAGTGCAATGCTTAGCAGTCAGCGCAGGACTTCCAGTACGCCATGGGGACAGGGAATTCCACCCACTGCTGGGATGTGATAGCTGGGCAACCCCAACCATGTGGTGAGGACGGCCCAGGACCGATGTTGTACAAGACGATATTGAGGAGGCATGTAAGTTTAGATTCCCCATAGTGTAGAAACAGGTCCGTCGACCCAACCAGTCCACACCGACCCTCGGAAGAGTAAGCCGTGCAGGCCCATTTCCCTCCCGCCAATGCACCTGACACTATGGGCAATTTAGCACGGCGATTTCACCGGACTTGCACACCTTTGTGATTGTGTGAGGAAACCGGAGCACACGGAGGAGTCCCACGCAGACATGGGGAGAATGTGCAAACTGCACACAGACAGTCGCCCAAGGCTGAAATCGAACCTGGGACCCTGGCGCTGTGAGGTAGCAGTGCTAACCACGCCGCCCTGTAAATACGTGAAAATCAAAGTAAAGATAGGAGATTCTCTTGTTATACCTGTTTCACTGGCAGACACTGTGCTGAAAGAGACAGGGGATGGTGGTTACTTTACCCACTTCACAGGAGACCTTTACACATGTCCACAAGGAAATTGGCCACATGGGAGGTCCTTTAAATCCGATAAGCTTGATTATTGGACCACGCCAATACGAAGGCGGAAGACTGCTGCAATAACAAGCGACACTGTGATCAAAATAATTCCAGATAGAGCCGCACCGCCCTTTGCCCCACAGTACCCGAAATTTCCAATACTGGCTTCAAAGCTAGACCCTGGGCCTGAATGAAGTGGCTGCATTTTTTTTTACCATGCATTACACAGCAAGCCCGCGATGGGACACATTAGCCGCCGGGCAGTATGAATCACCACTGCTGCCCAACACAAACGAGAACTCCAGACTCACAAGAAGCCCGAGTGCTTGCCGAAATTACCAGGCCACCAACTGTCAGTTTCCCCGCATCATGATTGGGTGCACTCCCCTGTATAAGACCTGGACCCACGCAGAGATCCGGGCCATGCTACAACATGCCCCAGACCCGTTGAAGTGACAGCTCCCGTTCTACATTTGGGTCCTCGAAATTTCCTGTATTTTCAACTGTCGGTCCCAAGATGTGCAGACCGTATTACAGCTTGTGCATATGACCCACTGGGTGACCATTAGCCCTGTTAGTGACATCCCACTGGGACACCGCTTCAGACTGGGAAAAAGTGGCTGGAGAGCACCTTGAAGGATGCAATAAAGGCCTGTGCAAGACGGCATGCCGAATTTGGGCTGTTATCCATTGTCTGCAGCGCAGCCAAGCAGTTGCTCGATGTCTTTGTCCGCTTTAGGGAAGTCTGTGAATCCTCGTCGGGCCTTCCATTCGCAGAGAACGAATAGCTTGCTCTGCAGACCTTACATATGCTCACGTTTTCACGTTGCACAATCAAACGACGAGCAGGACGGACAATTTAATTGTACTTAATAACTTGGACGGGAATGGGCTGTTCACTACACCAAAACCAACGGGGGCGTTCGACTGGCTCCCGCAAACCGACAACCACAAGGACACCACCAGGCCAGTACAGCAAACTAGGGCAATTTAAAGAAGGCAGTGCTGGAACAGTGTGAAATTGGAACACTGAGTGACACAGGGCTGGTCCAGGCAATGTCGCCCAGGGCCATCTACCCTCTCCCTCTCCCCTCAGGCACGACAGCAGTCCACCACACAACAGAGGCAGCTTCAACAGGCTGCCTACACTGTGGCTGATCCCTTCCCCCGTGCTCCAGAAACTAACTAGGGCTATCGTCAGAGTGAGTTTTCACAGGCAATCTCAATATGTCTCTCACACGCCCCGTCTGAAATTCCGATGATGGATGTGGAGGTGGTGGGGAGCTGGTCATTTCTTTTGTGTTGGATACTGAGTCTGTCCAACTGTCTGCGGCTTCCGACTCGGAAAATTACCTGAGTTGCAAGACCCTCTGCTCTATACGGTTTTTGAGAATACCCATAAGAGACCCACTCTCCTAACCCATTAACTCCAGTATTGGCCCTGCCACTGCGACTGATGCTGCTATTAATTCAGACTCTTGCCCAGTCGCCCTCCTGAGCCGGCAGACCTTATGAAAATTGAATGCCAGTATCCACTGTTCCTCTGAGGATCTCACATTAGAGAACCTGTCGTCCATTATTCCATGCTGTGGGCAGTAATATCACACAGCCCTGAACCCTCTGACCAGATAAGCTCCTGATGCTCTTGGTCATGCTCCAATTCGCCTATCTGCGCTCTTCTCGATCCCTACTTGCCCTGTTGTCAATGGCCCCTTTCTATAGACAGTTCACTGACTCCCTGCTCCCAGTGTGGTGCGCAATTGACGGTATTGAGTTGTCATGCATCCCACCAGAATTAATTGAAAATAGCGACACACCACGGTGATATGTAATAACAAAGTAAATACTTGTGAAATATAAGGACTTCAAGGTGACCTTCTTAGTAAATGCGGTGCTATGATGTTGTTGTACCTCTGCATTGACAGCTGAAGTGACGTCAAGCTGCTATCTGTTTTCTCCGTTGGTTTTGATCATTCTGGCTCTCCTCTGAATGCCTGTGGACGACAGAGTGCCGACAAACTGGGTGCTATCTGCGTGGTTTCTGCTGTTATTTTCAGAGGGGATGAGGAGCTGCTGTTGGTCACGGGAAGTGACTGTGAGGCCCCCAACCCCCACTCCCCCGAAACCCCACAACTCCCCATAATCCAGTTATTGCAGTCAGCAGCTGATCTACCCTGTCAGGGCACACTGGATCCTCCTTACCCTGACCTTTTGGAAGGACAGTCTGTTGCCATGGATTTGCCAATGGCTGGATATGATGTGTTTTGCTTTCAATTTCACTTTCATCTCTGGCCACATGTAAGTTCTTCAGTTTAACCTTGTAAACCTTCCAGAAAATGTCCGCTCGCTGATCCCTTTTTGTCAACTTAACCAGGTTACCCACGCGTACACACCACCTCAGCAATCTCTACTTGAACTTGCCCACATTGACTTATTGATCTTCTCCAGCCTTGTTCCTGTGCCCAAGCACCCTGCAGGAACTTTAATGAATCAGGTAGCAATCTGAATCTAATTGATGTTAAATGTTTGTTAGTAGCCAATGTCTCTCCAGAGCTGTTGTTTGAAAGTATAGGTAACAGCCTTTAAATATGATTGCTGCATTCTCTGGACCGAAACATCCTCTGCCCACATTGATTGAACGACGCCCCCTCCTGACCGACAGTTAATTGACCAGTTCTGACAATGTTGCATTCAAGACTTTTCCTACCCTGCCCACGTGGCCACACCTCCTAATTCCAATCCTGGTCCCAGTATTTCATAGCTTCCAGTAATATTTTGGCACTTTTGCTCAATTCCACCACAAACCCCATTCCCGACCTATTACTTTGTGCTTCCAAGCAACTTTGGGCAAGAAAGTTGGGATGCAGAGGTTCTGTTTTGCCCCCTTATCATTTTGTTATCTCATCATTCATGCACTTCCATTTTGTTTTCGTTCCCTCCTGTCTTCAGAATTTGCAAATGACACAAATTGAAAATGCAGGAAACAGGGAAGAGAAGAGTAGCAGAATTTAGGAGGATACATGCAGAAGTTAGTTCTAGTCGGTCTGGGGATGAAAGTGGTCCACAGGATTCCTGATATCCTCACAATGAACTAGTCAGAGCCAGACTTCCTTATTGTTAGTGGCCAATTAATATGAAGCACGGAGTATCAGTGAAACAGACACGAGAGAGGCGAGAGCTTTCTGTTTGTCATAAAGAGCAAAACAGTCACGTAATGACCGTGGGGGAGAGACATTTCCTGTATTTAATCAAAATCACACCCTGACATGGCGAACCCTCCAACTACCTGAGGGATTGTGATTTGTAAAGCATATTCCACGTGAAGCTTGTTCAGAATCAGTCACAGATTTTTTAAAATCTGCAATCTTCTAGATTGATCCTGAAGGCAGAAGTTTTAGAGACGCTGCAGAAAAGATTTACCACCATGCTTCCAGGACTGGAGGGCATTTTTCTTATCAAGTAATATTGAGAGGCCGAGGGCTTTTCTCATTGGAGTGAAGAAGGATGCGGGGTGAATTGATAAAGGTGTATATGGTGATAAGAACCACAGATAGAATGAATAGACAGAGACCTCTTCCCAGTACAGAAATGTCTTCATAAGGGGGCATAATTTAAAAGTGATTGGAGGAAGGTTTCGGAGAAATGAGAGGTAAGTTCTTTCTATGCACCGACCAGAATCTGTGGTGGTGGTAGTTCAATCAGATGCATTATGGATATTTATGCGACTCTTGGATAGGCACATGGACGATAGGTTATGCAGATTAGTTTGATCTTAAAGTAGATTAACTGATCAGCGCATCATCGAGGGCTGAAGGGCCTGTAATGTACTCTTCTGTATCAATTGTCCTCCACATTATTGACTCCACTGTCAGTTAAAGTTCTGATACCATATATCCCCCTGAACGATAACGTTTAAGAACTTCTCACCATTTTCAACGGGATCATTCAGTTTCTGTTCGATTCCTCCGACAAACGTGAACAAATTTTGTAATTGTACCATTCTCTACCACGACCTCTGGAGAGCAAGTGGGAATACAGCGTTGAGATAGGGAATCAGGCATGATCACATTGAATGGAGAGCAGGCTGTAGGGGCTGAATGGCTTCGTCCTGCTCCTGGTTTCATTCAGCTAGATGTCCTCTTCAAAACCTCATCCTAAAAAGTATCAGTGATTACATTTGGGAAGCACATCAGCAGTTATTTTCGTTGAGATTTTCCTGCATCTTGAAAATTTGATTTTTCTTTGCAGTGACGATGAACAGTCAGTCTGAGAATCAAAGTGGTCCTCAGGATTCCTGATGGCGTCTCAATGAAAATAAATCATAGGAACGCTTCCTTACTGTTAATGGCCAATCGCATGCAATAAAGAGAGACACTTCATGGAACTTCCGGATTGTTCACGGACCCTGGATGTTAATTTGCTTTGTGGATTACGGACTATATAAATGTAGAGGAATTACACTGGATATCCGCAAGTAACGTGAGGATGGATATTTATAAACCCTGCAAAAAAACCTTAAGGGTATCCGAAAATGTTTTAAACATAATTGAGCGGTTTTGAAATTTATTCAACATTGTCGAGGGAATGGGAGATAATTTCAGAAACCGAGAGAGACTCACAGACACAGATAGAGAGCCACAGCCACAGGTACAGGATAAGATTGCCCTGGAGGTGTTTCGGAGCTCACTCTGTGACCCACAATAGGCAAGGCAGCAACAGATGGAATACAGTCATTTTCTGGTTATATGGACGATGTTTTGTTTACTATCTGGCACAGTATTGTCCCTGTCCTGGGAGGGTTTGATGTGGAAAATGTAAAGAGGGATTTATTCTTTATCTAACTCAGTACTGTTCCTGTCCCGGGAGTGGTTGATGGGAACAGTATAATTGGGCTTTAATCTGTACTGAACCCTATGCCTGTGTTAGAGATTGATGGGGACAGTCTCGGGTGATTAAAACAAAACCTAACCTCATGCTGAACGTGGCCTGAGATTTCAAAAGGTTCCAGTCTATTGTTGGATTACTCGACATTGAACCTATTTATAGATTCCAGAAGCAACAACGATATTTTCTCCCTATCTAATCCTAAAGTTCCTGTCATTGACTCTCAAACTTTCATCATTTTAATCTATTCAAAATTCCAGGGATACAGTCCTGGGCTTGTGTCATTTCCATGGCCATTGAACCCGTGCCGTCCAACTATAGTTCTGTGAATCTAAGCTGCATTCATTTGCACATGGACTCCCAAGTCCCCAACCCGTTCTTGCCTTTCCCTGTTTATAAAGTCGCTGTCAGCGCTGTGCGGACATGAAATGGATACTTAAAACAAACCTATCATGGCTACTGACACTTTTGGAATCATTTGTCCTGGTTTGGCAGATTAAAACAAATCGTATACTTTATACATTTTCATCTCTCGGCCTCCTGCAGATGAAATAAGCTAGGATGTCAATCGATGCAATTTCGATGTTAGAGGAGGGATAATCTAAACTAAATGGTACAATGGTAAACTGGATGCAGGAGCAGAGAAGCTTCAGTTTGAGTCTGAATTCTGTCAGCACAGGTGAGGGGCAAATGTGTGAAAAGCTTTTTTTCCATTCATACATTCCTACATTGTAGAAATGTTAATTTACAAATTAAACTGTAAAAGCAGGATATGGAGAACTCTGTTACAAAGTTTCCATTAAGATGCAGATTCCAGAATCCTTTTAAAGTCCGTGCCCTGAGATTTTTAAGAATCTGTCTAACTTTCCAAACTTCACGACAAAAATACGATAGTAATATGACAGGTCAGCTACTGAATTGTATGTGCGTGGTCTTGTTCAGAATCTGTCAGAGATATAGCGTGGAGTAAGATGTATTTTATCCAGGTAACAGGCATTTATCAAGGACCAGCCTGACGTAATTTGCCTTCAAATTTTGTGTTCTGTAAAAATAAAGAAATTGATTTACCATTAAGCAAGCCTCTCGGATTGTGCATCATTAGTACACATTTGTGAAAGAGCTGTATATGTGAATGAGCTAGTGTGGCTTTGAGGTGTCTGTGACTGATTGACTGAGAGTTGGTGGCTGAGATTGGCTGAGTGAGAGGTTGTGTTCGAGTGTGAGATTCTGAGATCGGGAGTTTGCAATGCTCTACTGTGCGTGTGACTGAACATGTCTGACTGCATGGCTGTGTGTCTGTGCGTATGAGCGATGTACGAGTTTGTGATAGACACTGTAGAGGCAGCTTTACTCTGTAATCTAACACAGAGCTTCCCCTGACACGGGAGTGTTTGTGGACATATCTGTACATTGTATGCAACCCTATTTTTCCCGGACCCTGGGAGGTTTAGTTGGAGAAAGTGTACAGGGAAATGTACTCTGCCTATAAGCCAGTGATATAACTATGCTAAGTGCATTTGATAGGGACAGTGTGGGGTAGGGGTTGACTTCGTCATTATCTAATTCCACGGTGAACATGGTCTGGGAGTTAGAAAAGCTGAAGTGCAGAAACAGCTTTACTCTGAACTTAACCCCATTCACTACCTAAATACAATCTGACAGAACTGCAGATGCTGTCAATCAGAAACAAAACCAAAGGTTACTGAAAAATCTCAGCAGGTCTGGCAGCATCTTTGAAGAGAAATCAGCGTTAAAGTTTCAGGTCTGGCTCAGATAAACGGTGACCAGATACGACGTGGTAACTCTGGTTTCTCTGTTCAGATGTTGCCAAAACTGCTGAGCTTTTATCAGCAATTTATTTTTTCCCTATTCTCTCCCTGTTCTACGAATTGCTCGCCTCAATTAGCTTAGAGACTTTGTTCTGCTGTACATCAACTTGCTGACAACACATGGAATTCCAGTCTCTCACTCAGACTAGAGTAAATGAATATATAATCCCAGCGGTGTGGAATTCCCCTGCCCTATCAGTGTACATTTCCCTGACTCATGCACCTAACCTTCACATGTCTGATCACTATGGGCAATTTAGCATGGCCAATATTACTTAACCCGCACATGTCGAAGCAAACCAGACCATCCGAAAGAACCCCACGCAAACACGGGGAGAACTTACAAACTCCATTTACAGTCGCATGCTACTGGAATCAAACACGAGTCCCTGGAACTCTGAGGCAGCAATGCTAACCACTGAGTCACTGTGCCACCCAAACAGTTATGTTTAAAATTGGGACTGGGAATACAAAAAGCTGCAGTTTCATTTCTGCGGCATTCAGTTTCTCCACAAATAAAGTTTTATGGAGTACATCAGTTCAATAAGGCAGTTCACTACCACCTTCTCAAGGGGTGATGGGAATGAGGGATAAATGCTGAGCCCAGCCAGTGATGCTCATGTGCGATGAACAAACGAAAACCTCATCCCTTTGCCTTGCTAATACCTTGCTGCCCCTGCAGATTAACTCAATGTGTTTTAATATCCCAGGACACACAGATCCCTCTCTACGTCAGAGTCCTATAACATCGCCCCATTTAAACTAAAGTCTCTGTCGATTCTCCCTGACAGTCTCCACTTTGTATTGTAATGGACAGGGCTTTGCCCATTCACTTACCTTCGCTACATCAATCTGTTTGACAGCAGCTTACTTCCACTTCACAATTTACTTGTAAACTAGTTTCACCAATAACATACTCAGTTTTTAGATCAAGACTGACTTGAGCAGATGCCTTTTGGAAATCTCAAAATCCTTCTGTCACTCTCTGTTCCTTATTCAGTGTGTCTGCCTGTTTCGCTCTGCTCGCCCAGAATATCTGTGAATTGCCACATTCATCCGTTATCATTTTGGAGATGCTTCATGGTGTCCATACCTCCTGTACGATCACAGTAAAACGTCTTCACCTCCCCAGGCCCAAGTCCTGGTCATAATTGCCAAACTGTCCACATATTTGGTGACGCCATCACTTTAACTCTTCCGATTTGTGTCCAAGGTTGTGGGCAATAATGTTGAATCAATTAATAAGATCCAGATTAAAGGAGTACTTGACTGAAAATAAATACAGTTCTACTAAGGGACTGTAAAAAAAAATCGGGATTTCCAAACATCAAAGCTTCATTAAACTATCCTGGATGTCAGACAAACAGGACATTCACACACCTGGGTCGGACTCAAGACTCAATCCCCCCGACACAAAAAGATTCCTGTGTCAAACAACATACGGTATTGGAATCAAATGCAGTTTTTGTGAGCAGGACATAGCATATGTGTTGAGGAAAATTGTCCATGTGGTTGTTACGAATCAGGAATCTAATTTAGAAACCAAACTGAACAGAAACAATCCAGTAAAGAACTCTGTGATGAAGTTCTGGAATACATCTATTTTCGTTGAAAATGGGAAGCCTCTTGGATAACAATCGAGAATTACTGTGTGTATGTGTGTGCGCGCGTATGCACGTGTGTTTCTGTGGTGATAGTTGAGAGTGAGTTAAATTTCTATCACTTCTCAGATTATACATATCTTCAAAATGTTTGGTTAGGCATCATCGAGGGAACTTTACTCTGTATTTTACCCTGTGTTGTCAATTGATCTCACAGCTTCCTATATACTGTTTTCAAGGCTCCATCCGTTACCACATCTTATATTTGCTCGTATCCTTTTCAGACTGTCCTTCAGCTACTCAGTGACATCCCAGACTCAGGGAGGCAGCGTGCTACCTGGTGTCGCATCTGCACTGTCACAGACATCTGCCTGATGCCCGAACAATGCGATCCCCTTATCACTATTGCTCTCCCACTTCTTTTGTTTTCTCCATTAATTAAATTCAGAGAAGGTTCATTTAAACTCGGAAGCAACAAATGTAACTTTTCGATTTGAAAATGGAGGAATGCAGAAAACAGGGACACTGCTGAAATTCTGTCCAAGCAACAATGTTAAACCTTTTCATCGTTCTGTGGTTCCTAACATTGATACATTTCCTGTACTATAGTATTGAAGTATTTCAGGGGTGGGTGCTGCCTTGTTACGGAATGATGAAATGTGAATAAATGACCTAGCTCTCAAAAAATCTAGTTGCTTTCATTCAGAAAGTGGTTGCTGGTTCCTCTCGTGGCGGTCAGAGGGGATCGCTCTCCCTCAAATCACGGTCCTGGCACGAGTCACCTGTTGCCTCCTCTCGCTTCCTCGGTGTCAGACTTTCCCTGCTGGTTGTGGCCATTCTTTTTGTGACGTCACTGCGCAGCCGCGTGCGCCTTGCGTCATTCAGGACATTGTGAGACTGTCAGAAATAAAAGAATGAACAGGGACAGTAGGAAAGTGTCTCAGAAAAAAATCTCCTGCTGTACAGTGACACTGGGCAGCCAGGAGAGGGCGGTATTTTATCACTTTAAACAAAAGAGGGACAGACAGTGACAGAGAGAGTCAGATACATTTCTTCATCAAATTTTAATTAATTCATTGTTTGATCAACTCACGTTAACACTTCTGGTAATATTGAATCGACACCCTCACTCCCAGACCCCCCTTCCACTGTCTTGGGTAGTTTTGTGCAGGTTGCACTCTTCCTAACCACATTTACAGCTCTTGGACTGCTTGTGCTCCTTACTCTGATACCCTCCTCTTTGAGGTTCCTGCTGAGGTTCATTTTGCAGTCGGCTACCATACACCCAGAAGAACGTAAAGTCTCACACACTCTCATTACGAGGATGAATGTTTGAATCATAAGCATTCATATTACCTGTGTGGTATTTCAATAATCCCATGCATTGCTGAAACCTTTAGGACGATGGGCTTATAGCCGAGAAATGGGATTTGTGTGTGTGGATCTTCATTGTCTGCCAGGACCATTCGTTAACATGTTTCCCTCTGAGCAATAAAGAACAAATGAACACAAGAAATAGGAGCATGAGTCTGGAATTCGGCTCCTCGAACCTGCTCCGATTTTTAATACAATCATGGCCGAACTCATCTATGAAGTGCTTTAAGAGGTTAGGAATGGTAAACATTAACTCCCAGATTGCTGAGGTTCTCGATAATTCGCCACGATCGTAATCGATCCATGCAGACCCCATCTCTCTGGCACTTCACTCATCTCTGGAACATCTGGATAACATGGACACCTACATCAGACTTCTGTATATTGGCTTTAGCTCTGCCTTGAAGACCCGAATGCCAACAAGACTCATCGACATTTCTGAGTCCTAGGACTTTCCTCACATCGAGAACTGGATCTTTAACTTTCTGACCTGCAGATCACAATGAATGAGGAGAGTTGGAAACTCCTCCTCTTCAATAATACGCAATACTGCTGCCCTTCAAGGCTGTGTACTCAGCCCCCTTCAATATTTCTTACCCTCTCGTGACTGTCCCGCCAAATTCAGCTCTAACTCCATTTACAGATTTACTAATGACACCACGATAGTGGGTAGGTCTCAAAACTGACCTAGGTTACACCTCCTCCCACCATGCCCCCTGTAAAAATGCCATCCCATATTCTCAATTCCTTCACTTCCTCCGCATCTGCTCCCAGGTGGACCAATTCCAATACCGAACAACCCAGATGGCCTCCTTCTTCAAAGACCGCAATTTCCCCTCAGACGTGGTTGACGATGCTCTCCACTGCATCTCCTCCAATTCCCGCTCTTCCGCCCTTGAACCCTGCCCCTCCAATCGCCACGAGGACAGAACCCCACTGGTCCTCACCTACCACCCCACCAACCTCCAGATATCGTATCATCCTTCGTCATTTCTGCCACCTCCAAACAGATCCCACCACCAAGGATATGTTTCCCTCCCCTCCCCTACCAGCGTTCTGGAAAGACTCCCTCCGCGACTCCCTCGTCAGTTTCACAACCCCCACGAACTCAACCTCCACTCCCAGCACCTTCCCCTGCAACCTCAAGAAATGCAAAACTTGCGCCCAAAACTCCCCCTCACTTCCCTCCAAGGCCCCAAGGGATCCTCCCATATCCATCACAAATTCACCTGCACCTCAACACACGACATTTACTGCATCCACTGCACAAGATGTGGCCTCCTCTACATTGGGGAGACAGGCTACTTACTGGCGGAACATTTCAGAGAACCCCTCTGGGACACCTGCACCAAGCAATCCAGCCGCCCTTTGGCTGAACACTTTAACTCCCCCTCCCACTCCGCCAAGGACATGCAGGTCCTTGGCCTTCTCCATCGCCAGACCATGGCAAGAGACGCCTGGAGGAAGAGCACCTCATCTTCCGCCTAGGAACCCTCCAACCAAAAGAGATGAATGCAGATATCTCCAGCTTCCTCATTTCCCCTACCCCCACCTTATCTCAGTGCCAACCCTCGGACTCAGCACCGCCTTCTTGACATGCAATCTTCTTCCTGACCTCTCCGCGCCCACTCCCACTCCGGCCTATCACCCTCACCTTAACCTCCTTCCACCTACGCATTCCCAACGCCCCTCCCCCAAGTCCCTCCTCCCTACCTTTTATCTTAGCCTGCTTGGCACACCTTCCTCATTCATGAAGAAGGGCTTATGCTCAAAACGTCGATTCTCCTGCTCCTTGGATGCTGTCTGGCCTGCTGCGCTTTTCCAGCAACACATTTTTCAGCTCTGATCTCCAGCATCTGCAGTCCTCACTTTCTCCTACAGGAAATAGAGCTTAGTGACATGGTGTAAAGACAACAGTCCTTCCCTCAATGTCAGCAAAACAAGGGAACTGGCCATTGACTTCAGGAATTGGACTGAAGGACACACACTGGTCTCTGTTATTGGTGCTGAATTGGAGGTGATGGACAGCTTCAAGTTCCGAGTAATAAATATCACAAACAATCAGTCTATCCATGTCAACTCTACAGCCAAGAAAGCACATCAATGCATCTACCACCTCAGACGGGGAAGAAAATTTAGCATTTTGGTAATGACTCTGATCAATTTTAATATTGCACTGCAGAAAACATTCTATCCAGACGCTTCGTATGGTAACTGCTCTGGCCGTACTGCAAGAAATTGCAGAGATGCGTGTACCTAACCCAATCCATCACGCAAATCATATTTCCTTCCATTGACTCAGTCTTGAATTCCCACTGCTTCAGGAATGCAGCCAACACAATCAAAGGCCCCTCCCACCACCGCAATGATCGTTCCCAACCTCTTCCATCGGACAGAAGATGCACATGTTTGAAAATACGCACCAATGGATTCAGGAACAATTTCTTCCGTGCTGTTATCAAACTTATGAATGGACCTGTCATATATTAGAGTTGATCCTTTTCTGCACCTGGTCAAAAGCTGTGAAACTATATTAAACTGATGTCCTTATGTAAGGTATGATTTGTACTGGAGAGAATGCAACACAATATTCTTCACACTTTCTCAGAATGTATGACTATCATAAAACAAGCAAAATCAATCTGCATACCATACATCTGGGTCTGGTCTGCTCGATAACACTTTAAACCTATGTCGCCTGTGGTCTGTGTAAAAGACTTCCATTAGCCATTACTTCCATGACTGTCATAATTTCGAAAGGATCTATTTCGTATCCCTCAGCCTCGTCGTTCATGTGAAAGAAATGATTTATTATATTGTCCCGCATCATTTATGATGGGAGCTGGCAGGACTGCAGATATTATGTCTGATCCGTGAGTGATGAAGTCAATTAGCCTTGTCTATCCGTTGCTTCTTATGGTTTCTGGCATGCAACTATTTCTGTGTCGTAGCTTCACCAGGTTGACACCTTACGTTTAGATATACCCAGTGTATGCACTCATAGAACATAGAACATAGAAAAGTACAGCACAGAACAGGCCCTTTGGCCCACGAGATTTAATCCTAATGTCAAATATAGTAACTTAACCTACGCACCGCTCAACTCACTGCTATCCATGTGCATGTCCAGGAGTCGCACCAATGTCCCCAATGATTCTACTTCCATGATCACAGCTGGCAACCGATTCCATGCATTCACAACTCTCTGCGTAAAGAACCTACCTCTGACAACTCCTTTATACCTTCCTCCTAATATCTTCAAACTATGACGTCTCATGCCAGTCAATCCTGGCCGGGGGGAAAGTCTCTTCCTATTGATTGTATCTATTCCACACATTATTTTCTATACCTCGATCAGGTCTCCTCTCTTCCTCCTTCTCTCCAGAGAGAAAAAGTCCGAGCTTATTCCAACTTTCTTCATAAGGCAAGCCCTCCAGTCCAGGCAGCATCCTGGTAAACCTTATTTGCGCTTTCTCCGAAGCCTCGGCATTTTCCTATAGTAGGGCGACCAGAAGTAGACACAATATTCAAAGAGTGGTTTCACCAGGGTTTTGTAGAGCTGCAGCAAAACCTCGCAGCTCTTAACCTCAATCCCCCTTCTTGAAAGCCAATACCCCATATGCTTTCTTAATAACTCTATCCACTTGTGTGGCAACTTTGGGGGATCTATGTACTTGCATACCCAGATCCCTCTGTTCCTCCACACTGCCAAGGATCCTGTCTTTAATCTTATATTCAGCATTCGTGTTCCTCCTTCCAAAATGCATCACTTCGCGTTTATCCAGGTTGACCTCCATCTGCCATGCCCAGATCTGCATCCTATCTATGTCGCGCTGCAGCCTGAAGTAGCCGTTTATACCGTCGACAATACCTGCAACCTTAGTGCCACCTGCAAACTTACTAACCCACTCTTCAACCTCCTCATCCAAGTCATTTATAAGAACTACAAAGAGCAGAGGTCCAAGAACAGAGACCTGCGGGACTCCAATCAACACTTTCCTCCAGGCAGAATATTTTCCATCTACAAGCACATTCTGCCTTCTGTCAGCCAGCCAATTCTGAATCCAGATCGCCAAATCCCACTGTATCCCATACTTCCTGACGTTATGTACTCTACTCTTCATTTGTCTTCATCTACTCTTCATTTAACCAGGTTGGATCACTGGCTCCAAGTCATAACCCTCCAATTCATCTGCTTCCCCTGCCCTTCCATTTCTTCGTTGTCATGTCTTTAGAGCCTTGGTAAATTTGTACAGTGCATCTTGGAGGCTGTCATTGAGTTACACCATGCAGAAGGACTGGTTAATACTTACAAACAGTCTCTAACACACTCATTAAAAGGCAGAGCTCATAGGAACAGCTAAAACAAAAATAAACCAGGTTTCTTCAGGATTAAAGCACCTATCACTGCCGCGAACAGAGAGCTCCTGAGCAGTTGAAGACTCCCCTGTATCTTGTTCAGAGTCCCAAGCTGTTTAGTTGCCTGAGAACCAATCACATCGTTGCTGGTAGCTGACAGCCTTTGTCAGTGGTGAACTAGTGGCCAATAATCAATGAGCTCCTTGTCACAAACAAAGGCTGCATCTGTGTATAACTCCGTTCATCTCCAATCACACTTCAATTATTGGGTCACTATCAGGTAAATTGCTGTCAAATCTTGCAGCTATCCTCCACTTTCGATCTGTTTGTAAGGTCGCTCTTTTCACATTTTAGTCCGCAATTACACTCAATTCTTTTTTTAAAATATGTTTTTATATGTATTCGCCCTGAGAAAACTAAAATGCCATTTCAAAAACGCATTTCCTTGCAAAATACATGATGCACATTTTTTATAAAAAGTACAGTCTATTTATTATTTCTCCCTTCTTGCAATGTTATGCAACATTCGCATTTCTTAAAGCTTTTACGTATTTCACCATTTGTATTTTAGGACAATATATCTGAATTCACATTCGGTTTTCTGGTGATGTGTATAATAAAATGGTTACAACAAACGACACCATCAAAATATGTTGCATTGTTAATTTGAAACTTTTAAAGAAGGACAGTGGATTACAATCTGTTTAATTTTGTATTTCATTGTTTTTTGTTGGGTGGTCTTCGAAGTGCTGAAAATCTAACAGCAATCCCAAAGTCCCCTTTCCTATGGAAGAGGACTTTTCCAATGATAGGTATTGATTCTAATAGAAATATCCTCCAGGTTCTTAATTCCTATTTTATCATCCTGGAACAAGAAAGCACTTAAACCCAATTCAGAAGCATCAGCGGCCATTTTGAAAAGACTGGAAAACGCAGGGATGGTAAAATAGGTTCATCAATTCAAATTGCTTTCATCCGTTCAACATTAACCTCGCACTCTACTAACTAAACCACCTTTCTCTTATTTCGTTCAAAAACATGTTAAAGGCGCAGCTGTCCCGTCAAAATTATGGACAAATTTCCTGTAAAGTCAAACAATCCAAAAATCTATTAATTTCTCATTTAGTTTTAGGAAAGAAATTCACTTTTGCTGTCTCCATCAACATCTGTGCGCTTGTGTGTGTATGTCTGTGTGACTGTATGTGCACGTGTGTCCCTTTAAGTCGATATGTGTGCTTCTGTCTGTATGGGTCTTTGCACATCTCTCTGCATATGTGATTGTGTCTGAGTCTCTGTACGTATTTCCGGCTGTTACACACACACAGCGACAGGCACAAAACACACACACACACACACACACACACACACACACGATATCTGGAGGTTCCAGAGGCGGAAGATCAGGCGTTTTTCCTCAAGGCATTGGGTGGTGAGTGAGTTGTGATAGAGAAGATCCTGGTCCTGCATGTCCTCAGCAGATTCGGAAGGGGAATTCAATTCTCCCTCCGCCAGTTGTTGTTTTGCATGTTGCTCCTGACCCATCAAAACACAGATCTGTGTGAATGCGCAAACAACCTCTCTCTATACATTTCACTCGGAATAATGTCAATAACAGGACGGATTAAAACAAAATGCAAACTGTGTTGAATGCTGGATGTAGTGAATCATGTTACTGTAGAGCCTTTACAGCACTGAGATCAGGCTTTCGGCCCATCATTCACACACCAGTCTGCACTCCCTGTTGAAACCTCTCCAATTACCCAGATCCCTGTCTGATTGAAGACTGTGTGCGTGGAGTTTGCACATTCTCCCCGTGTCTGCGTGAGTTTCCTCCGGGTGCTCCAGTTTCCTCGCACAGTCCAAAAATGCGCAGGTTAGGGTGGATTTGCAACGCTCAATAGTCAATAGTGTCCAGGTGAGTGTTGGTTATATGGTAAGCCATGAGAAATGCGGGGTTACAGGAATAGCGTCGAGGGTGAGACTTGGTGGGATGCATGATGAGCCGAATAGCCTGTTTCTACACTGTAAGAATTTTATGATCCTATACTCCATTCCATCTATATCTGTGGATGAAGAGGACAATCACCTGATCAAATATCCCCTTCAATGGGTCAACGTTTGCTTTCTATCTGACAAAGAACTGCAGATGTTGCAGATCTGAGAGACAGCTCAAAAATTGCTGGGAAACTCAGCAGGTTCGGCAGCATTTGTGGAGAGTGAACCTTTTGGATCCAGTGATTGTTCTTAAGGGCTGAAGGCTTCTGATTCTGATGTTTTCAGACCTGTTGACGTTTTACAAACAATTGCTTGTTTTGCTTTCATCCCCAGTTCAGTTGGTGACGATTACGGCCTTGTTATGTCCGTTTGGGAAAAGGGACAGTCTATTTGCTAGCGCGGTGGTGGTGTAGTGGTGAGCATAGCTGCCTTCCAAGCAGTTGACCTGGGTTCGATTCCCGGCCATCGCAGTGTCGTGGCTTTTCCTGTGATTTTGTAAGGAAAAGTCTTGAGCACCAACGTTGCATTCTGTGGCGAAATAGATTTGTCAGGTTGCTTTAGGGTTTTCATGGCGATGGTTCCTGTTAATTGCCGTGACAATCCGGGCAGCGTTGCTCGAAAGCTTTCCTCTCTGCTGCCCATTGCTTATTTGAATATTGTTCGCAACATAAGATTCGTTTTGTTTTGTTGGAAAAGTGAGAGATTGCTATCGTCAGAAACCTTAAATAATTACAGAAGCCGCTGGAAATTCGGAACAGATTCAACAGCCTCTATCGTGGACAGGAAGGAGGTTTAAATGCGTCAAATTTCTTCAAGGTTAAAATACATTCGCACCTCAAAACCATTTGGAAGCTTAAGAATTACAAACATCACATTATAACCTTTCCTCATCCGTTCTCGTTTCACAATATCATTCCGGTAGCAGGAAGACCAGTTTTGTATGGTTTATGCAATGTTACCATATTCGAACATTGACTGTTTCGTAGTTAAATGATGTTTCATTTCGTTCAGTTTTCCAATAGAGTTGGGTTAGTCCACACTTTGTTTTTTGTTTGTGTTACAACGATAGTGCGAAGTAAATTGTGTTTCGGTTCAAGCCTGGTAGTTTCACCAATTGAATTGCATTGCCGTACATTTGCCTTCAGGAGAAAAGAAAAAGGGACCTAGACAATCTTCTTAATTAATAGGAGTTTGATCTGGTTCAAAACCTCCTCAATTTCGGTCAATAAATGTTCCTACAGTGCGCAACAATGATTTTCACAGATTAGAGGAGGATGCACAGACATCGTTATTAATTGTTATTACCTCGGACATGAGACGTTTGGGAATGATATTCCTCAGACCATCGACTGTCTGCTCAGCCAAGGTTAAAGGTCTGGAATCCGGCAAAATTGGGAACAATGCAATTCCCAGGAGACTGAGAGGTTACTAACAGAGCGGGAGGTGGAGAGTCGGGAGCAGAACTACAGGGACAGTCCGCTCTGATCACTGACCCTTCACCGTCAGTATATCCAGTGCCAGGAATAACTGCCATTGGTCAGAATGACAAAATGTTACTATGGAAAATAAAGAGCATGAAAGTAAGGGAAGGTTTAAAGCATGAAAGCAAGGGAAGGCTTAAAGCATGAACCCCACTGGCGATCTGGTGCAAGGGGTCTGTAGAATACAGGATGAGTTAAGAATAGTGGAATTCTCTCACACCAATTAGCAAAGAAAGGTTGACGCTGAAAGGTCTCGATGGTGAGATTAGATTACAGTTAGTAAAGTTAGGCTTCCTGTTAAGTATCATTATAACTCGAATGGGAACATAAATATTTGGGACATGACATTAAGTATCAAATTAATAGTTAATAGAGTCAGCCTGATTGAGATTATTGACAATAAATAACAAATTATGGCATCGGGAAAATATGAAGTAAGGTCTGGAATGAAAGCCCATTGTTGCGAAAGCTGACATTAAATATCTAACCGTCACATGAGAATAACGTTAAGTAGAATGAACAATTAAACAAATGATGGGAACTAACATCAATGGTTTATTGTGTAGCGAGTGTGAGGTCCTTTGATTAATATATTTGGACATGCTGATAAGCAAACAAAGCATGGGAAAATTGTACAAAAAACCATGGACAATGAAGTTCGAGAGCATTCGAGAATCTGCTTTCTCGGTGTCACGGTTTTTCATTTGCAAATAACAGACCGACCTATTGAAGAACACTCTACGTCTCCTGGTGATTCTCCAGACTTTTTCCACGACAAAACTCAGCAGGTCTGGCAGCATCCATGCAGAGAGAATCGTGGACAATATTTAACAACTTCATCAGAATTCAATAATCTCCCACAGGTACTGCCAAACCAGATAGTTTTGTCAGCAGTTTCTGATTTTGTTTCAGATGCTCAGAGGCCACAGTTCATTACATTAACTTTTAAACCATTGCAGAAAGTTCTTTGTGGTTCTTCACACGGAAATTTTCCGTTTGAGGAACATTTTCCTGCCCCCATTGGAAACAAGAAACCCTGCAGCAGAGAAAACAGATGCTTTAACAACAACGATCGCTGTCGTCTTTGGAGGTCTTGAACCACCAGCCTTTCATTTAACGGTCTAATACGCTGAAACTTCCAACCTAAAACCTTGCCCGAACATCTAAAGCAGGTTGTGACGGATTTCAGTCTGTCCTTCCCAGACCGAGAAGTGTCCTCTTATCAGTTTTGTTTTTTCCAAAATAAAGTCTGGAACATTCATTATGGAACAGTCTTATCCCATCCACGACAGACACACCCATGTCACTGAGCACCAACTCTACTCCAACTGGGACCAGCTCCCTTCAAGCCTTCTTGTCCCTTGTGCAGTCCCGAGTTTTTTCATTGTCCCGGAGTCTCGATGAGGTTTGTATTTGTCATGTAGGGGAACGAGAATCATCAAAGTTAATGGTCTGTCCTCTTAAAGAAGGGGTAGTGGTCTTGACTGTCTCTGCTCATTTGGGCAGTTCACCCTTCTTCATTCTCCTTGAATTTCACTTCTCACAGAGTTTCTGAAGATTCACAATGTTGGAGACTGGGTTATATGCTTTGCCTCTTTTACATTTTTTTCCACCTACCAATTGATATTTTCCCAAAATCTCTTTAACACTCCTCTGCCTTGCACCATGTCCAGGGTCGAGATTTCCTGGCATTTGGAGAGATTCCCGAGGTTTTCTTTGGAGCCAAGAGAGTTAACTGAAGATGTTATGCAGCTGTTTATCTTGATGGGGGAGGGAGCGGTGGGGATTGGCACATTGACGATCAGGAGGAAGTATTGTCACTGAACAGGGTCAGTGATTGAAGGAATTTAATGAAATGCAGCACTTGTGCACAGTAAATTCACAGAATGCTGTAGAAAACCGACGGGTGCAGCGGTAACTGTGGAAAGAGAAACAGAGGTAACATTTTGAGAGTGATGTATTTGTGATCAAACACTCGACTTTCTAGCGCACGACACTGCCAGCGAAATTACAGTCACTGAAGTGTTTTTGAAGAAGATTCAGGTCTATTTGTTCATTCAAAAGTCAAAAAGGACAATGCTGCAAACACTAAGAGCTGGCACTGGACAGTGCAGACCGACCTTAAGGGTTTTTTCTGCTCTGATATACACCTGGGATAATGTGGCACCAGAAGGCTTCCTCACAGCGGAAGGGGCCAATTACGTAATACTTAGGTGTGGAGGATATTTTATCTTTCAGAGGGTAGCAAATCTGTGAAGTTGTTTGCAACAGAGTGTTGTCAAGGCTGCATACATGCAAGGCTGAGAAAGACAGGCATTTGGTCACTTCGGGAATCGAGGGCCACAGAGATGAGGCCGAAAGGGGATTTGAGGATTAACCAAATCAGCCGTGATCTCATTGAAACTTGTCGCTGACTTGATGGGTTAAATTGCTTCCATCTGCTCGAATGTCTTTGTTGTCATTTCGAAAATGTGAACCACCATTGCACATGAAGAAAAGCAGAAAGTTTAGAAGAGACGATTACAGTCAAACTGAGTCAACATCATTTTTGAAAGGAAAAACACACGATGACAATCTAAGAGATTTCTTTGGTAGCATGACCTGCAGACTTGGTGAAGGACGATGCTCAGTAAAGTTCATTTGAATTTTAGCAAGCAATCAATAAGGGGCTATGTAAAAGTCCGTTGCACAATAAAGGAGTTCTCGGTGTTGGGTCATAAAGCAGCATTGTCTGTCCATTGTCTATTTAACAGAAATCACCGAATCAAGAATAATGAGCAGTTTTCAAGTTGGAAAGATATATTTTTTTAGATTTTTTTTTTAGATTAGATTAGATTAGATTACTTACAGTGTGGAAACAGGCCCTTCGGCCCAACAAGTCCACACCGACCCGCCGAAGCGTAACCCACCCATACCCCTACATTTACCCCTTTACCTAACACTACGGGCAATTTAGCATGGCCAATTCACCTGACTTGCACATCTTTGGAGTGTGGGAGGAAACCGGAGCACCCGGAGGAAACCCACGCAGACACGGGGAGAATGTGCAAACTCCACACAGTCAGTCGCCTGAGGCGGGAATTGAACCCGGGTCTCTAGCGCTGCGAGGCAGCAGTGCTAACCACTGTGCCACCGTGCCGCCCATTTAGTGAAATCCAGACTGGTTCGTCATCGGATTTAATGTTTTATCTGACCGAATGACTTGGAGGAAGTGGCAGAGTGAAATGCTGCGATACACAATAGGTGGGTGAGCATATTGTGATAAGGATGTGGAATTTTGCAAACAGGTATCGATAGTATGAATGAGTGGAGAAGTCTTGGCAAATGCAGTTTCATGTAGGGGCACTTTTATCTGTTAATAGGTTCACAGCTCTCCATTCAATTTGCAATGTTGCAACCCCACACAAGAGCGCATTCGCTCGCTGTTGCAGATTTTGTTGACACATTGTTACCACTGTTTTTGATCATGTGTTGGTTTCTGAGTGACAATTGTTTCCACTGTACCGGAGGTACCAGAGACACGTTTATCAGTTCAGCCGAATATACGATAAACAATGTCCCTTTCAAAACGTGAGGTTCCATTCCAACCATGCACCAACCAAAATATCCAGAGCCGTGGAATGCGAATGGCCACATGCTCGGGGGATTGAGAGTGACGGCTCCATGTCAAATCGTGCTGAAACAAAAGTAACTGATTTAGAATGCTCTGAATAAAACCGAACGGAACTTTCCCTAAACTTTTCCCAATTCACTCGGAAAATGATGGTGTTGCGTGCACGTGGGTTTACGTAATGAACAGTTTATTGTCAGTAACAGGAGTGGGGTGGGGCAGGATAGTGAGGTTTTCGCGTGGCTGAGATGTGATCTGGTCGAACGGGGAATTCAAACACCCACAGAACAGAGAGCTGGTTGATCCAGGAACTCACTCCCATCTTCTGTTCCCAACCCAATTCTCCAGCCTTCTGTCTGTGACACTAAGCTCCCCTGAATTCCGGATCCAGTCTATTTCCCAGAATGGGTCTGAATCCGTCCCAACCTTCTCCACATCCACAGCTGATACACCGCGTCTGTGTGTGATTGAACACAGTTTCAGTCCCACACAGCAAACCCGGTCTGTTCGGAGCAAAGTCATACCCGCTGCGGGACAGATATATGGGTCTCTGGCCCCAAATGTGTTTCTGCGAGGGAGTAGTTAGCTCCTTCACCACTCACGGCAAGGACTGGTGCTTCAAAATGTGGGGAGAAAGAAAATAGGCACAAAAGTTTGGACAGGTTAGGTCAAGGGTTACTGTCAGCATCAGTGGAGTCCCTGCTTCAGAGTCTGAGTTTGAATCGCACAGACTTGGATCCAATTCGCATTCAGGAAATAAAGATTTATTTCTCTTTTTTGGTTTATCTGAATGAAAACTATTTCCTGCTTCCACACAGAGCACAGACGTGGATCTGCCAGAATCAATCCAGTGATTGATCGCATCCAACTGGAAGGATCATTGCGGCAGATACACGAGACACCTGTCACCGCAAATCGCCTCTAAGGATCTTGCCTTTCTCAGCTGAAACTATCTCACTGTTCCTTCAATGTCGTTTGTTTTAATTCTCGGAACTCCCTCCCTCGCGATATCACGGATGCATCTCTGTGCTGAGTACTTCCACGATTCTGTCAAGTAACTTACCATCTCAAGCTCTGGAGTCATTATGGATGGGCAGTGAAGCTGATCCCAAAGAGTGACGTGCATACTCCAGAAATTTGTTTCAAACGGCTGCACTTTCGAAGAGGAAACCCGAAAGTATTCGGGAACAAGTGAGAAGTTTCGAAGGGGGAGTAGGATAAACTGAAAGTCAATAATGACCAGGAGACGTGAGGCAAGAAGTGGGTTTGATGCTGTTGGTGCAAGGCTCAATGTCAGTGCTAATGGGTTAGCCCTTACTACCCACTGTTAACACCGACTCACACACCACTCCTGGTAAATTCACCACAATTACCCTGATCTTTTGGTATGAGATTCCCTCTGTGCATATTCACGCATTTTATCGGCCCCGAGAGGATGAACGCATCCCCTTTACCCTGTCAGATTACAGAGGGGAAGGCAATAGTTTGAAAACAAAGCAAGAAGAGATTGCCCCTTTCGGTGCATTTTCAGTGAAGGAAGACCAGCTGTGACCTGTTCTTTCCTGCATAAGTGCAGGTTGATATATATTCTCATCGAGCAGCTTTATTACTGCAAGGAAGTCCGAGTTACTGTGATCAAATAGTTAATTAAATGCACAAACGGATTTGAAGAACACCGTATGTGGCTTTGTCAGTTAAAGCATCTGGTAATAACCAGGCGAGTATGGTGTCAAATGCTCTGAAATGTTCCGTACATTGAAAGTCCATTGCATAAACTTATTGCAAAAGCCGTGTTGTTGATCCAATATCGCCACAGTGAGGGCTCAGCATGCTTCTTGTGTTTGAGCTCAGCCCGTTGTTATTTGGTGAGACCAAGCCCTGCCGCCTGCTGTGGGCCCATTAGTCAATGTTCAATCTTGCTGATCCAACGCCGAGATTCTGTACACTGCTCAACAATGATCTCTCCATCGCTTCTACTTTTAGTCTCTCGCTGTCACAGCAAGTCTTTTTTAAATAATGAAGTGAGGCAGGAGACACTGCAGACTTGCCAGGAAATGTTGTGGTAATAACGCATCCATTGCGAGATGACAGCTCTCATTGTCTGCTGTCACCATTCATTAATTTTAGGCAAACTGCAATGATGTCATTGAAATCCTATAATTGGAGAGAAACTGCTTTTCTTCTGGTCGGTTAGGAATTCTAATTACAATTGTAAATGATCGTATTTTGAGTGAAGAAACGTCACCTCACCTCAGACCTAAGTGACAGAGATATTACCTGGAGACTGTGAGCCCAGTTCTACACACTCTGGCCGGAGTGAGGGGGGGGGGGGGGGGGGGAGGGTAGCGGGTTGGGGGGGAGGCGGAGAAAGCCACGAAACAGGTATACTCTCAATCTGTCACCGGATTTCAGACTTTTCCAAGAGAAGGAATAGAAATTGAGGGATATTGACAGACAGAGAGTGGGAGAATGTAGAAGAGAGTGAGATGGTACAGAGAGACAAAGGGAGACAAATAGATAAGCATACGAAGGTAGACACTGAAAACAGAAGCTCTCCATTCAACGTTGTTGCTCATGGACAGAAAGGAGAAGATAAAGGTAATGAGTAAGGCCAGACTTGCACCAACTCAGGAGAACAGCAACAGCATTACAGCCGATATGACATTTTTCATTTTACAGATGACGTTTGTCAGCTAATGAGAGATTCTGATATGTATGCTGATTCGTGAATTGAAACTGGCAATTACCCAGGAATTAAAACAATAAAATGCACAGGTAACCTGATTCTGTCGATATGAAACATTAAATCTCTTTGTCTCCACGGATGCTGTCAGGCCGGCTGAATTTGTCTGTCAATTCCTGTTGTTGATTCAGATTTCCAGGATTCGCACTTATTTGTTTTACGCCAGTCTGAATACTATTTGTGACAAAACTCCATCAATTGCCAGCACCATACAACATTCCCTGCTTTGGGAAGGCTGTCAACAAGATAACCGGTCAGAGGAAATCTCCCATTGTCACAGCAGTCAGAGTACTGAATCCTTACCACTAGACTTCCAGGGAAATTGAAATATGGTGCTGTATGTTTCCTTAATGAATCCCCTTTTATTTTTTCATTTGTGATCATTTTATCTGCACATCAATTTCCTTCTTTCTTCCATTTCTTTCAGCGTGGAAAAGGCCTTTCCGCCTATCTGCAGTGCGGGAGACCGGATATTCATCTACTCTCGTCCCAGTTTCCAGCATGAGGCACTTAACCTTGCATGTTCTGATGTTTCCAGGGTAAATTTCAATGAGATACTCCCTGTGCTTTAAATGACACAATCATAGGACTGAACTTTGACGTGGTCACACTGTATGGTAATCGCCCTGAGGAAATCATCCTCATTTTCATCCACACAGATGGACAGACAGACAAATCCCCCGAGAGCAGGAGAGATGTCAGGATGAGACCAGTTTAACGTGCTACACATCTGCCAGGTTCTCCGACCACCTCACCGCACCATGTCAAAGATTTGTGCAGCACAGAAAATGCACTTCAGCTGAACAGGTTTGCACCAGTCGAACACAAGTCCCTGACTGTTCTCGTCTCATTCTCCAACAGTTGGCTCACAGCTTCAAACGCAGTTGGTGGTAGAAGTGTACACCTCAATGCGTCTCAAATTTCTCTAGAAATTTCTGCTTGCTGCACCCTGACAGGCAGTGGGTTGCAGATTCCCAACATGCCCAATTTGCCCATTTTTGTTTTTAAGCTGACTCTTCCAGTCGAAGTCAGGGAGCAATTTCCCTTCGCAATTATTGACATTTCTCCATCACCATCAGTAGGATTCGAGGCTGCATGGTTTAAGCCATATGAATTTCAATTCCATTGCCTTAACCACTCCTCCAGGACGACAGGACGACTTGTGCAATTCACTTTCCAGGTCTCTTTCCTAGTGGAGATGAGGAAGAGTAAATCATTATTGGGTTTGTTTGAATCCAATCATTTCACAGCTTCCAAACGTGTAAAATTTCGATGCGTGGTGAGGCTGGCCGCATCATCCTGATGGATGGAATGGGCATTCAGTTAAAACAAAAACAGAACTTGCAAGAAAACCTCAGCAGGTCCAGCAGCATTTCTGGAGAGACATTAAGAGGCAATGTTTCAGAACGTCATCAGCGCTGTGTTTTCTCCCACAGGTACTCCCAAATTGGTTCGTTTCTGCAGCAGTTTCTTTTTGGTTTCAGATTCCCACAAGTTACAGTTCTTGACATTAATCTTGACAGCAATGCGCAAATGACATTGTGGTTAGTCACACGGTAGTGTTTCCATTTGGAGAATACCTGTTGATCTCATTAGAAATTGAAACAGTGCAGCAAAGCAAACAGATGCATTAAGGGCAGCAATCGCTGTCGCCCTGGGGGCTCTTGAATCAGCTATCTTTCATTCAGCAGACTAATGCGCTGACACGTGCAATCCAGCACATCACACGATCCTCCAAAGTAGGCGGTTACTGAATCTCAACTTCAGTCTGCCCTTCCCAGAATGACAACTGTCCTCTATCAGATGTACTTTTCCAAAATAAAGCCTGGGACGCTCATTATTAAGACCTAGGAACAGTCTGATCCCACTCACTGCAGACGTACCCATGTCACTGGGAAACCTCTCTCCCAGAATCGGGACAGTCTGGTTCCAGCCTCTCAGTGTTTGTCTGGCCCGAGCTTTTTCAATGTCCTGGAGTCCTCATATACAAAAATCTTTCAATGTCTCAGATCAGTTCATGTCCCGAGAACATCAGAGTTAATGTCCCGTCCCCTTAAACAGGGGGAAGCTGTCTTGACTGTTTCTGCTCAGTCCGACAGTTCACCCTTGCTCATTGCCCTCCGATTCCACTTCCCAAAAAGTTTCTGAAGATCCACAAAGCTGGAAACTGCTTTCCATGTTTGCCTCCTTAACATTGTTCCGCTCTCAAATGTCAATATTTCACCAAAATCTCTTCACTATCCTCTGTCTTTCACCATGTCCGGGGATGAGAATTCCCTTCATGAGGAGAGAGTCCAGAGGCTGGTAAGTTTCACTTTGGAGCGAAGAAGGTGAACCAGAGATTTCCTGCGGCTGTTTATAATGATGTGGGAGGGAGAGGTGGGGATGGGCGCTTTGACGAACAGGAAGAAAACTTGCCACCGCCCAGGGTCAGTACATAGAGGACTGTGATTAACGGAATCGAATGTAAAGTTGCACTTTTGCACAGTACATTCCGAGGATACTGCAGAAACTCGGTGTGTCCAGCAGTATCCGTGGGAAGAGAAACGGTCAAGGTTTTGATAGTGGCACAGTTCTGATTAAGAACTCGAGGTTACAAAATCAAATCGAACAACTGGCATGGTTTGTTGAGATTGTTCTTTTTTCGAGTTTGAGCGCGAAATCGTCCTTTCGGAAATCATTGAAAACGGCAGAATTCGAAACTGCGTGGGGATTCCCAATGGATATCTAACCCATCACCTTTCCCACTCGGACCTGTCTACACATTTAACTTCCGTGCTTAATACATCTTATGAAATGAATGTTTCCAACCTGAAACACCAGTATTTGGCTTGCCCTGTCCGCAGCCTGACCCCAGTATTCGCTGTCCCCCTCTCTTGGTTCAGAACGGAGTAGGATGCTGAGAGATCCAGTTGAATTACAACCGTTGCTGAGAGATAATTGTGGCTCAGCAGTTAGCACTGCTGCCTCACAGCACCATGGTCCCAGGTTTGCTTCCAACGTCGGGCCACTGTCTGTGTGCTGTTTGCACATTCTTCCCCTGTCTGCGTGGGTTTCCTTCCACAGTCCAAACATGTGTTCGTCAGGTGAATTTGCCGTGGTAAATTGACATAGTGTTTGGTGCATTACTCACAGAGGGTCAGTGTGGACTGGTAGTGCCGAAGGGAGCCAAACTGGAGGGAATTAAATCCATTGAAGTGGATGGGAAGGATCCATTTTCATGTGCAGAGAGATTAATAAACATAGCAATGGATCGAGAAAATAAAAACGTTGTTGTATTGGTACAGTGCTTTCATCGCCAGCTGAGTTACTGAGGGTTACCTCAGATTACAACAGGATCTGGACCAGATGGGTCAATGGGCTGAGAAGTGGCAGCAGAAATTTAATTGAGATAAATGCGAGGTGCTGTATTTTGGGATAGCAAATCTTAGCAGGACTTATGCCATTAATGGTAAGATTCCAGGGAGTGTTGCTGAACAAGGAGACCTTCGAGAACAGGAGTTGGGAGGTCATGGTGTGGCTGTAATGGACATTGCTTAAACTACTGTTGGAATATTGCGTGCAATTTTGTTCACCTTCCTATCGGAAAGATGTTGTGAATATTGAAAGGGTTCAGAATAGCTTTACAAGGATGTTACCAGGGTTGGAGGATCTGAGCTGCAGGGAGAGGCTGATCAGGCTGGGGCTATTTTCCCGGCTGCGTCGGAGGCTGAGGGGTGACCTTCTCGAGGTTTACAAAATTATGAGGGGCATGGATAGGATTAATAGACAAAGTCTTTTTTCCTGGGGTCGGGGAGTCCAGAACTAGAGGGCATAGGTTCAGGGTTAGAGGTGAAAGATATAAAAGAGACCGATGGAGTAATGTTTTCACGCAGAGGGTGGTACGTGTATTGAATGAACTGCCAGAGGTGGAGGCCGGTACAATTGCAACATTTAAGAGGCATTTTGATGGGCAAATGAATGGAAAGGGTTTGGAGAGAAATGGGCCGGGTGCTGGCAGGTGTGACGAGATTGGGTTGGGATATCTGGTCGGCATGGACAGGTTGGACCAAAGTGTCTGTTTCCATGCTGTGCATCTCTATGACTCTATGATTCTATGTGATCTTGAACAAAATTCGCTTTTGGCAAATCTAATGTGCAATTCATGTCTGTTTGTGGTCACGATTTGAAAATGTTTCAAATACTCACAGCTGGCTCTGCAGTGTTAAGACCGACCTTCCGGTGTTTATAATGCCCTGATTTAAATATATGGATAATGTGGGACCAGTGGGCCTTATCACAGCGGATGGGGTCAAACATGTAAGACTGACGTGAGGAAAATATTCTCTCTTTCGGAGGATAGCAAGTCTGTGGAAATATATCCAACAGAGGTCTGTCAAGAATGGGTACATTCAAGGCTGAGATAGGCAGTTATTTAGTTAGTCCGCAATCAAGGGCCACGGAGATAAGGCTGAAAAGTAGTGTTGGGGATTATACAAATAAGCCGAGATATCATTGAAAGCTGTCGCTGACTTGATGGACTAAATTACTGCTATCTGCTCTAATGTCTTTGCTGTCATTTGGAAAATGCTAGACACCATTTAAAATGAGTAAAAACACAACGTTAGGAAGAGATGTTTGCACTCAAACTGAGTCAACATTATTTATTGAAAGGAAAGTCACACTTGCCAATTTGCCAGATTCCTTTGCTAACATGACCAGCGGAGCTGATCAAGGGAGCTGTTCGGTATAGTCCTTTCGAATTTCTGTCAAATACTCAATTAGGAGCCATATAATAGATCATTGCACACTGAGAGAGTTCACGGTGTTGGGTAATAAATCAGCATTAACTGTCCACTGTCTACTCACAAGAAGTCACCGAATCGGGATTATTGAATAGTTTTCAAGTTGAAAATATATAATTAGTGAAATCCAGAATGGTCAGTCATCGGGCTTCAATGATTTATCTGTCTTAATGACTTGAAGGAAGTGGCAAAGTGAAATGTGTCCGGTTCTGCTGCCGATATGCAATCAATGAGCGGGTTTATTTTGATGAGGACGTGCAAAACTGCAAAAAGATAATGATAGTATGAGTGAGTGGAGAAATCTTGCAGTTTCATGTTGTGAGTGTGAGGTCATGCACTTTGTCAGGAATAATCAAAAGACAGACTAATATTAATATGGAAAGAAACCCAATAAAAGGGTGGTTCAGATGGTTTCCAAGAAAAGTCGGAAACTAAGTCGCCTGTAAAGTAATCGATGACCAAGATATGGCTTGTCTTGTTCTATGGGCCATACGTATTTTATTGATTATTGTTCTCCAAACATTCTTTACAATAGAACCGGGAGTGGGAGAGGGGAAATTTAGATCACCCATGATTACTGCCATCTTTTAGCGCTCACACACACTATATTTCTTGTCCGTCTTATTTCTCACTCTGGTTACTGCGAGTGGGCTTGTCAACTACACCTGCTACTGACTTCTTTTCTCGCTGTTCCATATCTCGACACAAAACACATTTTACATCCTTATTTCCTGAATCAAGGCAATCTCTAATCATTGCATAAATATCAATAAAATCTCGGCATTTCGCACGCCTCTGAATGTCATCTTCCAACATTAATTGATTCTTTACTGTGTTGTAATTGCACATGATAAGAGAAAGACAAAAAAGACATTGGTGGACCTGGGCTTCAGACGCGCGTTATTGAAGTTAAAACGCAGATTAC
Source organism: Chiloscyllium plagiosum (assembly GCF_037043375.1). Taxonomy (NCBI): domain Eukaryota; kingdom Metazoa; phylum Chordata; class Chondrichthyes; order Orectolobiformes; family Hemiscylliidae; genus Chiloscyllium; species Chiloscyllium plagiosum. Next base: position 89,187,592 of record NW_028270177.1, read on the forward strand.
TGCCCACAATACGATCATAGAAGCACTCACATAATCTTCAGGAAGCACAGAAAAAGTACAGTGTCGTAGGGCATGTCAAGAGCAGCACCAGAAACACAACAGAAATACTGTTCTGGGCTACTATTTTGTATGTATTTCTCAATGAGCAATAGACTTTTACATGTGTTCCATCAGGAGGTACTTCACACAAGGAAGTAACCAGTGCTGCAGACGGTCATATAATCCCAGTTCCAACTCCCGGGATCAGAGATACTCAGTGTCCTGCATATCGATATGAGGAACAGCTGTCCGTGGCATTTACGGGCTAGATGAACTTTATGAATGCAGCTCGCACGTTGTCAGCCTCTTTCTCCTATATATTCTTTCGTGCAATCCCTTGGTGGAATCTCGTCAAATACTTTGTCCTGCACTTGATGGGTCTTGGGTCTTGTGTTCTCAAACCCCAACAATCGGAAGCGGAAACTATTGATTGAAACTAATTCAATTCATAACACTCACAGGACCGCAGCGTTTCACATGAGCTTCAGCAGCGCCGAGAATGTCATCGAGAAAGGGGAGGAAAAGGTTGAAAACCTTCTTCTCAGCTCCGCTGAAAATTCCAACAACTCCGAGGACCGGAGCTTCACAGCTTTCTGCTCCAAAACTCTATGGTTTTCTGCCGCAGAGAGTTGTACCCTCTACTTCCGCGTGCAAGGTGAGGATACCAAGCCCGACACTATCAAGGATGGTAGTTAGAGCGAGGGCAACACCGGTCACTATCATATAGACAGCCACAAACACACTCTTTTCATATGGAAGTCCATTCCTTCACACTCTCTTCATTTTACCATCACCCCAGAGATTATTCTGATAAAACAGCTTTGCACTGCCTCTGTGACAAGGGGACCATTGATTTAGAAAGGTCAGAAAGTCTGTCCACAATAGCCGAAATACTGTCTCAACAACACTCCACAACTGCTACACATGATTCATTTTGTAATGAAGGCTGACATTTCATTTCCTGTCCTGGTTCATGGATGCCCTGCATGAATTCTGTTCGTGGTGTCTGACCAAGGACATTCCGGTCCTTTTTGGCAAAAGCACTTCCCAACCTCTTACCTTCTAATAAATACAACATGAAAAGGAATGTATAAGTTAACAAAAAAGAACAAAGGAAATTTACAGCCCAGCAACAAGCCCTTCGGCCTCCAAGTCTGAGCCGATCCAAATGTACTGTCTAAACCTGTCGGTCAATTCCTAAGCATCTGTATCCCTCTGCTCTCCATTACTACATCTGTCTACACGCATCTTAAATGAATCTACCGTGCCTGCCTCTACCACCTCTGCTGGCAACGCCTTCCAAACGGCCACCACCCTCTGTGGGAAGTACTTGCCGCGTGTATCCCCCTTAATCTTTCCACCTCTCACCTTGAAAGCATGACCTCTCGTTATTGAATCCTTCACCCTCGGAAAAAGCTTGTCTCTATCCACCCTGTCTATACCCTTCACGATTTTGGAAACCTCAATCAGGCCCCCCCTCAATCTCCTTTTTATTAATGAAAATAAACCTAACCTACTCAACCTTTCTTCATAGCTAGCACCTTATATCCTCGTAAACCTTCTTTGCACCCTCCAAAAGGCGTCCATATCCTTTTCATAATGTGGCCACCAGAACTGTTTACAGAATTCTAAGTGCGGATGAACCAATGTCTTGTACAATGTTAACATGTCTTGCCAGTTCGTATACTCAATACGCCGTCCAGTGAAGGCAAGCAAACCATATGCCTTCTTGACTTCTCTATCCATCTGTGCAGCAACCTTGAGAGTACCATGGACCTGCACTCCCAGATCTCTCTGCCCAACAACTTTTCTCAAGGCTCTTCCGTTCATTGTATAATTCGCTCTAGAATTAGTCTTGCCTACATGCATTACCTCACATTTGTCTGGATTGAAAACCATCTGCTACTTTCCGCCCAAATCTCCAGTCCCTCTATATCCTCCTGCATTCTCTGACAGTCCCTTATGCTTTCTGCTACTCCAACAATCTTCGTGTCATCTGCAATCTTGCTGATCATACCAACAGTGTCCACTTCCAGATCATTTATTTGTATTACAAACAACAGTTGCCCCAACACTGACCCCTGTGGATCACCACTGGTCAACTTTCACCATTTCGAGAAACTCCCTTCAAATACTCCTCTCTGTCTCCTGTTTCTCAACCAGTTCTTTATCCACCTAGCTAGAATACCCTGCACACCATATGACTTCAATTTCTCCATTCGTCTACCATGGGGAATCTTATCAAACGTCTTATTAAAGTCCATGTATATGACATGTACAGCCCTTCTTTCATCTAGCAAATTGCTCACTTCCTCAAAGAGCTCAATTAAGTTGGTAAGGCACGATCTCCCCTGCACAAAACCATTTTGCCTATCACTGTAAACCCATTCTTTTCTAAATATAAGTAGATCCTATCCCTCAGTACCTTCTCCAGCAACTTTCCCACCACTGACGTCATGCACACTCGTCTTTGGTTACCCAGAATATTCCTACTACCCTTTTGTACAGGGGGACAACATAAACTACCCTCCAATCCTCCAGCACCTCACCTGTATTTAAGGATTCCACAAAGATATCTGTCAGGGCCCCAGCTATTTTCCCTATCGCCTCCCTCAGCAACTTGGGATAGATCCCATCCGGTCCTGGGGATTTGTCTACCTTAATAACCACTAGCCTACCCAACACATCTTCCCTACTTATGTCAGCATGATCAAGACTAATCAAACTTCTGTCTCTAATCTCAGCATTCATCATGTTCCTCTCCTCAGTGAACACTGATGCAAAGTAATCATTCAGAATCTCACCCATTCTCTCAGGTTCGACAAACAGCCTTCCTTCGTTATCCTTTAGCGGACCAATCCTTTCTCTAGTTACCCTCTTGCTTCTTGTATAAGAATAAAATGCTTAGTGATTCTCCTTAATTCTGCTCGCTAAAGTTATTTCATAACCCATTTAAGCCCGCTTGATTCCTCGTTTAAGACTTGTCCTACTTTTCCGATATTCTTCCGGGGCCCGTTCTGTTCTTAGCTGCCTAGACCTTATGTATGCTTCCCTTTTCCTCTTGGCTAGTCGTAGAATTTCTCCTGTCATCCACGGTTCACGAATGTTGCACTTCCTATCCTTTGCCTTCAACGGGACATGCCTATCCTGCACTATCCTTAACCTACCTTTCAAAGCCTCCCACATCTCAAATGTGGACTTCCTTTCAAATAGCTGTGTCCATTCCACATTTCCGAGCTTCTGCCGAATTTTGATATAATTGTTCTTAGCTTAGTTTAGTACTCGTCCCTTAGGACCACTCTCTCCTTTATCCATGAGTATTCTAAAACTTACAGAATTGTGGTCACTGTTCCCAAAGAAATCCCCCACCGCAACTTCTACCACCTGTCCTGGCTTGTTCCCCAGTACCAGGTCCAATATGACCCTTCCCTCGTCGGACTATTGACATGCTGCAGTAGAAAACTCTCCTGGACATTTCTTACAAATTCCACCCCATCCAGACCTCTGACGCTAAGCATATCCCAGTCAATGTTGGGAAAATTAAAATCTCTCATCACCACTACCCTGTTGCCTCTACATATTTCCAAAATCTGTTTACCTATTTGTTCTTCTACCACAAGCTCACTGTTGGGAGGCTTGTCATACAACCCCAACAGTGTAACTGCACTCTTCTAATTTCTCTGCTCCACCCATAATGCCTCACTAACCAAGACCTCCATAGTGTGCTCCTTTAGCACAACCGTGATATCGTCCTTGACCAGCAATGCAACTCCACCCCTCCCTTTTACTTCCCTCCCTGTCCTATTTGAAGAGTCTGTATCCAGGGATGTTTAATTGCCAATCTTCATGCCCTTACTTCAACCAAGCCTCTGTGATTGCAATGACATGATCCTCCCAGGCGCCAATCCAAGCCCTATGTTCATCTGCCTTTCACACTATACTCCTTGAATTAATGTAGACGCATTTTGGGCTCCCAATTTTTTTGTGCTCATCTACTCTCTGTCTACTCTTCCCTTTATGAATGCAATCTTCATAATTCTTACAGTCTCCGGTCTCCACATCACTGCCTACTTGTTTTCTCTTCTGGTTCCCAGTCTCCTCCACATTAGTTTAAATATTCCCAAATGCAGTAGCAAAAAACCCACTAAGGACATTGGTTCCAGTCTGGTTCAGATGTAGACCGTCCATTTTGTAATAGTCCCACCTGCCCCAGAACCGGTCCCAATGTCCAACAAATTGAGCTCCTCCCTTCTACATCATCTCTCAAGCCATGTGTTCAACCTGTCTTTTTTTATTTCTATGCTGGCTAGCACGTGGCACTAGTAGAAATCCCCAGATCACTACCTTTGAGGTCCTCCTCTTTAACTTCTCTCCGAGCTCCCTGAATTCTTCTTTGAGTTCCTCATCTCATTTTCTACTTATGTCGTTGGTGTCCATAAGCACCAAGACAACTGGCTGTTCACCCTCCCCTTTTAGAACGCTCTGCAGCTGATCGGTGGCATACCTGACCTGAGCACCTGTTAGGCAACATACCATCCAGAAGTCCCATTCCAGCACAGAACCGCCTATCTACTCCCTTCACAAGACAATTCCCTGTGACAATGGTCCTACGAGTCGTTTTACCGCCCTTCTGAACAGCAGTATCTGCCACGATGCCATGAACCATGCAACTGCTGCCCTCCCCTGGTAAGTAATCTCCCCCAACAGCATGCAAAACGGTATACCTGTTTTGGAGGGAGATGACGGCAGGGGACACCTGCAGTGTCTTCTTACTCTTTTTCTGTCTTTTGGTCACCCATTCACTGTCTCCCTCAGCAATTCTAAACTGTGTTTAAACCAGCTCACTAAACGTGCTATCCACGGCATCCTCAGCATTACAGATGCTCCACATTGAGTCCATCCGCAGCTCCAGAGTCATCATGCGGTCAAACAAGAGCTGCAGCTGGACACACTTCTTTCAAGTGGAAGTGTCTGGAGGGTCAGCCACGTTCCTCAGCTCCCACATCAAGCAAGAGGCACAGGCCACGGGTCTGAGTCAACCATCGTTGTTTTGCTAAAAGGTTGCCATAATACAGTGGAAGTTTATAGTATCCATTTGCCTTACAGACATCTTACATTTCATGATTTTCCCTTATCCATGGTGTGTGTGTGTGTGTGTGTGTTTGTGTGTGTGTGTGTTTGTGTGTGAGAGAGAGAGTGACAGAGAGAGAGGGGTGCTGACAAGAATCCTATTGTTATTTTTGTATACTCTAATTATATTCAGGGGTTCAGCCTTTTTTACGTGAATGTTCATTACTTCGGTGTTTCTTTGGAACTGAGAATTAACCGGAGTTCAGAATGGTTAGGACAATGTAACTTGAGCAGCTATTTAAAACAAATCTGTATCTGCTCAAATCTTTCAAGTATTGACTCACAGTCCATGACTCACGAAGGTATTAATATAAAGCTGACATGACAAAGAAAGGCTAAAAAATAACTTCAGAGGACATTGGGGCGCTATAGAGAAATATAGGTTAAGTGAGTAGTCAAAGGCCTGACAAATAGAGCTTTACGTGGATAAATGTGAAGTTGTCCATTTTGACTGGAAGAAAAGCATTTTGTTTTGATAGAGGGAGATTCCATAGCTCTGAGATGCAGTGGGATCAGAGTGTAACATTACCTGAATCACAAAGTGCTAGCAGTACGTAATTAGGACAGTGAATAAATGTTTTCCTTTTATCATGGGGGAATTTAAACACAAAAGTAGAGAGCACTGTTGAGCTTGTATCTTGAATGCTCTAATTCTTATCGGTCACCCTGTTTATGGAAGGAAGTAAATACGTTGGAGGCAATTCGGAGAATGCTTACCAGAATAATACTTACAGAATGACTTGTCATACAAAGGGAATTCGGATAGTCTAGGCTTTTTGTCAGTTTGTGGTTAGGAGAGGAAGAGGCAAATTAATTGAAACAAGATGTTTCCTCTTACAGAAGAGACGAGAATGAAGGATTACTGTCTAAATGTAAGTGGTTGCCCATTTAAAACACATCCAGATGATTTGTTTTCTCTCAAAATGTGGAAACTCTGGCACGCTATTAAAGCAGATTTATGGAATATTTTAAAGGCAAACATAAACAGTTTATTGTTGAGAGAGAGATGGCGAAAGGTTTTCAGGGTAGGCAGGAATGTGGATTTAAAGTTACAATTAATGAGACATATTCATGTTGAATATCTAACTCATCCCTGTTTGTATGGGATGTGGCAGGTTGATTAAACTGATAAATTGGAGTTTCAATGTAAAGATCCAACAAACAAGTTTATAATGCTGAAATCCTCCATCTTCAGAGCTTTTTCAATGGTTGAATTTTTCAAGTGTTTGTTTAAAATCACTTAATTTGTGCTGCAACACTAATTGCCGATATGGAAACTGTGACACTTCCAAGGCAGAAGAGATTCCAGTAATGAATGCAGTGATCACAAAGAAAGTTTTAGTCCAATGTCTGACTTAATTAAGATTCATCTGGAACACAACAATGTGAAAGAAAATGAGTGCCACTTCCTGTAAGTTCTATGGAGGGGCTTCTGTCTGAGTAATGCCACAGCAATGCAACAAACACCAACCTACGGCAGTCACATTAACAAAGTTGCTTTAATATGTCTATAATGTTTGGATTTTTCTGAGAGATTAGAGATTTTGTTTGCTTAAAAAATAGTTGCATCAATACAAAACCTTCAAAAGTGGTCAGTGGAAAATTGCTTGCCCATTCAATATTCAGATCTCAATTTGTATTCGAACATTTCGATAGCTGAACTCTGAAGAAAGAATAAATATATTGAACAATTAGGATTCCTATATCCTCTGCTCCCCTCATTCTGCCTGTGATGTCTTTCAAAGCCCCTATGAAAGTTTTAAGGAAAAAACCTACTGTTTTCCATTATCCCACTACCTCTGGAAGTTGACCTACTTAATAAATACAGTTGATCAAAGAATATAATACTGAATCCCTGAGCATCCAGCAATTTTATACCAGCCATCAGCCAATTGTGCATACAAGACCTAGCTTAAAATGTTATCTTTCATGACTAATTTCAGCTGCGTATACTGTGAAGAACCGGGAAATCTAATTTCTCCAGGGACAGTTGCAGAAAATAAGTTTGCTCCAGTTTGTGTATAAATGATCCTTGATTCAGAATTCAAAGACGTGAAAGGAAATTGCTGGAGAGCTGTTGTTTAGATTGTTCAGGGGCTTCCTCTTGAAAGCATGTGACAGCAGTGCAACAAACACCTTTGTAGACCAGACCACAGCAATCGCACTAAATTTGCATCCCTAATGCTTGCTTTGTTCCTACTGATTGAAGCTCTTATTTAACTAGAACAACAGAAAGCATCCAAATACAACCCGAAAGAACTGCAAATGCTGTAAATCAGAAAGAAAAACAGAGTTGCTGGAAAAGCCATTGCTTTAAAACATCCCAATCTCTTCAGTGAAACGTTTCCCCTTCATCAGCCTGGTCCTGAACGTTTTACCTCCCATTGACCTCTCTGGTCTATACTGCAAGGAAAAATTCCATCTCCCCGACATTCTCTGCCTCTCCCCCTACCTGTGCTCTGACTTCTTGCAAACCAGTTATGCAAGTTTGACAAAAAAAATCACCAACTCATGCAGTCATCCTTCTGCAGTGTGAGCAGTTTTTTTTTTAAAAAACAGCTGAATAAGTGCTGTAATACTGAATCCAGATCCTTCAGCCATTCCAGCGGCTGGCACACAATTGTATATGCAGACAAATGCTGATTTCAGTGACTAAACTTGCCTGTTCAATTGCAAGCCTGGTAAACGTGACAGCCTAAACTGCGATGGAGATGGGAAACCATGCCTTCCAAATCTAAGGCGGTCTCGAAAAAGTATGTTTGATACGATATGTGACCATGATTTTGCTTCATTCAGAATACAAGAAAGTGAAAGTAAGTTGTTGGTGTGCAGGCAGTTATGGTAAGATAACGTACAGGCCCCTCATGAAAACACCACACAGCAATGCAGAGATTACCACTCCCGACCACAGCAATCACATACTGCCTCTCCATTATCCACATTGTTCTTTGGGTCGGAGAGTTCTTTTCAAAACAAACAGTTTTAGGAAAGGACATCAAGGAAGCTTGAATTCAAAATTGCTTGCAAATTTGGGTTACTTATTCCTGATCATTTTAGTCTCTTAAAATGAATATATTTAAGAAATATGTATCCCATCACACACTCACCCTTCTCACCAGCTGTAGTGTCCATCAAACCTGTGAAAGGGGTTGAAGAATAAAATCAGTATTGATTGCAGTATCCGTCTGGGTTGTAAGAAGTTTCACAAAAGCAGCTGAACTTTAGAGTCTTCTTGAGAGAATCCAAGGCTAAAGAATCCAGAGTCTTCAGCCATTCAAGCAGTTGGCACTCAATCGTAGCTGGAGGCAAATGCTCACATAAGGACTTTAATTTATCTTGCCTGACCAGTTACAGGCATGGCAAGTTTGACAATCCAAACTGCATGGGATATGGAAAATATAGTTCTCCAGGATTGGTTGCAATAACTACAAAATATGTTTGATCTTTTATGTACTTCGTACTTCATTTGATATTGTATTCTCCAAGGCAATTACTGGAGAACAAGCATTTCCTGTGAAGTTATGGAGATATTTCCTTCTGCATTCAGGAACCATGTAGCAGGCCCGAGTTACCACACTCAGCTTAACCCGCAAAATATGTATTACATCCAGAAGGTGGAAGATGGTGTTCTTTCTTACACAAGACCTTTGCAGTCATAATTTTATGAATTCTGGTGAAGCCTGCTGGTTGAACTGAGAGCTGGATTATAACGCGATGGTAGACAGTGCCAAGGGTGGCATGGTACTGACAGTAGCTAATACAGAAGTTGCTGCCTGGTCACAAACCATTATTGAAATGTCATTATCCCAGGAGCTAACAGCAATAACAGAGTGAAGGCAGGGCAACGACCTTTCCTTTGCTGCCATTAATGATGGGTATTGCTGAGCCTGTACTAAAGAGATTGCAGGCAAAAGCTCACTGTGGGAGTTGAGGAGCTCTATTGTTCAAAACACAGACAGACATGAGTGGCTCTCAATTGGTGCCATCATTTGCCCACCACTGACAAGATAATATAATGGTGCAGAAGGGATTGGGCTTTGCTCCTGAACTCCCCTCCACTTGGCCTGACTCATTAGAATATTGGCAAGAGCAAATTGACGTGGAAAATTCAGCCCTGTATGTCGAGACAGTACCAAAGGTCCTCATTGGAGACATTGGAAAATTGGTTGCCTCGTCTCCATTTGGGCCTGGAGCTCTTCAGTTGAGATATTTTGAGACGTTGCAACAAGTATAAAGTATTGAGGAAATGAATTGGTTGCATCCTATCTCCCTTTCTTTGCTCACTCGCTCCAGCCTCATTACCTTGTCTTGCAAACAGCCAATGAGGGTTTTGTGGTAATACATCACCATCTACTGTAATTGTGCCTTGAACTAGTTTTACAAAACCAGCTGTCCATGGTTTGAAATACTGACTCAATGTTTCAGGTTAATAATGATGATTTTATTGTGGATGTAGATGTACGCTTAAAATGACTGAATAGCACTTTTCTGACTATTAGCAGACCACCTGACTGTCCATAGTACAAGGTCTATGGAAAACTGTACACTCCAAAATCTATCATGAAAAAAGTAAGTTTGAAAACAATATGTGATCAATGTTTTGTTTCATTCAGAGTATACAAAATAGAAAGGAAATTACTTTCAAGGTACTTTTCAGGAAACATCACACAGCAGCGCAGGGAATACCACTCCAGGCAAGAGCATTTGCATTACTGCCACTCTGTTATCTGCATTAGAATTAGGGCTTCAGAATTTTGGTTCAAAAATATTGTATTAGGAGAGGACATCAAAGACACTTCATTGTAAGTCTGCTTGCATTTTGTTATTGAAGTTTCTAAACTCTGAATATGAATACATTCAAGAACTTGATATCCCCTTTCTGTCGCGAATAGTTTTCACCAGCAACAAAGGTTTTGAAGAACAAATTCACCATCTATTGCAGTCACCCATCTGGAGTGTGACCAGTTTCACTCAAACGGCTGAATGCAGGCTGCAGTCCTGAATCCAGAATCTTCAGTCTTTCAAACAGCTGGCACACAATTGTGGGATGGAGGCAAATGCTTATTTAAATAACTTCATCTTTTATGACCAATTGCAGGCGTGGTAAATGCGACAATCCAAACTGCGATAGAAGTGAAACCTATAGTCCGTCAGGAACAACTGAAGAAATTAAAGAGTCAGTTTGATCCAAAGTGCAATTTAATTCCTGATTAATATTGTATTTGGAATAAAGGTTATTGCTGGAGAACCAGCAATTCCTGTGCAGTTATGTAGATACTTCCTTCTGCAACATCCGAGAGCAATGTCAAATACGCTAATCCAGGCCATAGTTAGCACATGACGGAAACTGCTGGGCTCTGCCTCCCAAGTGTGTATTTTTTCTAGAAGTTAGATTGTGGTGGTCTTTCTAAAAAACAAGCCATTTGCAGTAATAATGTTGTGAATTGTGGTGTAGCCCTGCTGCTTGGACTGAGAGCTGGACCCAGCGCTGCTGTGAATGATGGTACCACTAATGTTGACATGCTGCTGATGTGGCCTGATCAAGAAGCTGTTGCTGGGTCACGATCCCAAGAAGGAAACGGCCAAATCGAAAGAGCTGATGGATCAATTGGAGCAATAGCAGAGTGGCAAACCTTTCTGTGCCACTATTAATGTTTGCAATTGCTGAGCCAATACCCATTGATGAGGAAAAGTCAATCCTGTATGTAGAACTAGAATCCAAAGCTCTTAAATGGAGAAATTGGACAGTTAGTTGCCCTTCTCTAATTGCCCTAGTCTCCTTATTTGAGACTTTTCTAGACTGTGCAACACGTGTAAAGTATTGAAGAAATGGGTTTGTCACATCCTTCATTTCCATGTTCCAGCCTGACTGTCAGTGGCTTGAAATCCTGACACTCCTATTCAAGTTTCTAAAAATGTTTTTATTCTGAACGTAAATGTTTGCTTCAATTGACTTAATGGCACTTGAAGACCATTTGCAGCTCTGAAAACATCAACTGCTGAAAGTGCAAGGGAGCTGGTGTTTCTTCTTCTCCAGAAACTAAGAAGGTCATTGAAAAGTAAGCTGAACACAATGTGTGACTGTTTACTAACAGCTAGGACATCTGGCTGCACTTGTGGAGTGAAAGCAGAGTTAATGTTTTTCGTTGAATGACTCATGTTCACAACTTCAGATCTCTCTGAAGAAGGGTCACTTGTCTCAAGGTGAACTCTGCTTTCTCTCCACAGATGCTGCAAAATATGTTGAGTTTCTCCAGCAACTTCTGTATTTCTTTCAGATTGCCAACTTCCACAGTTTGTTATTTTACATTAAAGAAATTATTGACTGGCATATAATCTTTGCTCTATCGTTAGTCTTGCAAAAAAACATTTTAGGTGAAGCTTGCAGTGAATGCTGCAGACCTGATGCTGGGACTGAAACTGGAGGTTTTGGCGTATGCTAAGGATGGTATATTGCCAGCAGTGACCAATGAAGAGATTCTTCATTGATGAAGGGCTTTTGCTCGAAACAGCGATTTTCCTGCTCCTCAGATGCTGCCTGACCTGCTGTACTTTTCCAGCTCCATTCTAATCTAAAATGAAGAGATTCTTGCCAGGGTTACTCATCAGTTGACGGTGCAGCTTAGTTTCAAGAGATGCTACTCCAGTAAGAGGGAGGACAGATCAACACATTTCTGAGCCCTACTGTTCATACTGATCATTGCTGAGGCTGCAAAGGTGGGCACAATCAGGGAAATGATGGAGGCAGGCCTGAGAGATCATGGAGAGTCAAGATGTCAAAGAGAACTGGTCTATGTCAGCATGGCTTAGCAATGAGAAGGTGCCAGACTCCTTCCAAGCCATTTTCCAAATCCTACCACCTCCCAGTTAAAAGCCAGTGAATAATTGAGCATGCATTAACATGAAGTCTTTCAATAATAATTTCCAGCCCTTCAATGTTCAGGCCTTCAGTTGTTCACTTCAAAGCACTGGACTGTGCAATGAGGCTAAACATATTGAAAACACATTGACTACCAAACTCTCTGCTTCCCAATACTATGACATCGGCCACCTCCCCTCATCCCTATCGATTCAAAAAGAACAGACCATGGTGTCCTGCAAACCTCTGTGAAAGTTGAAAAAAAATCAACATATATTGCAGTCATAGCTTTTGAAAGTGGCCTTTTTTAAGAGAATGTAATGTGAAAAGGAAATTCTACAGAGCAGGAGTTTCTGTAAGATTTCTGGAGGAACTTCCTCTTGACAACATCTCTCGGTGTTATAGCAAACACCACCATTCCAGACCACAGCCCATCCCAATATTTGCATTACTCCTGGTGATTAGAGTGATTCCTCTTTATTTAAATAAAGTGCTCTATCAGCTCAATAGAGCCTTTTGATCTTCAGGGTTTATTTTCAAATGTTTGCAAGTCATTTATAGGTGTAAGCCTTTTGTTTAATTTGTGTTTCACAATGACTTGTGGCTGGGGACATTTTGACAGACCAGATTGTCAGGAGGATGGGAATCAAAGTTTGCCAGACATGAGGAAGCAAGTTTGAATATGATCTGATTTTGATGTGGTTTAATTATGCTTCATTTGGAATGCAACAATGTGGAAAGGGAATGTTGAAGAACCATTGATTCCTTTGAAATGTTTTGTGCAACGCGACGAATGCCAGTTCAGATAACAACAGCTACATTAAAGAGGCTGCTAGACTGCCTCCTATGGAATTTAATATTAATGACAGAGTTGTCTTAAACAGTAGTACCACCACCCTAAATGCTGAGACGGGAAATTGCTTGCTGATCGATAATGAGGTTCTGTTTCTGGACATTGGAGCTATTGTCAAAATACTGAGGAATTGGGTTTCTCTCCTTCACCCCACCTCATCGCTTCTCTTTGTTTCTCTTTCCTGCTCATCCTCACTCCCCCACTCCCCATTCCACACTCCCTCCAAAATCATTGCCATCGTCTCCAGACTTTGGTGACATTTGATGAAATATGGCTACATATTTGAAGAAACATGGCTATGGATTGGGACCGGCTCCTGGTCTCCTCACCTTGGTCTATCTCCCATACAGTGTCGCCATTGAATGCTTCGCACTTTTTATAATTTAAGTTGGACAGAGGCCATGTGTATCCACAGAGTCAGGCGCTTTCCCGAGTAATAGTTATTTGTTTGAATCAAGCTTATAAAGTGCTTTCATGGTGAATTCAATACAGGCAGCATCACATCCACACCGTTTCACTGATGTCATCAATGAATAGAATCCTAAACCCTGAGGTCATTACACTGCTCTGGATCAGAGGCCTGTAATTACTCCGGGGTTATTCTGGTCAGATCTTTCAGTAAACTCCGAACGGATGAAGGAGCAGGAAATGAAAAGGAATAAAATTCTTTTTTCAACAAAACAGCCAATACTGACTAATATTACATGAACCTTCAGTGAATTTGAATAATGAGAAATTACTATATTCGGATTCTGAATCAAACATTGAGTTGCAAATTGTGCTTGCAAGGGTTACATTAGCAATAGTGTATGAAGACCTTAAGGTTTTTTTTCAGAGATAAAGCAGTTAAACTTGAATCCTTGCATTTTGGATGTTTTCCCTCTGTCCCAGTGCAGACAAGTCTTTATTTGACCTCTTTACTCCCACCCACCAGCTCCTGCCCTCACAGCCAAAACTCTCGATGTTGGTAAGAAGTGCCAAATATTAACTTGGTGATCATGCACATATTTAAAATGATTTAACTGGTACTTTATGACCAGTTGCAGCTGCGAAAATGTTAACACCTCAAACTGTGAATTAGGCAGAAACCTAAGTTTGTCAGAAACTAAAGGGAACAAATTGGCAAGTAAGTTTGATCTAATGTCAGATTTAAATCTGCTATGCTAGAGATCCAATAATGTGAAAGGGGAGTGCTGGCTGCTGTTGTAAGATTATATCAGGGTTGCCTCACGAAGAGATCCCATGGCAGTGTGGTGAACACCAACAGAGATGAGAACAATCACAGATAACAACTACTTGACTGGTTTAGAAATGCTTGGCTTATTTTGAGAGACCAATCTTGAATCAGCATAAAACATCCAAAGTTTTTCGATGGTCGGTTGAATTTTGCTTGTCTTTCAGTATTCAGGAATGGCTATAAACAATGGTGACATACTAAAGAAATGGTGTTCTCTTCTTTTCACCCTGTACTGTCTCTTCCACACCCCAAGACCAGCATTCCCTCATTGTGGTGTACTGTAGACATCCTGTGGAAGTCAAAAGAACCCCATACCATCACGACCAAGATGGTTAATGATGCATCTTGAAAACAAAGTCCCAGCAACATTTGCCAGATCATAGGAGAGCATTGTCAATACACTCCAGGGGGATGGGTGGTGAAGGCATCAATAACGAATAACATTAGCAAGATTACAAGACTGGGGTTCAAGATAAACTGCTTGGTCATTACCCCCTCATTAACTTCACCATTACAAGGGTAAAGTCGGGAGCATTGGAATCTTCACTGCTCACCCAGTGATTGGTTTAATTGTAAAAAATAGTCAAGAAGCTCAATATGATCAAAGAGAGAGCAGTTTGATTGACTGGCAAAAGAACTAACGGACCTAATTGCCACCTTCACCATCACTGAGCTATGATGTTGGGCTACCTAGCACTTACACTCCACGGAATGGACTACAGAATCTCATTACACTTACACTGAAAGGACCTTTCCTGTCTATAATCTCTATTTCTGATGAGAACAACGATCAGCTAAAGGTCTGTTACACCTGATTCTCACTTGCATGGATATCTCTGTTCTTTTTTTATCACTATGGCTAATAATGCGATTTATTAAAATTGTAGTTATTGACTAACTTAAGAAAACTAGTCGACCAGGCTTGGAATATTGAATCTCAAGTCTGCGATTTTTTTTTTGTTAAATTGCTTTGGACTTAATTCTGGATAAGTTTACTGATGTTAAATGACTTAATTTGTGTTCTTTGATGAATTGCAGTTCTGGAAACATTGTCAGTGCAAACAGTGAGGGAAATGGGAATGCTGATCGTTGTTCTCATCAGAAATAGAGATTATAGACAGGAAAGGTCCTTTCAGTGTAAGTGTAATGAGATTCTGTAGTCCATTCCGTGGAGTGAAGTAATTGCAAAGTAAGTTTAGTTGCAGGCATGACTAAGTTAGTCATTATATCAGAATATGACAAACCATTAGGAAATAACTGGTGAGCTGGCAGTTTGTGCAATGTTATACAATGATCAATGTTAACAACTCGGAGGCAATCGTTTGATCAGCTCTCAAAGAGAAACCTGCGCATGTTCACTCCCAAGTCTTTTTACTATGTGATACTGCAAAACCTCTCCTTATGAAAATTGTAGATTCCTTTTGAAGACCTCAGTTGAAGCTGCCTCCACCACTACACTATTAGGCAGAACATTCCAGTTTCCGAACTATGCTATTTTTTAAAAAAAATTCCTCGTAACCATTGTTTTATTTTGCTGATCATCTTAAGTCAGTGTCCTTTTCTTCTCAAGACTTTTTAAAAATAGAATCGGTACAGAATGGAAACAGGCCACTTGGCCCAATAAGTCCAAACCAACCCTCCACAGAGTAACAAATCCAGATGCATTCTCCTACCCTTTTACTCTACTCTATCCAAATCCCTCATGATTTTGAACACGTGTAAAATGTCTTCTTCATCTTCTGTCCTCCATAAAGAGCAGCCCGAGCTTCTTCAAACTATCCACATAGTTGTCCAGTTGCTCATCTCTGGTACCATTCTTGTGTACCTTTTGTGCACCTTCTCAAATCCCTTCCTGAAGCGTGCTGCATAAATACTAGACATGAGGGAAAAGCAGGACTGTTTATAACCATTTGTCATAATTTCCTTATTTTGCATTTGACGGTCCTATTTCTAATGTTCAGAATCCTAATGATATCTTCAATCTGCACTGACAACTTCATAATTTGTGTGCATACACACAATATGTATAAAATGTATTAAATATTAGCCTGGGATCATTTAAGAAAGCATCAGTCATTGTATAAAAATAATTTAGCTTGTGTATAAAATGAACAAGGAACAATCCAGAAAAGTTCTGAGTTGGAGGAGGGTTGAGTTCAATGGGCCAAGAGGGCATTTGAGCAAGGACATTTGAGCACAAATCTGGGCAATGTTCAGCTTCAGCTGTACAGTACAGCTTAACATTTCCACAAACAGGAAATGGTGGCAAAAACAATACTCTAATTCCCTGCATGATGTTGCAAAGAATATGGATTATTGTTAACCCCAGTGAGAACCATGCTAAATATAGACTGTTCAGAGGGGAAATAAAGAGTAAGGGAGACTGGCAGCTAACATTAAAAGGGAATCCAAAAGTCATCATTAGTCACAAACAATGAAAGGGTAGCAAAAGGATGAGTGGGGCCAATGATCATAAATCCCCTTTTTAAACTTCAGCGGGGCAGGGGCCTGGCTGAGGTATTATGAAGAGGAATTTGATGTCCAGTTCATGGTGAAATAAAATGTAATTGGGACTTGGATGAGATGAAGTTTGACAGAATTTTAGAAAGGCTAAATAAAACAAAATTGCAGATGCTGGAAATCTGAAACAAAAATGAAACTGCTGGAGAATCTCAGCAGATGTCTGGCAACATCTGTGGCGGGAAAGCAGAGTTAATGTTTTTGAGTCCTGTAACCTATTGAGATTCTCCAGCAATTTCTGCTTCAATTAGAAAGGCAGATTGTCTTTGAGTGTTGGTAACTGATAACAACTGAATTGGAGATACCTGAGGATACAGAGAAAAGTAACATTGAAGCTGCAGTGGTAATATCCACAACACCCTAATCCTGTTCAAATACAGACATGGAATCAGAGACTGGCGAATCACAACATTTAAAATATTTTTGTTCAATCCAGCAAACAGATTCATCTTAGTGGTGGGAAAGCTTCTAATGAACTGTAATCTCAGCCTCAAGCAACAATACTGGGAGATCATATGGACTAACTTTATACGCTGACTAGAAAATCTAATGTGTAGCCTGTTTACCTAAATCATCTGATGAAGGCATATAATTCTGAATGTTCAGTTTTCTTGGATATTTAAGCCTGTTTAGAAACATAGAAAATAGGAGCAGGAGGAAACTGCCTCTTTAATTGTAGTTGTAAGTGTTTGCTTGAAATGCCTTAATTTGTCCTTGCGTTCAATTGAAGCTGTGAAACAAACATGGAGTCCAAACTCTGTCCAAATTCTGAGGAAGTTGACAATTTGAGTTCACGAGAAAAGAAAGTGACAGTCAAAAAGTAAGTTTGATCCAATGTACGACCATTTTATGCTTCAGCATGTGTTCAGTCTCTTTCTGAACCTGTGCCAACCTTCAAAGGTTAGGTCTATAGGATGTCGCTTGATTGGAACAACATTTCCTCAATCAATATTATGTGTAGTGAGATTAGTAATTCCCAGGTTATTCCCACATATCTCCCCATGGGACTATACCAACTCTTTCAGGTCATTTCGATTTTCATCTGGAAGGTAACTCAACAGTTTATCCCAGTTTTCCAGAATTTCCTCATTGTTCAATCTAATTTGAAGAATGTCTAATTCACAATCATCTTGATGAGCTTTTGAACAAAATCCATCTCTTCAAGCCACAGAATGGTCACAGAAATAGGTGGAGCAGTAAGCCATTCAGCCCCTTAAGCATGTGCTGCTGTTCAAAATGATGATGGCTGATTATCCAACTCAGTATTCTGTTCTATCATTCTTTGATCCCTTTAGTCTGAAAAAAAACTATTATGTTTTGGACTTAATCAATTTCTATGACACTGAATTCTAAAGTGTCACCACTGTCAGGGTGAAGAAAAGTTTCCTCATTTTAGTCCAAAATGCCCGAGACAGTCTCCTTAGTCCGTGAGCCCTGGTTCGGGACTCTCCAGCTGTGGAGATCATCCTTCCTGGTTATCTAATTCTGGGCATAAACACTGGCCTGTGCTGCATCTTGTGATCTTCGCCTGGGTCATGTATGGGGAGGGTTGTTCTCTGTATTGCCACACTTTGACAGTGCAAGTTAACCTCTTGCTGATAGCAAGCTGGAAGCAAGGTAGCCATTTGTTGCTAAAAAAGAGCTAGGACTGAGTGCTCACTGCCCATATTCAAAAGGGAAGAATGACCAACTGAGGAGAGATATTAGAGAACATTTTGTAGCTTTAACGGTGGACACTGATAGAAATTACTGATTCCCGTAGAACACACAGGGAATCAGCAAAGGTGACCCAAAGTGCTGATTCCTAATTACACATATTGCACTTTCCAAATGACAACAGCTCAGTGGTTGAGGGGTTTTCCGTTTTTTTTTAATTAAAATGTTCAGCGATGTATGACACACCTCTGGAGTAGGTGGGACAGGAATCCAAGTCTACTAAATCTAATTTACGAACTTAAGCCTACTGACCAAGGGTAGGGAGACTATCATTCTATCATCAGAGGTCTGTTTTGCATCTCATACAAAATTGATGCAATTGCCGTTAATTGCTTCATTAATCCCTGGGGATGTAAATAATAAGCCACTTGTCAGAGCATTGTGCGTTGCTCAGGTCCAATGAGTATAATGCTGATCGTTGAGTCGGAGGGTTCAAGATCTACCCTCGGGGTTAGAATACACTAACTGATACTGCCACGGCAGTGCAATCCTGAGATAATCCTGCACATCAGAGGTGTATGAGGCATTAAACCAAAGCCACACTGCCCTCTAAAGGGACCCTTATTTCTTTGAATTAAAGTGAGATTATATCTGGTGTCCCAGCCAATATTTATCGCTCAATCCCGATGAGCAGACCATCTGGTCATCATCTCCTTCCTGACTTTCTCACGGTACACAAATTAGATATCACATTTCTAACATGTGACTACATGATCAAAAGTACTTCGGTTGTTGTATAGAACATCTCTGATTGAAAATTGGCTTTGTCAGAACCTGCATGCATTATTACTCAACTTGGCCGTTCATTTTTCACTCTCTTGACCCTCTGTTGAAAGAAAGCACTCCTTTCTAACTTCCACTAAAGGAGAATGAGACAAAGCTCAGTGCTGTAACATTTCACTTTATACTAACATCTGGATCAAACTGAAATACCATTCAATGCAAATATAAAACGGACTGAACCAGTTTTAAAGGATTACAACAAATTATATTATTCACCAAAGGAGTGTATTGAAATATTTCATTAGTTTCTCATTGCGTCAAGTACAAGCAAACAGTGGAGTCTGTTACAATCTATTTTATCTTGTCTAAAGAACAGGCTGAGGAAAAGCATTGCAAGCTCTTTAAATTCGAGAATGAGGAAAGGAATACAGTGTGGAACAGTGACTAACAGCAGGAAAATTATTCTTCAGATTAGAATAGATGTGTAGTGGAATGTACTAAAATGATAGAATGAGAGAAGCTAAAGTGGGATATTGTCAGCGGAATGTTTTATAAGCTTGTTAATATCGGGTCAGTCAGGATCTTATTGAATGGTGGAACAGGCTCGAAGCGCCAAGTGACATATTCTCATTTACTGTTCATACCTCGAAACAATTTTGGTAGTTACTCGAGCGGAGGTATTAAACACATTTTAAACTGTTACATGGACACATGCTGATATTTCCGTCTATGATTCCCTTGGTTTGATAGTATGTAGTTGACAGTGGCCCCAGGGGTTCTGCACTTGTGTCAGAGATCTGGAAAGAGATGTTTAGGATACTCTGAGGTGGCATTAAGATGTTATATAAATGCGCAACTTTTCTACTCTGCCAGGGTAGAGAGGATTTTGCTCTCTATCAAACGTGTGCATCATTTGACTTCAATCTGCTTTTCTTTGTTGCATTATTGTATGGAGTTTATTCTCTTAAGTCAATAGCCTGGGCTTTGCCAAATTTTTAGAGGTTTTTACTCACATTGGTGAGTTTCTGTATCCCATGAGGTAGATTCATTGCAGTCAGTAATGGGAAATATAGCAGATCAAATATAATGTTGTTAATTGTTATTACATCTTTTAACATGGATAACTATGTGCTGTTCTATGAACCTCAAGATTTAAAAGCCTTTTCAGTGGAGCCACTGCTGATTTAACCAATGCGCTATACTGGTGAACTCACTGATACTGAAACCTCTATAATCTGGGACAATGATGAAATAGAAACTGACTGGAACTGCAACTTATCAAGAAACCTAGGGATCAGCGAGAGGTTGAGGCCGAAGCTCAGGATACAGAGGCACTGCAAACCCAAACACCCATTGACACAGTTTCTCAAGATGAATTATGATGTGGTTCTGCACTATTCAGTTCTGATATCTGTGGTTTGTGGAAAAAAATGATGTCTGCTGGAAGACAACTACAAAGCTCTCTTGCGGTAATGTGACACAGAATCAAGTGAAATTTGGAGTTCTCCTTCTGGGGCTTCTTTCATCCTTTCAAGTGGCAGCTGAATTTAGTGATCAGGTATCAGTTACTATCAAATTGGATGAAATCTTGATAGTGGTTCCTTTATTTACATTTGAAACTTTATTGCTGGAACAGCACAGCAGGTGAGGCAGCATCTAGGGAACAGGAGATTCGACGTTTCGGGCACAGGCCCTTCTTCAGGCCATTCCTGAAGAAGGGCCTGTGCCCGAAACGTCGAATCTCCTGTTCCCTAGATGCTGCCTCACCTGCTGTGCTGTTCCAGCAATAAAGTTTCAACTTTGATCTCCAGCATCTGCAGACCTCACTTTCTCCCCTTTATTTACATTTCCCTATCGCTGAGGTTTGCCCCATTTCTTTATTAAAGGGCCAATGGGTGTGAGATCTCTTTAGTGCTGTCCATAGGAGAGCCGTGCTCCTGCCACTGTGCAACTTCATATTAATATCTGCCTTTAAAAACAATCTGAATCTATGGTCAAATACTGGTGTCGGAACTAACCGGAATTCATAGTAGAATGAGTAATTCTTCAACTGCTGCAAACCAATATGGGCTAGATTTTCAAACTGTCATTATCACAAAGGTGCTTTTGGTGCCACATTCAGTATTCAGAATGAAAATTAGGTTTTCTGTTAGTGCAGAATTTCTCTCTATTACTTTAAATAATAGTGTGCTGTGTGTATGTGCATGTGGTTTGTTTCTATTTATTCCTGTTTCCTCAATAGCATTGAAATTGTTGTTGTATAGGATCAAAGGCAAAGTATTGTCTCCACAAGGACATCGTTGCTGGTTTAACTCTGAGACCAGTGCATAACTTTACCAGTTCATTGTAGGCCTGATACATTATAGTTAAGTTTCACCTCTGCCAGCTGGTACAACATGGAAATTTGAGTATTGATGAAAATAAAGTTATTTTATTTAAGTCTTTAATATTGTACTTAGCAGGACACGCTCAAGAATTC
The DNA here is from genome assembly GCF_037043375.1 of Chiloscyllium plagiosum. Classification (NCBI taxonomy): domain Eukaryota; kingdom Metazoa; phylum Chordata; class Chondrichthyes; order Orectolobiformes; family Hemiscylliidae; genus Chiloscyllium; species Chiloscyllium plagiosum. Next base: position 89,209,148 of record NW_028270177.1, read on the forward strand.
CAATGGAAAGAGAGAAAGCATTTAATCTGTCTGGGTAATGAGTGCTGATTGGTAAAGCCATGGAGAGTGGACCAGTGATGGTTGGCAGTTAACTGCCAATGCTTGTTGTGATTCGGCTAAATTGGTGATGGCCATTCTCTGCCTCATTTGGCATGACAATGCCTTGACCACTCAGGCAACCTGCCAATTGAAAACATAACAAAGTTCAGTTGTCAACTGTCCACCACCATCTGACCAGTCCATTTTTCCATTGGGAACATCTCGATCAATCATTGTGCACTTTCCAACACATCAGAACTCTTTTCTTGTTCAGTATAAAATGTTGTTTCCCTTTATGTCAAAATATTTCTGTATTTGCAAACAATCGTTTGAATTTGGGAACCTTTTGTTAATGGAGTATCCAACATCCAGCTGATATGATTAAAATGGAATCTAGTTTTCGAATTTGAAATGATTTAATCCCCTAACAAGCCCACTTTGTTCATGAAGATCCTCTTTGAATATTGTATCAGTCTGGCTGTTAAAAGACAGCTTTGGAAAGTTGTTTACTTTGGTCAATTTCTATTTAATGAATTGCTGAAACGGTGCAAAATGCATTCCATTGCATTTACAAAACTAAGATATCTTGTGAAATCAGGAGATGTGCACAGTGCAAATAAAAATCCCATTTACTGCTGGCCTGGACAAGACTGGTAAACTTAAACTTGTGCTTATAGAGAAAGGACTGAGATCTTAACTGGCTCATTATCATCTAATGTATTGAGTTTAAACTTATGTCTATCTCTAAATTCTTCAAAGTCTTGATCCACGCTGTCTCTTGTACCCCTTATATACACACTCTGTTCTTTGGTTCTCTGATTGCTTTATATATTTTTGTCCATGAGTATGGCCAAGCCCCCTTAATTAGCTGTACTTTACTGGTAAACTTCCTCAGATGCCCTCTGGTACTCATTCTCTCTTTGTAAGCTTGCTTAAAAGCCGCTTTCATGTTTTTGGTACTGGTCCGAACTCTTCTGATACATGCCAATAAACTTCTCCTGTTTGGCATTTGGTGCATCCTTTTCTAGTTTGGAAGGTCGGACTCGAATAAATATAGGGTTAAAGACAGGATTCTTGGCAGTGTGGAGGAACAGAGGGATCTGGGTGTGCAGTACATAGATCCCTCAAAGTTACCACCCAAATGGCTAGGGTTGTTAAGAAAGCATTTGGTGTTTTGGCTTTCATTAACAGGGTGATCGAGTTTGAGAGCCGCGAGGTTTTGCGACAGCTCTACAAGTCCCTGGTGAGACCACACTTGGAATATTGTGTCCAGTTCTGGTCGCCCTACTGTAAGAAAGATGTAGAGGCTTTGGAGAGCATTCAAAGAAGGTTTACCAGGATTCTGCCTGGACTGGAGGGCTTGCCTTATGAAGAAAGGTTGAATAAGCTCAGACGTTTCTCTCTGGAGAGAAGGAGGAAAAGAGGAGACCTGATTGAGGTATACAAGATAATGAGAGAAATAGATAAAGTCAATAGCTAGACACTTTTCCCCAGGGCAGGATTGACTGGTACAAGGGGTCATATTTTTAAGATATTAGTAGAAAGGTATAGAGGAGACGTCAGAGGTAGGTTCTTTACGTAGAGAGTTGTGAATGCATGGAATGCATTGCCAGTGGTGGTGGTGGTGGAAGCAGAGTCATTAGGGACTTTTAAGCGACTGCTGGACATGCACATGTTTAGCAGTGAGTTGAGGGGTGTGTAGGTTGTTATTATATTTTACATTAGGATTAAACCTCGGCACATCATCGTGGGCCAAAGGGCCTGTTCTGTGCTGTACTTTTCTATGTTTTATGTTAAAGCATCTCATAAATGTGAGTATTTAATGTCCACTTTGGCAGATTTAATTGATTCTAATTGGAATGTATCTGCCAAAGCTTTAGCAAAACTGAATCAGCAAACAGCTTCAAACTGTGCACACATCCATCATATAACATTGCTGCTCCACATTAACTTTCAAATGCACTGCTCCATTCCAAATAGCGGACCACCCGTTCCCTTCATAGAAATTTGTTTCTGATGGACGGAAGTGGTTGTTTCGGTACTTCTGCCATTTTTATTGAACTCATCTCAAGTTACACTTTAGAATTTAACACTCAGGACAAGACTGTTTGTGTTAAGCTTTATCAGTTTTGATCAGTTTGCCAGCTCTTCATGTTCTTGAATATTGGAATGGGACTGGGTTATATCAGCCCTCTAGGGACAGGCTGCAAGGTCATTAGGTTGATAATATTAAGGTAAGGAAGGAGTTTCAGTGGCTCTCATATTTCCACCTCCGTAATATTTTATTGATCCCAATTTAGGGAAAGGATGGCCACTCAGGTGGTCAATGTAGAGTCTGTTCCCGCCAATGCTGGCAGTTTGTTAGCAGTCGGTGGGTCCTCCATTGTGTGGGAGACCTCCCCCTGCATCCTAGAGACACGCCTGCAGGATGTCCCTCCTAATGAAGTACCTTATGGCTCATAACAGGGCATCCCATCTGCATACTGGAACAGTCTCCTGTCCATGGTGGCGATCATTACGGGAACTGGAAATCAGAGTAAGTGAGTGTAAGAAGCCGTGAGGGCTGGAGTGTTCACAACATTCCCAGGACCAGGTTGGCAGGTCCTACTGAGACCATTAATAAGTCATTAAGATCCCCCAATTGGTGCATGGACACTGGGTTACTCCTACTCCTAGTAAGAGTACTGTGATTACTGCTGTTTCGGTGCTAGCAAGCAAATAGTGAAGTGTGGCCATGTGATAAAATCATTTACATTCAGTGCTGAATACTTGAGACCTTTTTGTGAGAAACTTTATAATTCTTCTCGATGTTCTTAATACACTTTTTGTTTCATACAATGGTGATTTTCTACATAGGATTACAGAGGAAAAACAGACCATTTGGCACAATCAGTTCATGCCAGCGCTTATGTTCCACTCAAGGTGTTTCACATCGTTCCTCATCTAAATCGCCCATTGTAATTCTCTATTCCCATCCCTTCCAAGTGCTCGCCTAGTTTCCTTGAAATACATCTAAATTATTGATTTCTACTATTCCGTCTGGTCACATATTCCCCGTTCTCATCATTCTTTCAGTGAAGAGGTTTCTTCTGAGTTCCCTTTTGGATTTCTTGAGGTACCATCTTGTATTGACAGCCTCTAGTTATGTTCTACCCCGTAGTGAAATGTTTTCTCTTTTCAAAACCTTTCATTATTTTAGAACTGTCAGCCTTCTTTACAAGCGAGAAGTGAACAGCGCAACAATTCTTCCTTGATATACACAGCCAGAAACTTGTGTAGCATTCTTATAAATCTTCTCTTCACTCTCTCTCATACATTCTATAATATGTCAACTCGAACTGCAGGCAATACTCTTAATTATAGTCAACCAAATTTCTAAAGTGACCCGACTTTCAAATCTATCCCTTTAGAGATAAAGCTTAGAGCCTTGTTTGCATTTTTATGGCCTTTGGAACCTGTAGTGAAATTGTTAGTGTCTGAAATCCCTTTGTTTGTCTCCCTCACTTAGACGTGCATCTTTGAATAAATGACCTGCACATTATTCCGACCAAGATGTAACACCTTACGTTTATCTGTGTGGATCTTCATTTGCTAATTATTTGAACAATCCGTAAATTAATTAATGATCTCTTGCAACTTCTTGTAGTCCTCAGAATTGGCTACATTTCAACATTCCTTTCCAATTTGGTGTCATTGAATTGCTAATTATTTTTCTCGTAATTACATACAATATTGATTTGCAGTTTTACTTTATTTTGTTTTGAATTTTTAGAGAGGTGCAGTAATCCACACGGTAACTATAACAACTAAATGTAGAATGACAGATAGATGAAAATTATTACACACACAGGACTAATTAATAGACCCTATTAACTTCAAGGTCAAAACAGGGAATTATTTTTTACACGAATGATATGGTGAGATTATCCGTAGTGCAATCACTTTTGTCCATTTCTTTTTTTGTTGCAGTTTATTTCCCCAGGTCTTTCTGTGCTACTGGTATGAAATTGAAAAGGCACCCAACCTCCATTTTAAACTAAATGAAAAAAAACAGCGTTTATATAAAATGTAACATGATTTATGATACCATCCCTCTAGGCTTATACATATTCACAGCCATGTAGAGTTATATAGGGAGAGGCTGAATGATCTGGGGCTGATTTCCCTGGAGCGTTGGAGGCTGAGGGGTGACTATATAAAGGTTTATAAAATCATCAGAGGCATTGATACAGTGAATAGACAAGGTATTTTTCCCTGGGATGGGTGGAGTCTCATTAAACCTCGTGAGTATAGGTTTAAAGTGAGAGGGGAAAAAGTTGAAAGTACCTAAGGAGTAACTTTTTCATGCAGGGGATGGTGTGTATGGAATGAACTGCCACAGGAAGCAATGGAGGCTGGTGCAATTTCAACATTTAAAAGGCATCCGAGTGTGCAGACGAATAGGAGGGTTTCGAGGGATATGGGCCAAGTACTGGCAAATGAGACTAGATTGGTTTAGGATATCTGGTCAGCATGGGCAAGTGAGACTGAAAGATCTCTTTCCAAGTTGTACATCTCTATGACACTATGATCTACCCCTTTGCTCTTAATGTACTAGTCGAATCTCTTTGGATTATCTTTAACATTATCTCCCAAGGTTATCTCATTTTCCTTTCTTGCCCTCCTCATTTCCCTCTTTACAATGTCCCTGCACCTCTTGTACACTTCGGAATTCACTTGATCTCATTTCTCTATATCTAATATACGATTCATTCTTAATCTGATCCAGAGCCTCAATATCTTTATTCCTCCAGTGTTCCCTCCTCTTACCAGCCTTATCTTCACAGTAACAGGAACATCACGCCGCCGAACTCTCGTTATCTCACTTCTGAAAGCCTCACTCTTGCCGGCCGTCCCATGAGCTGCAAACTGTCTACTCCAATCAACCCTTGAAAGTTTTTGTCTCATACTATCAAAATTTGCCTTCGTCCAATTAAGAACTTTAACTTATATATAATGCCAATCCTTTCCATAAATATTTTACAACTAATCGAATTATGACCCCGGCCCCAAAAAGCTCCCCTTCTAATAATTCAGTCACTTGCCCTGCCTTTATCACAAGAGTAGGTCAGGTTTGCTCCTTCTGTGATAGTTACATCTGCATATTAATGAAGAAAATTGACTTTAGCACTGACCAAATTCCTCACCATCCAAGCTCTTAAGACCATGGCTGTCCCACTTTATGTTTGGAAGGTTAAAATTTGCTATTATTCCAATCCTATTATTCGCACGTATAAATAAGATCTTTCGACATATTTTCTACACAATTTCACTCTGACTACTGGGGGGACTATTACAATCGCATCAAAATAATCATGCTTTTCTTATTTCTGAGTTCCATCCACATAGCTTCACTAGACCATCCCTCAGAAATACCTTGTGTTAGAACAGTAGTAATGTTTCACCACAAGAAAAATTGACTCCAATCTCCTTCTAGCTCTTCCTACTTCTGCCGTACCTTTGATGATGGGAGGGACTTTGAACATAAATTATTCAATTTACTGGTGTTGGTTAGTAGCTGAAAATAAAGATACTATGGGTGACTTGGGTGATGGGAAATAAAAGGTTACATTGTATGGAAGGAAAATTCTGGATAGAAACAATAATTTTAAAAAAACGAACTCCATTCAGTGTTTGGAGTCCTTGTTGGTTCAACCTGTGCTTTGGTCTATAATACTAAATTACAGAAAAATATTAATAGCAATTTAAAATAAAATGTTAGGATATTGGAAGAACAGCTAAGAGCTTCAAAGCTTGACAGACGGCTTGTGGGAAAGGACATGGAAAGCAGCAGGGTTTCCAGAACTTCTAATCTCTGCCTTCCCTGATCGAAATCAATCTGCGATTTATAATTGTTGAGGATTGTTATTCATTAATATCGGTGTGTCAGACAGATCTCAGTCTCAGGGAGGTGTGACGTGCTTCTTTGTTTTGCGATGAACTCAGGGGAACATATAATAGTAAGGGGGTAAACCCAAAGGGGTGCAGGAGCAGAGGATCCCCCGTGTGTATGTGCACAAATCAGGGAATGTACCATGATACATGGACAGAAGAGCAAATAAACCCTACTTCAACACCCTACGCTGTAGAGAACAAACACAAAGCAATTATGTTAAACTGAAATAAAAAAGTCTCTTGTCTCACCTGGAATGTTGCATCTAGTTTCAGGTGCCATGTTTTTGAAAAAAATGCAAAGTTATGAGATTGGGTGCGTGACTGATTCACAACACTATTCCCGGGATGATACACCTCACCAACTCTGAGAAATTGGGACTGTTCTCCTCTGCTGATAGTTTCCAGACTCTGTGAATAGTTGCTATGATTGGTTCTCAATTCCGTCTTGCGTCATAAAGATCTCAATGGCTGAATATTTCAAGTACTCATGAGCTGTTCCTTGCCTGATCACAGCGCCCTCTGATTTATTATTTTTGAGGGTTGCTGTTCAGTAATATCCCTGTATCAGACAGATCTCAGTCTCATTCCCTGGGATTTGACAGGTGTGGTGTGTCAAGTAGATCCCAGGAATTGCGCTCCATGAGATTTATGTGTGAGAAAAACTCCAGTTCTGAGAATCCGCCCTTGGATTGTGCACGTGTTGTGTCTGAATACCTGACTGAACGTTGACATTTTTGGCTGATGAATGTTTCGTTGGGCGCTTTAGGTGGCGATTTCTGCATTACTAACCCAGGCTGCCCTGACATTGGGAGTACTTTTAGTTTAGACAGTGTAGAGTAAACTTTCAAACTCCGTTGTCTGCCTTTTTTCGGCTTCTGGTGGAACCTATAAAATTATCATGAGGTGACCCGAGGCCGTGACCCTTGGTGCATAAGCGGAAATGTTCTCTAATCATTCTGCCTCTGGAGTGTTCCATCAGGCATATCGTGTGAAAGATGTATTTACATCAGTGGGCTGCATGGTAGCGCAGCATTAAACTAAATGACTGGATAAAATACAATCAAAAAGAACAAGTGAAAGTATTTGGCTGGGAAAGGAGTAGGATGTGGGTAAATGTATTATTACTGACTGGCCTTGAAGAAAGAATTAAGCAAACTCAAGATTAGTGCATATTCATTCGAGATTTATTAACCATTTCAGAAAGCATTTTTATCCAAAAGGTTTATTTAAAAGCTAACAGAAGTGAATATAATGGCTGGATGCCACATTGAGACGAGAACACATGCGCTGTGAGCTGGGGATTTTCTGTACATTAGTAACAGTCACAAGAAAGGCAATACAAAGGCTCATCAGAAAGGGTAGCCAACCATTCTGAGTAAGGAACAAATAAAAACAAAACAAACGGGCTTCAAACAACTGGGAAGCTACAAGTTCTTCCAACCACAACCATCTCAAAGATATCAAAGTAAAAAGGAAAATCCATCAATAATTGTCTCAGTTCCACGCTGATAAACTGAAGTAATCTCACTGTTCGAGTCAGCAACAGGACAGATTGGAGATTGGGAATTCGGAGACCTTGATAAGCAGATCAGGAAAATCAAAGGGGTCCACAACTCATTCACTTAACCTGGAAAAGAGAGAGAAAGCAATGATGCAGATATTTATGATCAGGGACTTTCAGATATAATGTTTATTCAATGGCATACTTAGAGATTTCACAAAACACATTGGGCTGCTTGGCGTGAGAAAGATGTGATTATTCTCACCTTCACCAGAGTGACGGCAGCGCTGTAGAAAATACTCAGGAAGAACAAGGTGATGAACGTGGAAGCAGTTGTCCAGATGTTGCTGTTATCATCCTCATAGTCTTCAATCCAAGTGCGATCTATTGAATCTATGAATATAAAGCCGAGAGAACGCATTTAGATTGTTTATTGATCCATATCGATCTATCTGCATCCAAGTCATGTAATTGGAGACCATTACATCTTCATAAAGCAGTCACGTATTTCTCAAGTGTGACTCTTATCTGGTTCTATTAGTGCATTATTGACTCAGCAAGAAATTACAAATACTAACTGCACATGTTCTTTCCTCATTGTCCATGTCAGAACGTTTTAAATTATTTTTCTTTTCATCTATTATTTAAGGATATTATTATTTGAGGAATGCTTATTACGAATGATGATTTTAATTATTATATTATAAATATAGGCAGTGACAGCACTTTAGTTGAAAATTGTGGCCATCACTGAATAAAGGTTCAAATGTGATTCTCATCTTTTATATTGGTGACCAATTGCTTGGCAAATCATGAATATAAGTGACATCACAGTCAGGACATTGCTTCGTATTTTAGTTTGTAGGATCTGTATATTTAGGAATAAGTTTTTGTACGTGTGTCCCTTAATTTATTTGATCTACTGCTTGGTGTGTTTGGTTTCCCTTTAATGTTTGTGTATGTGGTTATAAGAGTCTCTTACTTCACTCTAGCCCATGTTGGAGTCTGTGCATGAATAAACATATTCCTGTTCCTTTACTGCTGGTGTGCTCATGTGTTTGTGCACCTAAAGTTTGGTCTTTTCCCAGTGTATAAGCATCATCATGCTAATATGCCACTTCGTTGCTGCCTATGCTTCTCTTGTAATGTCTTTGTGAATGTTCACTTTTCATTAGTGCTGTCTAAAACGTGTGCTTATGTGTCTGTTTCAGATCCTCCCTACACTGGGTTATTTTCATGTTTATGCTTAATAAATGTTAGCATGCAATGTTATGTTTTGATGGATGTTTATATTTAGATGATGATGTTTGCTTGTGTGGCAATCTTTCCCAAACCATCTCCTGATCAGCTTGTTTGTGCTATTGTTTGTGGATGCTTGCTGATCCTTGTGCCCATTACCCTTATTGAATAAACGCCCCTCTATTTGTTCATCTATGCACTTGTGTGCCTGCATGTGAGACTCTGAATTTGTGTGTGCGTGTGATATTGTATACATGCTGATCAATGTGGTTTAAAAATAACTAATTCAGCTGCCTCTGTCATCGTATGTTTGTGATTCGGAAAATGGGAAGATAATGATGTTAATGTTTATCTCTGTGCACTTACGTGCCTGTGTGAGTTGACATGTGGGAGGACATTTTTCGGAATTTGTATCTGTGTGTTCATGTGTGTATGTCTGTACGCATTGTGCTGTATGAATGGATATGTATTCATGCCCATTTGTGTGTTACCGTGTGTCGATGTTTCTCATGGTTATATGTGAGTCCTCCTGGTCATTTGTGCAAATGATTTTCTTTTGGTGTATGTGAGTTTCTGTATGAGCTTAGGTGAGTGTTCAAGTACCACTTGCATGTGTGGCTCTGTGCGAGTATGCGTGTGTGACATCTTATCTATATGCACATTTGAGTGTGCACATAAATATGTGTCATTACGTGTGTATTTGTGATCATCTCTCTGCATCTGTTCTTATACCAGACTGCAATTTTCATTATTCTAATTTATTGTTCTAATTTTAATGCATTGCCCATAATTAGATTTGACCTTGGTGTTACAGGAAACATTTCCCATCGTCGTGCAGAGATAAGCGTTTTATGAGCAACTCTTCTGTTGCAGTGATAGAACTTCTGTCTCTGAGAGAAAAGGCGTCAGTTCAAATCCCCACTGCCCCAGAGATAACATTTCTGAATATGTTTATTAGAAAATGTCTACTTGTGTTCCGTATGTGAAACAAAATGATATCAGGTATTCGAATACCAGAATTGATCCCATGTGCTCCAGAAAACTGAGACAAAACTATGGAATTCAAACCGGGACGATGCAAACCAGTTTTGGATAATGGGAATCAATGTTAATCATTTGTTAACAGAGCCAAGCGTGTCTAACTTGCTTCAAAGGTATTGTTTTGCATGGAAATGTTAAATCTTTGGACAGTAAGCAAGAAGCTGACTGTTCCTGTTCGCAACTGGGTTACATTACAGAGGACATCCACCATGAAAACTCTGCACAGGGAGCAAGAGGACAGACCATTCATCGTTCCCCTCCCCTCTGCTCCACAACAACTTCTCTGTTGATTCTCTTTGGTGTGAAAGTGAAGATACATTCTGTCAACTCATGCGCTGGCGCAAAATCCCTGGCAGTTCCCCAGAAACAAAGGTTACATTCAAACTGTTCGGCACTCTTTACGATTGGTATGTTCCAATCAAATTTAATTTTAAAGTGTCTTAAATTTACATTTCCAATTGGTGCAATTTGGCAGTTTAACACTGACATGAATTTTGTAAGAATGTCCAATCGGGGGAATCAAAAACACCAAGTTCAAAACTCGTGCCCTACTCTTGACATAAAATGGACATTGTCAGATTTTGTCACAGAGGGATTTAGGATGAATAAGGTACTTGGTGGAATCCTGCAATGAGTGAGCTTTACTCTGTCTCTGACCCAGGGTGTATCTGAGCAGAGAACATTAACTGCACAAGACACTTGTTACAGACCTGTTAATAATCGACTTTAACGACACAGATGGAATGTAAGTCAGGGTGAGAAACAACTAATTCAGTATTTAACTCATAACTGGAGGAAATAAAACTTCATTACTTCTGTTGAATTATTAAATGCAACTTTGAGATTTTTATTGACATGAATTAACAGTGTCCATCAGTGCAAGTGAAATGTTTACAAAACTCGGTTTACCGCTGGATTTATCGACTGTTCTGTTGATGATCTTCAATGGAATTGCTTCATGTCCCACCACACAGGAGTAAGAAGCACCGCTGGCCCACTCCTCCGCTGTAATGGATAACAGGCTGTACATGAAGAAGGAGGTGTTGTCGCTCTCCGCTATCACCTCGGTGTTCTTGTAGTTACTGGGATTCACTGGCTTGTCATTGTTTGTCCACTTGACGAAGATCTCTCGGGGGGAGAAACCTCTCACCAAACAGGTGAGGGAGAGAAACCTCTGAGCGGAGATTTCTTCTGTTGGTGGCAGGAGGACCGACACTGATGGCTCCAGCGGATTAATCACTGCAGAATATTTGAGACAAATATAAATCAACCAAAAAAATCCTGAACCAATATCACAATTTCACTAAATATTAAAATACGCCATGTTTAATTTGGGATTTATTCACTTTCGTTTTCTAAAGGAGCAGTATGGTACGCATACTGTTCAGTAAAAAAAGGAAAGTTTAATGTGAAAGTTGTCTCCATGTTTCCAGCCCACAACGAGGGCATTCTGTCCATTTGTCATTGCTGATGGTGACGTCACAACCCAGGCTTATTCCCACCTTATCTGACTTAATCAGAATACAATATCCTTTGGTCCATCTTTTTCTGAATCAGCTACTTAGCTATCCTGCCTTCAGATGCATCGTTAATGCACCCAACGGTGTTGGTTCATTTCCAATCAAAGCCTGCCATTGATGTAACTGGATCTGGATTACACAAGGGATCCTTTGTGCTTTAATCTCACCGCTCACCTTTCTCCTTGTGGATGGAGTCTCTCAGCGGAGTCGGTAGATTCTGATGGTACACCACACATTCAAAAGTAACGCCACTCAGCCAGGCTTCAGTAGAAATGTCTAATTTGCTGATCACACTGTCGGGATTCTGTCCAGGCTGCTCAGCAATCTCTGATTTCAGAGGCTTCTTTTCTTGTTTCCAGGTCACATTGACTCCAGAAGGAAGATTGGACACAACGCAGGTTAACGTCACCGTCGCCTCCAGTAAGACTTGTTCTACTGGCGGTGGGAGGATTTTAACGGTGTTAGGGTGGCACTCGGTATCTTCTATGAAACAAAAATCAAAGTCAATGAAAAATGCCCCTTTCTGATACAAACAGCCAATCTTCAGATTACTCCTTCACAGGGTGAAGACACCACCTTCAAAATGGCAACTCCAACTATTCTGAAATGATGCTTACTATTGTTGATGTATTTTGATCTGTGAAACATTTGTGATTACCTAGGACATACCCTGTGTAATTATTCCGAAAGAACACTGGCTTTGTTACAAGTGAAACCTGTGAAAAAAGTAAAATCATCAAAGATACCATCATGTAACCCATGGAATGACCTTTCTTTCGGAGTTTGTCTCTCACTTAAGACCATCTATTGATACTTGTGACAAGAGTAATCTGAATATAATGAGTTCATTTCCATGTTCATAACCTTTAGGTGCAAGTGCTGCTGGTCACACTGACTGCCAAATCAAATCCCAAATTTTGGACAGATTATAATAAATAATTATTATTCTCTTTGCAGAGTTCTAAAGTGTTACAGAAGCAGTGAACAGCCATGGAAAATCTGTTCATTATATTTAACATGATTAAAAATACTTTGCGTTATTGGTGTGATGTCATTCTCTAATTTATGTCATTGTTCCTCGTGGGCTGTGTTTGGAATAGATCTGAAAACAAGACATTGAGTACAGCATTGGATATTGAGAAGGACACCCATCTCCTTAAGTCTTTCCCTCCATTCAGTTAGTTCATAACTGGTCTGTACTTTCACTTTATTTACCAAGCTGCATTTTTTAATTTCTTCATAGAGCAGGAGAGAAAAAAAACAAACAAAAGCGTCTTAAATTAATCTACAAACGCGATGGAAATGTCACTAATTTTATAGACATCCACTACTCACTGTGTAAACATCATCACCCCAAACCAGGCTAAATCAGCCTGTCTCGAGTTCCTAGTTCATTCATCCCTATTGTAGCATTCCCACCAGAATTTATTCTCCTGCTTCATCCACTAATTACAGAGAGCATCTTAAAGCAGCTCAGTGAGATCACGTTTATCCCAGTTCATCAAATGTGATAGCCACTTGGTCTGTGGTCTGATCCCATAAATAAAGTTAAAGAGCTCAGTACCAGATAAAAATCGATGTCGTACAATGTCCAATAAACAGGTCATTCCTGAGCAGGGAATGAAGAATTGAACACATTTTGATTTATTTTCAAGTAAGGGTCACTGCATATTTTAACCACGTCAATTTGATAGAGGATCAGAATAAGGCTGTTCGGCCAATCCAGAGTTTAGATCAGAATGATGCTGGAAAAGCACAGCAGGTCAGGCAGCATCCGACGAGCAGGAAAATCGAGATTTCGGGCTAAAGCCATTCTCCTGCCTTCTCCCCGTACTAAACAAGAGCCGATCTATCTCTGGCTTGAATACACACAATGGCCTGGCCTCCACAGCCCTCTGCAGCAACATGTTCCACAGACTCATCACCCTCTGGCTGAAGAAATCCCTCCCCATCTCAGTTCTAAACGGTGCCCCTTTGACCCTGAGACTGTGCCTTTGGGTCCTAGTCTCGCCTACCAGTCAAAGCATCTATTCCACATTCACTCGACCTCAGTCTCTCAGTATTTTCTATGTTTCAATCAGATATCTCTCCAATATCCCCCTCCACCCCAAACTTACCCTTGAAGCGGCTACCAGGCAAGGATTCAGCACTCTGAATGCCTCTCCCAGCATGGTCAGGCAACAAACTATTTAACAAAGCTCACTGTCTCTCTATCTATCTTCAACAGAGAGGAAACCTGCTTTTCTGACTTGCCAAAAGGTTGAATTATGAGCAATGCTAATGTAACACTCAAACTGAAATGAGATACGTGGCATGTTGGGAAACGAGAAGCTGTACCGTGCTGTTTACTACGCCTGATAAATTAGTGTGTTTGATTCACATCAGAGTTCAGAGTGATTTGTAGCTCTCTCAGTCTGTGTCTCTTACCCTGGAGTGCGGTGATGTTTTTACTTTGAGTGTTCTCTCCATGAGTGACCTGGCAGGTATAGACCGCGCTGTTGTACCATTCACCATAAGGGACCATCAGCCGACTCGTCACCGAGAAGTTCCCGTTCGCCTCACACACGGGAGACGTGAAGAAGCCAGAATCCAAGCGTCGGCCATTTTTCAACCAACTCACGGAGATTGACTTCGGATGGAACGCGATAATTGAACAGACGACGGTTGCAAACTTGCTGCTTGCGATTTCTTCACTGGAGCTCACAGTTAGGAGAAGAGTTGGTGGGAGAGGACCTGTACCTTTAGGAAACACATCGCATACATTATCCGACGAATTTCATAACAAATACAATCAGTTCTCATATATCAAGGCTTCTTGTGGTTAATGGTCACAGGAATCATAATTGTGCAGAGTGCTGGAGAAGCTGGGATCCACACAGAAAGACCAGCAGGACAATGTGAAAGGCTAAAGTTAGAGGACACAGCAAGGGAGTCAAGGAGGCACAGAAACTATAGGCCGGTAACATCAGAAGGGAGATAGCAACGTTGGATGGTATTCGTTTTAATGACAGAGTCTGATGAACAAGGCAGACGAATTACTGGCATAAATGAAGATATGATGCCGTTGCTATCACGGAGACATATTGAGAGCCGGGCAGGAGTGGCTATTCAATATTCCAGGATTTAGTGCCTTCAGGCGAGACAGGGAAAGATAGAAAATGATGGGGGCGGGGGTGTGCGGTACAGAATGTTGCTTCTGTCGCAATTCTGACAAGAGTATTTTAGGCTGTAAAGAGAAATGAAATCATGGATACCTCCTTGAACAAAGGCAAATGGACAGTACTTCAAAACCAAAATACAGCAAACATAACTACTGGGAGAGCACGATAGACCTTACTATTGGTCCAAAATACCAAGTGCAAATACATGGGCAAATTTCAGAGACATGTAAATTAAATAGGGGATTGAGAAAAGAGGTTTTTAACTTCCTCAGCATAGGCTTGGATATTCATTTTGTCAAAAATTTAGAGGGAGCACAATTCTGAAAATGCCCCCAGGAGAATATTTGAACAAAGTATGTGTTTAATACAGAGAATTTTAATCCAGACCTTGCAAGAGAGGGGTGAACCGGAACTTAACTTTAGGGAATGAAGTGGACCCAGTGGGTAAAACACCAATGGTGGAGCACTTTGCAGACAGTGATGGTAAATCAGTTGGATTTCAGATTGTACTGCAAAGGAATAGAAATTGGCCCAAAGTTCTGAAAAGGGGAAGGACAATTTTAGTAAGATCAGGTAATGACTTGACCAGAGTGGACTGGAAGCTGACACTTATTGGTAAATCTGAGTCAGAGCAGTGTTACACATTTCATAAAGAGATAGGAAAATCACAGGGAGGACATTTCCCAGGAAGCCACTGCGTGTGACCAAGAATGCAGCGGGCTCTGGACACCAAAGGGCATGGAGGGGGAGATAAAGAGAAACAAGGGAGGCTTCCGGTCTATACTGAAATCTCAAAACAATAGAAACTAATATGAAGTACAGAAAATGCAACGGGAAGTTTGAAAGACAAAGGAATTAGAAGAGCAAAAAAGACCAAGAAAAAATAATAGCAATCAAAATAAAGGAAAATATTTTTAAAAGTTACAGACTCATTCATAATAAAAGAATTATTCGGGAAATAGTAATGCCCATTAAGTGTTATTATTGGAGTGGAGCCGGAGGATTTGGTTGTGGTCAAAACGAATGTGTTGTGTCAGTGTTCACTAGGAAGAGGGACAATGTGGGGACAGAAATCATGGAGGGGTATTGTGATGTACTTTCAGAAATTAGGACACATGACGTGATGTTCTGTGTTGTCTTGCTGAATGAAAAGTGGTTATATTTCCAGGGCAGATGAAAAGTATACCAAGCGGTTGAGCGATGCAAAGGATGAAATAGTTGGGTCGCTGACAATAATTTAGAATTCCTGTCTGGCCACAGCAGTTGTGCCGAGTGAGTGTAGATCAGCCAACGTTGCACTGTTATGCAGGACGAAGGAAGGGATAAATAATGAAAACACAGATCTGTCAAGCTAGTCTCAGTGGTAAGGAAACTATTGAGAAGTGAAATTAGTCTTCATTTGGAAGATAAATCAACAATTTTCAGCACGGTTTTATTGAGAGGAAGTCATGTGTAACAATTTGATAGTAGTTTTCATAGAGATAACTCGATGTCCAGATGATAGCAATAATCAGAGCCAATGGGATCCGAGTTAATTTGACAGATTGGATCTAGAACTGGCTGAGTGATGGGAGCAGGGGAAAATAGTCATCGGGTGTCTGGGTGACTGGAAATCTATGTCTCCTGGTGTTCTGTAGGGATTGGGGTTGATTTCTGTGCTATTTCTCTTACATACCAATGATTGAGATTCAAATTTAGGAGGATTAACCAGTGAATTCACAGATGAAATGAAAACTGTCATGTTGGTAAATCATGAGCATAATGGCTTTAGATTGCAGGAGGATATAAAAGGGTTGGTTGTATGTGAAGAGAAAAGTTGCAAATGGAAATTATTCTGAATAAATGTAAGGTGATGTAATTCGGCAGAAGAATCTGTGAGGTATGACGTTTTGAATGGTGGAACCCTGGAAAGGCCTGAGGATCTTTGGTGCATGTACCCACCGATTCCCTATCGTACTGTGTCGTCTGGATAAAGAGGCTAAGAAAGTGGGAGGATATTTGCTTTTATTAGCCTAGACATTGACAATGAAGAGTGGTGAGATGATACTGGAACTTAATAAAACACTGGTTAGGCCATACTGAAGCGTTGTGTGCATGTTATCGAAGGAATGCGATTACACTGAAGGCAGTATTGATTAGATTTGCCAGGATCTTGCCTGGGTTGGAGGGTTTTAGTTATGAAACTAGTTTAGATGGACAGGGGCTTTCCTTGGAGCAGAGGAGAATTAGGGAGAAGATTATCATGATGTCTAGAATTATTTTAGGCATAGACAGGGTAAACTGGATGAAACCTTTCCCCTTGATGGAGAGATCAATGCCTCAGGGGCACAGGGTGAAGGTAAGGCCAGGAGGTTCCAAGTGGATCTCAGGGGAAAACAAAATCAAACAGAGGGTGGTGTTAGCCTGGAGCTCAGCACCTATAAGTCATGTAGAGACTGAGCCCCTCATAATAAGTATGAAGTATCCTTGCAAGGGCAAGTCACACAAGGCAATGGATCATGTGCTGGCACATGAGACTGGAATAGTTAGGTGGCTGTTATTGATAGGCGTGAATTGGATGGATCAAAGGGCCTTTTTCCTGTGCTGTATAAGGTGATTCTGTGAAAACGGTTATAAATAATGCCTTATTCATATTAATCACAGATGATCTGTTTATCTCAGTTCCCACAACACTTACCTGGACATGGCATTACTTTGCTCTTGTGTGACCCGCTGTGTTGAACCTCACAGGAGATTTTGCTGGGGCAATCTACCGCTGACCCGGGCAGGGTTAACTGGTTGCTCAGGGTATAGGTTCCCTTCTTGTTTCTCACTGATGGGTAAGTCTTCAATCCAGTCGTGATTAGCTCCCCTCCTTTCTTCCAGGTTACCTTGGTGACGTCAGGGGAATAGTCCATCGCCAAACAACCAAAGATCACAGAACCGGTGTTGTGCTCCTGACAGGAGGAGACCAGGCCATAAAGCGTGGGGGGAGACGGTGTCTCTACAACAGAATGACCAATTGAGCATGTTAGTTTCTGTTAATTTGACCTTATCAGTTACTCAAATGTATCCTGAGCTGTAAACGTTTGCCAGTATGCTCCCGCTGAAGTCGACAGCATAACTGGGGTTTATTTTTGTTTCCTATCAGTTGCTGATCATGATCATTGGTTCCCTCTTTAGAAACATGCCCTCGACCATTGCCATATAATTTCGGAAGAAGAACATCCTGATCCCACCCCAGTAACTGTTTGAAGATCTCACCAACTGACACTTTCACTGGATTGCTGTGAAGAGCAAAGACGTTTCACAAAATACAAACCAAGGAAATGCAGATTCATCGAAATTCTACAGTGTGTGCAAACAGGCCATTTGGCCCAACAAGTCCACACCCACCCTCTGAAAAGTAACGCATCCAGACCCATTCCCCTACCCTATTATGCTACAGTTAACCCTGACTAATGCACCTAAACTCCCAATCACTGAACACAACATTTGCAATTCCCCCAGCTTGCACATCTTTGGAGTGTGGGAGGAAATGCACACAGACGTGGGGAGAAAGTGCCAACTCCACACAGACAGTCACCCGAGGCTGGAATGGAACCCGAGTCCCTAGCACTGTGAGGCAGCAGCACTAACCACGGAACCAGCGTGCTGCCCCACGAGGTGCCGTGCTGCTGGAAATACCCAACAGCTGGCAGTACCCCGGAGAGAAGTCAAAGTGAATCATAGAACATAGAACATTACAGCGCAGTATAGGCCCTTCGGCCCTCGATGTTGCGCTGCCCTGTCATACTAATCTGAAGCCCATCCCACCTACACTATCCCATGTACGTCCATATGTTAGCCCAATGATGACTTAAATGTACTTAAACTTGGCGAATCTACTACCGTTGCAGGCAAAGCATTCCATACCCTTATTACTCAATGAGTAAAGAAACTGCCTCTGACATCTGTCTTATACCTATCTCCCCTCACTTTAAAGTTGTGTCCCCTCGTGTTTGCCGTCCCCATACTTGGAAATCAGGTCCAGTGAGCCTTCCTCACTTATCAATGCAAGGCAGAATGTTCTCTCTGGGACGGAGGTCGCTGCAGCAGCAGCACAGGCAGGAGCTGAGCACTGGGACGGGGAGGATGGCTGTCACGGCTGAACTCATGCCAATTGGCTGGAAGTTGAAACATCTCATTTACAATTATCTGAATTCTGGAGGCCTCTGAAAAATGGAGGACTATTAAGGTTCAGAGACTTTGGAGTGTTACAGCTGAGTATTTACGTAAATATGATTTGAGAAATGAACAAGTAATCTTTAACTTTAATAACTATCAAACTGACACACAGTTCACCACCAAACCTCATGTCTCAGACTAACCACTGCACTTATTCTGTCTAGACCTAAATTCCCACTCACATTGACAAACCTTACCCTGCTATACACCCATTCATGCCCGGAACACACAACCCCTATCACACGAAACACATCCAAGGCAATCCATATTGGTAGTGTCGCTGAGCAGAGAGATCTCGGTGTCCATGTACATAGATCCCTAAAAGTTGCCAGCCAGTTTGATAGAGTTGTTAAGAAGGCATACTTTGTGTTGGCTTTCATCGATAGAGGGAATGAGTTTCAGAACCACGAGGTTAGGCTGCGGCTGTACAAAACTCTGGTGTGGCTGCTCTTGGGAGTATTGTGTACTGTTCTGGTCACCACATTATAGGGAGAATGTGGAAGCTTTGGAAGAGTTCAGAGGAGGTTTACCAGGATGTTGTTTGGTATGGTGGGAAGGTTTAATGAGGAAAGGATGAGGGTCTTGAGGCTGTTTTTATTTGAGAGAAGAAGGTTGAGAGGTTACTTAATTGAGACATAAAAGATAAACAGAGGGTGGACAGTGAAAGTCTTTTTCCTTGAATAGTGATGGCTAGCAGGAGAGGACATAGATGACAGATGTCAGAGGTTGTTTCTTTCCTCAGAGAGTAGTAGGGCCATGGAACACACTGCCTGCAACAATAGTACACTCGCCAACTTTAAGGGCATTTAAAAGGTCATTGGATAAACATATGGATGAAAATGGAATAGTGTAGGATAGATAGGCTTCAGATTGGTTCCACAGGCCAGCGCAACATTGAGGGCTGAAGGGCCTGTACTGCACCGTAATGTTCTATATTCTATATTCCAGATGGACATATGATCTCAATCCCTTTCACTCATTTACACTCCTGCCGCCCTGCACCTGGCCCATGGTGAATCTGGCCCTGACTGGACCTGGCACCATCATTTTCACAACCTCGGACAAAAGCCCACTACCCAAAACATGACCTCAGCCCTTGATCACTGACCTCTCACCTTACCCAAGTCAACCTGTGCACATTGCATCCCAGCTCCTTTCGCATCTGTGCTTTACCACCCACCATTTTGCCAGACTCCGAGCTTTGCATTTAGACAACACGTCCCCCTGTCACTTCATTACAGTGACCTTCCACCCCCGAAACATCCTGGCACTCTGCCCACCTCTACACTAACCAGCCTGGCACTCTGCCCACCTCTACACTAACCAGCCTGGCACACTGCCCACCTCTACACTAACCAGCCTGGCACACTGCCCACCTGTACACTAACCAGCCTGGCATCCTGCCCACCTCTACACTAACCAGCCTGGCATCTGCCCACCTCTACACTAACCAGCCTGGCACACTGCCCACCTCTACACTAACCAGCCTGGCACTCTGCCCACCTCTACACTAACCAGCCTGGCACACTGCCCACCTCTACACTAACCAGCCTGGCACTCTGCCCACCTCTACACTAACTAGCCTGGCATCCTGCTCACCTCTCCATAAACCAGCCTGGCAAAGACAGACCTCCTGCATTTCAGCTCAAACTACCCCTCACCTACCAAGCACAATTCGACCAAATTATCCTGTGACCATTACCATTTATCTTGATGCCACCTTGCCAGACAGAGTGCATGCAAGCTTACCCAGCAGCCAGCCAACACCTCACAGCCTTGCAGCCCAAACTCTCCCACATGCCAAATCTAGCCCCTCACTTGCTCACCACCTTCCAACTTTGAGCCTATTCCACCATAAAGTCAGTGAGTCATAAAGTCGTACAGCACAGAAACAGTTCCTTTGGTCCAGCTCATCCATGCTGACCAGAGTTCCCAAATTAAACTAATTCCACTTGCCTGCCTTTGGCCCATATCCATCCAGACCTATCCAGTTCCTGGAGCTGTTCAAATGTCTTCTAAATGTTGGACCTATCTCTGCATTTACCACTTCCTCTGGCAGTTCATTCCAATGTTTTGGACAGTTACAACATGAAGCCCCAACTGCTGCACTCAGTGCTCTGACCAATGAAGGTACATGTGCCAAACGCCTTCAACACACTAGCTACTTGAGACAACGCTTTCAAGAATCTTTGAGTCTGAACCCTCAGGGTCCTCAGTGTTCAATATCACTACCCAGTGCCTTACCATGAACTCTGTAAGACTCTATGAGTCTGGACCCTCAGGGCCCTGTGTTCAACATCACTACCCAGTGCCCTAAAATTAACTCTGTAAGTTGTGACCTGATTTGACTTCTCAAAAAGCAACACGTCGTATTCATTTAAATTACACTCAATCTGCCACTCCTCAGCCCATTGGCCCAGCTGATCAGGATCTCATTGTACGTTTAGATAACTTTCACTGCCAATTATACCACCAATGTTGGTGTTACGTGCAAACTTACAAACCATGTCCCATTCAATGTTTTCATGGCTTTCAACCAATATTGTACCCTGTTTGCCTTTCTCCCACATATCCGGAGCATTTTTGTAAGGATTGAAGGAATCTATCTCCTTATTGAAATCATTTAATGTTTAGTCCTCAATCAATTTCTGTGGTGGAGAATTCCAAAGGTTCACCATTCTTTTGCTGAACAGTAAACAATCAGGTTCAATGTTATCGGTGTGTTGGGAAGACTGGTGAGCAGCAAGATTCATGATGATCCCATGAATGGAATAGCATTCTAGAGGGGCCGAGGGGCCTTCTTCAGCTTCCAGTTTGCATGCTGACATGTCTCTTCAGCAGCATGTTCCAAAGCTGTGATCCTTGAGGATAAGGGCGCACATGCGTGTAAATGCTTCAACTGAAAGCTCTCCTCCAAATTAGACTTCAACTTGACTCTCAACTATTTCTCTGCCGTTTCCTCTTCCTCAATCACAGCCATGGGGCCCACTTCCTAACAGCGCTGTGAATGTGCTAATACCACACAAACTTCAGCAATTCAAATAGACTGATGATAACTGGTTTCTCAAGGCGATATAAAAAGTCGGACACTTACACACCTGTCTAGAGATTCAAACAACCACTGGAAGAATTGAAAATTATTTGAGGCACGTGGTTTCATTTTGTGTGATTTGACTGTGTTTTCACTGAATGAACAGAGCTATTTCTTAACCATACAATAGAAAGGAAGCTTCCCGCATTTTTAGCAAAGCAATCACACTTTATATTTCTTTATTCCAGGGAAGTATAGTGTTAAATTAATGAAATATGATGATTGGGATGTTTCAATTGGAAATTGTCAGAGATTTAAAGTTTACTTTCATGAGCAATTAATTCCAGCCTCATTGTGTCACAGTGCTCACAGGAATGTCTTTCAGAAATGGTGTCTCCCTTTGTTACGGGCAGTCAAATCAGTAAATCTGGGATAGTTTTTGCTCGTTAATCAAAGGTGTTGAAGAGTTTTAGCCAAAGGGAGACCTGTGGATTTAGCTCACAGATGCTCCATGATCTAAGTAAGTGGTGGAACAGCTCGAGGGGCTGAGTGCCCTCCTCTTGCTCCGACCTTCCTCTCATTGTGTCATTCATTAAGCTAGCACTGGCGGTGAACACTTTTTATTAAAATATTTCAACAAATTAATTGTTTCACACATGCTTTAAAAAAAAACCTTCAGTTGATTATTTGGAACGGGATCATTGACATTCTCTATCTGAGTGATCAAAATAACTTCCACCCAATTACAGCAGCCACTGCGCTCTGGAGTGTGTTGTTACTTCATAATAGTTTCTTGTGAAACTACAGCTCGAGATCAGGGCGCTCCAATTCAATGATTCTCTGATATTTAATATCTCTGAACATTCGCAATTTGTTCAAATGCATCTTTTCTCTGAAGAACGTATTTCATCGAACAGAACTTTTTTCAATGGAACAACAAACATTAAATGCTAGAAAACCAAAATAAAGACAGAAATTTCTGAAGAAACTCAGCAGGTCTAGCAGCTCCTGGGGAGAGAAGGCAAGGTTAACCTTTCGCATCCAGAGACCCCCGCCCCCCCCCCCCCCCCTTCACCAAATTGTTTTCATGTTTTTGGCACAAGAGCTCACACCTGTTGAGATAAACAGTGATTACGTTGGCTTGACTCCTGTTGGAAAAAGAATTCTTAGCAGAGGTACTGGATGGTCTGAGATAGCAATTGAAGACCAACTGAAAAGCTTTCACCATCTGCAGCAAGTGTTGGATTTAGCGGAACTCCCAGCGTACTGAACAATCAAATTCAGCTACAGCACTGGTTTAATATAAAGTAAACCAGCCTAAGCCTAATCTCATCAAATATGCTTCGAAAATGATTCATTCTGGATTAGTTATAAATGATATTGTTAGAATAGCAAATCAAAAGCTGGGATTTCTTTGAGCACTTACTCCATTAACCCCATCTAGCGATGCCCAAAAGCTTGTGAACAAATATTGATCTGGAAAAAGCTGCTAACCACCAAATTTCTGTTTAATATCTAAGAGACACAAGTCAGGACTGCGATTGAATAGATTTCATTGGCCTCTGTGAGTGGAATTCCAACAAACACCCAGACATGTCAATCTGCTTTCTTGCACTGAAGTAACCTGATAAGAGATTGTGTTACATACCTCTCTAACAGGTTGTAAGTGAACACAAGCCACCTGGCACAGAATCAGGGACTCTACTACAACATCACAACAGACCTGAACACAATGAGCTTGACACTATCACGGAGAACACAGCCCACATGTTTTGACAATACATAAACCATGTTAGTTATTATCACCTTCCAACAACCAGGGATTGTTCCAGAATGTTTGTACAATGAAAGTAACATTTCAACATATATCCAAGAATGCTTTGACAGCAGCTCCAAATTGTTCAAACTCTATGGGAACTACAGCGGAATAAATCTAGGAATTGCATTGCCATCAATTCACTGTCACTGGATTCCAACCTAGAACTCCCTTCCTCTTTCCCCTGTGAATGTTGCTGCACCAGACGGTCGACTTAGTTTGGAAAAGATTAAAATGTTTTGAAGTGTAATATGACCGTTGCCAGTGACATTAAAAGCTGATAATAGGTTTTCAAATAATAAGATGCAAAAAAATTCTGATTCTACATTGTGCCACGGAATATGTCCTGCATAACTGAGGCACAAAGAAAATATACAGCATATTTCCCTCTGCCTCGCTCAATCAAATATCTCTTGTTGCCAACAACCAATTTCAAAACTCTTGCTATCTGTCTTTTGTTCCTGAAACGTTCGTTCTGATTGGAACAACTTAGTCAGGGCTCTCAATTCTGGGGCACCTAATCGAATATTGTATTTCTGGCAGATAAAACTGGTTTTGAAGCGCGAGATGAAATTGAACTGTCTGAGATTCAGGTATCCGAACTGGACAATTTACAAATGGTCAGGACCATTGACAAGTTAGTCAGACATAGCACTGAAACAAACTGCACAACAGACTTAATCCTAGAGGATACATTGCTCAACTCCTCACGTCAAATATATTCACTGTAATTGAACATTCATCAGAGGAACTAACCAGAGGATTAATGTGAACAAGAATGTGTTCACAATGAACATAAATAACCACTGAGTTAATAAACTTAATAAGTCATTGTATTTAACAAAATTATTGAGGTGGGAAATATCGCCAATTAAAGCACAGATCCTGAGGAAATGGATTATTCTCTAAATTATTTTTACATATTCTTAAAACGTTCCTTGAACAGTGGAGATTTTGCATGCACTGCATAAAGTCAATACTGCATTCCAGTGTGGAAAGCATTTCTGTTGAAGGAATTAGGGCAAGGTCATTTTCTTGTTAACTGCTTTTAATGAACGAAAATGTTTAAAAAGGTATGAATTGAAAACATGCTTCTGTCTGGAGTTGCCCGCTTTAGCGGATGTCTAAGTAAATGTGGGCACTGCTGCCTCACAGATCCAGGGACCCAGGCTCGGTTCCAGCCTCGGGTGGCTGCCTATGTGGAGTTTACACAATCTCCCCTGTGTCTGCGTGGGTTTCCTCCCATAATCCAAAGATGTGCATGTCAGGTGAACTGGTCATGCTATATCGTCCATAGTGTTAGGTGCATTAGTCAGGGGTAAATATAGGGTAGGGGAATGGGTCTGGCTGGGTTAGCCTTCAGAGGGTCGGTGTCGACTTGTTGGGCCAAAAAGCCCGATACATACTGCAGGAAATCTAATCTAAATGATTGTCACACTTAACTAATGTGAGCAGATTCCTTCCGATCGCTACATTGCAATAAATCGGTCAAGTATATTAATTAAAATAAATA
Source organism: Chiloscyllium plagiosum (assembly GCF_037043375.1). NCBI lineage: Eukaryota > Metazoa > Chordata > Chondrichthyes > Orectolobiformes > Hemiscylliidae > Chiloscyllium > Chiloscyllium plagiosum. The sequence goes on from NW_028270177.1 coordinate 89,234,149, forward strand.
TTACTCTCTTTTCAGTGTCTGAATAAACAATGTGCTCTGTTATCCTCTAGTTCATGTCTTCTGCAAATTTGTGAACTCTGCATCCGTCTGAACACATCGATGTGAAATGAATTCTCTGCGTTTGCAGCAAGCACTCCCATGGTTTTAAAAGTAGGGTTCCTACAGTATAGAAACAGGCCATTTGGCCCAACAATTCCACACTGACCCTCTGAATAGTAAGTAGCCCACCCAGACCCATTCCCCCTAATGTATATTTACCCCTGACTAATGCACCCTAACCGACACATCCCTGAACACTGTGTGCAATTTAGCACAGCCAATCACCTGACCTGCACATCTTTTGGACTGTGGGAGGAAACCAGAGCGCCCGAAGGAAACCCACGCAGACACAGGGAGAATGTGCAAACTCCACACAGGCAGTCACCCGAGGGTGGGATCGAATTTGGGACCCTGGCACTGTGAGGCAGTAGTGCCAACCACTGAGACATCATGCTGCCCTGCGAGTTCATGAGTGGATTATTTTAATTATTTCGAAATTTGGCCTTGGTCACATAATTCACTATAGCAGTTGTTTCGAAATAATGACTCCTCAGTTGATATTTTGTTGGAAAATGTAACTATTTATTTAAAATGCACAGATTGGGAACACCTAAAGCACTGTGCAGATTAAATAATTCAGTTAATGTTTTATTTTATCCAGTAAATCCAGTTTAATCAGGGACATAACAATTAATTAACTCAAGTTACGTGTGAAACTGATCAAAGCAGTGAAACTGACCTGTTCTTCATAGAATTGAGCAGAATTTCCAAATGGTCTTTGCCAATGATCTTTTCCAGCCAGAAAAATATGTATGTAGTGTACAGCGGAATTGAAAGGTGTGTGTTGATCAATTCCAACACAGTCATGGCATTTTTGCTCAAGAGCAAGAACTATTAGAACATTAGACTTTTGGAATTCTATTTATATTTCTCTATGACTTGTAAACTGTTAAAAAAAACACACCTTGTGATTGAACTAGATAGTGGGGTTCTGAATTTGGATTGTAAAGCATGGATTAGATTAATCCTTAATTATTACTTTTAAATAAAAATGGCGCCCGAAGGTATCTGTTTTCCGTTCATTTCTAAAACCTTTGCGATTTGCCTTTCACTTAATATTAGGCTTTATGAAATTTCACCTCGCATGCTGATTGCATTGAATGAGGAACCTGGAGCGGTTCACTGTCACCAACCATGTTAACATTGCAAAAACAATGTAGAAACCAGAAACGGTTTCCCAAATATAACATATTTAATGTTACCCAAGCACAGTCCCTCCTCAACAGATCAATGTGTTTGCAGCAGAACTAGCTCTGCAAACATTTTCAACAGAACCAAGAACATGATGTAACCTCACAAACAAAAAACAAATTGAAGTCTAACAAAGCTGCTCAGAATCCAGCAAACTACTGATTAAATTGAATAGACATAACAAGTCATAACAGCAGCTTTGTTTGTGAGGGGACTTAACACTTAAAGCTGTAACGTTTCTGGCAACAGTTCAATTTATTTCCAACCTGTACACCCTTCTTGATCATGACAATCTTGTGCAGCGCACAGTAGAGCGGTTGAAGGCATATATTGATTAATCACTTCATGATCAAAACAAAATTACTGAATGGACAAATATTACCACATTATAATTTTAAGTTAGCTTCAATTACATAATCTGATCAATTCTGCAGTTTCAGATTTTAGTCCCAAATTTTATTTTGAATGAGGCTACTCAAAACAAAATTCAGTTAGTTTACAATTAGAACTGAGTTTTTTTTTAAAGTCAATGCATTAAAAACTCGTTTGTTTTTTCATTTCTCACACTTCCGGGTTTCTGCCTTAAGTTGTTTTTCAGACCGTTACAAATGGATGTAATGTTTTCAATCAAGCAGAGAAAAATGTGTCATATAATTTTAACAAATGCAGAAATGATTCATGAAAAACCAAAGAACTTCACAAATATTGGTAATGAAAAGTAATCCAGAGAATCAATCTCCTCACCAGAGAGAAAACACCGATTACAGAAAGCATGAAAACGCTGATCAATTTCACAAACTGAATAAGATCCAATCAACTCAATTCAACAGAATCAAGGAAAATAAAACCAGAATCCAATCAACTCAGAACAACAGATTTGAATGAAACATAATCAGAATCCAAACAATTCAATTCAACAGAATCAAATAAACAATTTCAAAAGCCAATCAACACAATTCAACAAAACCAAGTAAAACCAGTCAGAATCCAATCAACACAGTTCAAACCGAACCAACTAAAACAAAGCCAAAATCCAATCAACTCAATTCAACAGAATCAAGTAAAACAAACTCAGAATCTCATCAACAGAATGCAATATAGCACCGCAAGAAAATTTTATGACAGTTTCTAACCTGCTTGTCATCAACAAAATTAACAAAATAAATGAGAAAATATAATCAGGGTAAGAACATATATTCACGAAGTTCATAATGATATTTTAGCATATTTTAATCATGTTTAGTAATATCTCGAACATCTTTGAATTCTTAGCGTTTGTTGTTGATAATAAAACTCACAGTCAGGGTGTCACTGACATTAACCATTATTTATAGCTGACTGATTAAGAGACATTAGGTGTTTCAAGTAACCCAGCCACACAGAATGCACATCTGATAAAAAAAAGCGATACAACGAGCAACTGACTCCATCATCCCCATTGTAACTATTTGCTGAGCCTTAACTGAAGTCCGTAATCAGTCTGAACAAAAATCAATCCTAACCAAACCAAACTCAGCACAGAATCTGAGTTTCATTTAATTCAGAAATTAGTCACATGAATAGAAAGTTTTTAAAAAGTCACTAAGAAAGTTCAAGGGTCTTACCTGAAGTCACTGTCACCATGGTCCCTTGGCCCCAGTAATCAAGATAGTCACAGTGTTACATTCTCTGGACTGGGTCACACAATAACTAGCTCTGCATAAAACTAATCAAAAATCTACCATCATTTTAAATTTTCAGAACCACAGGCAAAATAAAGTCATGATAAATCTTCATCACATAATTGCGCTAGTGAATTCTGATCATACTTGATAAATTTTAATACTGTTTTATACTTCACAGAGTAACACATGAGCTGATTCTCAAAATCCCCAACTGGTGTATCAATAATTACCCAAACACTTTCACGAATTAAATAGTGATACTGGCATTAAACCGCACAGAACTAATACTGACTGCAAGTTAAGACGGTTTGTAGAAGTAATCACTGACTAGTTTCAAACAATGGAGGCTGAATAGGTTTTTGTATTGGTCATAATTGCAGTGTCACTCCAGTTATATCACTGTGAGACACGTTGTGTCAAATACTATGACAGACTGTAAACTGTAAAATGCAGAGAATTTCTTCACTTCCTAGAAAGCAGTGATTCAGACTCCTCTAAAAATGATTCAGTGTGTTATTCCAGCTTTTACGATCCATTGTATTTTGAAAGCTTGGAATACTTTTCCAGCTTTGGTCTGCATTGAACTTGACAATCAACACGAAGAAGGTAGAAAAATTATACATTTGTACAAACTAGCACTACTGGATTGCGTTTAAATTGCATCTCACATTATTTCTCACTCCTGCCATGGTAGAAATCACCAATTTGAGATAAACACTTGTCAGTGGTTTTTGTATGAGGATGTCGCTGTGCACAACACTGTGACCCACTGTAGTATCACAATGATGTAGACCAGTACACTCATTCTCTGTTCTTTACTCCAGGTCTCAATTTTCATTTGAAAGAGCCATTTAGTTCTGATCATGTTTAGAATTGATGCCATAGTTGACATAACAATGAGCAGTGATTTCCTGAGCTGTCAGATATATTAAAACGAACATTTTGTCCGAGCATTTAATTGATGGAAGTGTTAGCAGTACATATGACATGCCCAAAACATTGTCCCATTGTGTCAGCAATTTGCTAGTTTAAATGGTACATTTCCTCTTTGATAGTTTTGTAAGAGGCAGCCTGAGGTCTGCTTCAGATCGCAGTTGGTATAATTGCATTTAAAACTCGTACTGACCGTCAGTTTATGATGGAATTGACTATAGTAGTACAGCAGCCACTCCAGACCCTGTCCGGGAACCTGTCGGACCCAGTGCATGGTGTAGCTGCCAAGAGCGAACCCGCTGGTTTTACAGGTCAGTTTCAGGCTGCCTGCGGGACGGCCAGTCTCTGCCTCTGGCTGGGTCAAAACAACCTCCGACTGGACACCTTTAAAAAGAAAACAAATAAACCCTGAGCATTAATGTTGGTGAAATCATGGCTGAGTCTTTTACATTCCTGCCGTAGACTAACATTGAGACAGTCACAAAGAGAGACTTGAACAAAAAACACTCACATGATAAGAAAGTCATTAACAAACTGAGAAAAAGTGTCGACACAATCATTCTGATAACTTGTGGGAAACAGTTCTGCTAAGATCTTTCTAAACAGAGCCGACCCACTGGTGTGTTGAATTACGGTCCAGTGCCCAGGATTTATATGGCCATCGGAAGGGGCAGGCTTACAGCTTCCGCATGTTGGTTTCCTGCTGGAGGCTCAGACTGGATCCTGGTATCAGCTTGTACAGCCCGAACACATGGGGTCATATCTTTACATGAGGTTCTGCTTAAACATGGACACATACACATCTTGGGATATTTATTTTGCTGAATAGCTTCTTTGGAAGTAAATCTGAGTAGCTTCGGGTCTGTTTCACATGATAGTTGCATGTATTTTGTTTAAAAAAACAAATTCAATTGGAAGTTAGCTCCCTTTATTTCTACATTCATTCACAAGCAGATAAAACTAAAATTAAAGTTCAAACATATTACTATCTAATAAAACAGTTGAGCTTTTCTTCCCTGGATACTGCAAGTCTCTGTCGCACTCAAAATAACATGTAATTCATACTAAACATTTCAAAATTCAATTTAGGCAACTGAATACAGAGCGTGTCCAAAGTGATTATATTTAGAATATTCAATTAGAAGTTAACTCCCTTTAATCCTACATTCCACCACAGCAGATAAAGCTAAAAAGAACTTCAATAATATTATTAGCCAACAAAATGAATGACTTTATTTTTGCTGTCACTCAAAGTCTCTCTCACATTACCAAATAACATACCATTTCTAATCTGCGTTTCTAAATTCAGTTTCGCCAACCTAATATGGAGCATGTCTAAAGTGATGATGTTCAGAATGTGAGTGAATGTCACTAAACAGTTTGAACCCGGAGATTAGAAGCACCTCCTTACATTGCAGAATGTCTCTCCCTGCATTTTTTTTTCAAATTGCTCCGACACTAAAATGCCCAGTAAAGGAAAGCTGTGTGCCTGAGAAACAAAATGTGAGTTTGCAGTGATACATAACACCGAGGTACACTTTTGAAAGAGCATCTAATGAACTCGAACAAGACAGTCCATAAGTTTTTTTTTTAAGTCCTCAACGTCTAAACCATTGCATGTAATAGTCTGGGTACATCAGGAATGTTTGGTTAAGTTAGAGAGTATTACAGTAATAATTACCACGAATGTAGGTTATAAACGGTGCATTTCTCTGCTCACTGATAGCACTGACAGGGCAGTTAACTCATAAAAATCAGCAAAAATTCGCTGTTACACTACACCAGTGTTAACCATGTATAAAGGGCCCACTCAGTTTTAATGAGATACATGAATCAGAGAATGGTGTAACAAGTGATGTGAGTTTGAACCAATTCAATTTTGTTAATTTACTTTGAGATGATAACAAATGTTACTTCAATGTGGGATTTTGGATCCATTAACTTCATTTTCAGGAGCTTTAAAGATACTCAATAAACAGGCTGAACTAACCAGAACGTCATTGCATTCAATGTCCTGTTTTCTGATAGTCATACAGTGAATGCTGTATTCAGTGACTTTCCTTTTAAAGGGAGAAATACCAAGTGAAATGTGTCCATTGTGAGTTAATGGGAAAATGTAGTTTGTTTGGTAGGATTTTACTTTAGTTGATTCATTTTCCCTTTAATCGGCCGGATCCAAGAGTTGGCAACAATTAAGCTGACTACAGAAAAGGTCCTTGAGTTCCCAGTTTCATTTACTGGAAGCAGATGGAGTTTCTGCAGTGGATCAAAGATATTGTGTCTCACTGTTGACCAGTTGGTGGAAAGCCAACTGCAAACTATAACCACCGCCTCCGCAGAAACACATCTACTCAGCAACAATGCTGGAGAAAAGTTTATTTTCAGTTGTGTAACTTGGAGAACTAGTCCCTCCTCTCATTGAAGGAAATATTCGCAGAGTCTCAGACACTACCTTAACATCAACAGTTCATTCAAGGATCACTACAGCACTGTTTAGTATTGAGAAAAACTGATCAATAGTCACAGAGTCATGTAGTGATACAGCATGGAAACAGACCCTTCGGTCCACCCAGTCCATGCCAGTCCTAATCCCAAACTAAACTAATCCCACCTGTGTGTACTTGGCCCATATCCATCCAAACATTTGATATTCATTTACTTATCCAAATGTCTTCTAAAGGTTGTAAGTATCCACCGCCAGACCATCCCACACACAAACCATTCTTTGTGTCTCTGGTATCCTTTTTAAAATGTTTCTCCACTCATTGGAAAAACATGTTCCCTATTGTTGAAATCCCCCACCATAGGGAAAATACACCAATGTCTGGGTCAAAAATTGAAAACAATCCCAGCTCCAAACATTTACAAAATATCACTATGGATCTTCCTCGAATCTAAAAAAGATTGTCCCCTTTGATCAATGATTTATAAAATTTACTCGCGTATCTACTGTGATAGACGTTTTCAAATAACTTCTTAGGTGCAAATTTTTTTCACATCAATCGGATTAAATTAACATTTCGTGCGCTACCCCCACACACAAAAAAACAAGTTTGTTAACACGAATTGCTCTGAGGAAGTCTACGATGCATTCTTTTATCAAGCAAAATCATTTCCAATGTTGTGAGAGCTCGTCTATCTTCTGTGCAATGGTCTGAATTTTAAGTTATGTCTGACTGCAGATGAAATTGGCTGATCTTGGTAAAAGTACAGTTTGTGCCTTTCGCATTGTGAATGTATATTGCTGACTTTAGTTGAATAAAGAGATGTTGTTCCAGCATCGTCTGGCACCATTAATTAGACCATTAATTTCCACATCACTAACCGTAGGGTCAGGTGTAGTTTATTGATATGTGATATTTTTGAAACGAAAGCTTCATACATTCCCAGTATGAATCATGTCAATTAGAGCCATTCACCTTTCCACTCATGGCTTTATAAACTTATATGAGGTCACCCCCCCCCCCCCCCCCCCCCCCGCCACCCCGAACTCTCACCCTCCAGTGACAAAAGTTACAGTCTATCTGGATTTCCAACATGATTCTGTTCCCTCACATTCTGCTGTGAAAGATCCTCCTGCCACCCCAGATCCACAGACAGTATCCCTTGTTACTAGTTCAAAGAAATGAAAGGAACTTCTCCCACCATATTGTTCAATTTTAGTTGGCTTCAAACACTATCACAAATAAATGTTCATGTCATTGCTGATTTTTGGGAGAATTCCGTGTACACAGTATCTGCTGAAATACCTGTAGTACCATCCTGAATCTGGTTCGCAGATTCATCTGTTGCTCACAAACGCATCCAGACATCAGGGAATAGTGAACATCGCCCACCCCCACCCCTCCACCCTTCCCCTCTGTACTTTGCACTTTGTGAAATCCGTGTTGTCAATAATCAGTTAAAAGAAAGTTTGTTCAAAACTTTCTTAATTCATGTTGCTGATCTTGGCTGAATAAAGGTATGTTGCTGTCAGCATTTCTGGGGAACATGTCTGCATTTTTTTCATGTCAGTTTACAATGATATTAAGTCAAGAATAGCCAAAATGTCCTGAGGAACAACGTTTAGAAATGGGCCTATTAGCTCCTAAGGGCTGGACCAACTGTTTGAATATTGATACAGTTCTGCCCCTACGTTTTCCCCATAAGCCAGGATTTACAGCATTGGAGATCATATCGATGTTGATAATGGATTAGACCCTACACAATGTTCCCGAATGTTTACAGTGCAGGGTTATGGACAACATGCTATAAATGGGGTGTTGGCTGGAAGGCTCTATCTTCACGTGATACAGGTGCGATGGGCAAAGTGATCTCTCTCTGTCGTGAAAACATCCTACTACTCGAAATTCATCTTTCCTACTTTGTCTCCAGGATGTTGCCTGGAATGGAGAATAGGTCGCACGAGGAAAGATGCATTTCTCATTGGAAAGGCGAAGGAAGAGGGGTGACTTGATAGAGGTTTATAAGATGATCAGGGGAATAGATAGAGTAGACAGTCAGAGAGTTTTTCCCCGAGTACAACAGAGTGTTACAAGGGGATATAAATTTAAGGTGAAGGGTGGAAGGTACAGGGGGGATGTCAGGGGTATGTTCTTTACCCAGAGAGTGGTGGGGGCATGGAATGTGCTGCCTGTGGGAGTGGCAGAGTCAGAATAATTGGTGACCTTTAAGTGGCAATTGGATAGGTACATGGATAGGTGCTTAAGCTCGGACAAATGTTCGGCACAACATCGTGGGTCAAAGGGCCTGTTCTGTGCTGTATTGTTCTATGTTCTATGTCTCGTTCAGAGGCTCCACTTCACATGATTCATACCGGAAATATTCCAAGCATTCGTTTCAATGAGATCAATACACCCCACCTGATAGTCTGGCTAGTAATGTGGAAATTAATGGTCTAATTAATGGTGCCAGACGATGCCTGGGACAACATCACGTTATTCAACTAAAGTCAGCAATATACATTAACAACGTGAAAGGCACAAACTGTACTTTTACCCAGATCAGCCAGTTTCATCTGCAGTCAGACACAAAATTCAGACCATTGCACAGAAGATAGACGAGCCCTCACAACATTGGAAATGATTTTGTTTGATAAAACAGTCCATCATAGACTTGCTGAGAGCAACTCGTGAATATTGCTTGATTTCTTTTTGTGTGGGGTAACACATGAAATGTTACTGTATTCCGACTGATGTGAACCATTTGCACTTCAAGTTATTTGAAAATGTCCTTCACAATAGATATGTTAGTAAATTTTAGAAATCATTGATCAAAGAGACAATTTTTTTTGGATTCCAGGAAGATCCATAGTGATATTTTGTAAATGTTTGGAGCTGTGATTGCTTTAAATTTTGAGCTAAGACATTGGCATACAGTGCACAACTTCACAATTTGCTGTAACATGAAACTCGCAACCACTGTGAACCTGGAAGGCTATGGTTCAGAATTTAACAAGGACCTCGCAAGGTTCGTGGAATGGACCAACAAATGATTCATGAAATTTAACAAAGGCATTTCTGAAATGATTAATTTAGCTAGGAAGAATGTCGAGACACAAATTCACATCTCTGTTTGCATTTCAATATACTATAAATTACTTTTCTAATATATCCTAAAATACTTGTGTCTTTGTTCATATTTAATACACTCTATCTTGTTCCGGAGCTAACACAGTTTCTTTATTTATTTCACTCAAGACTGTATGCTGTATTTTTGCCTCAGTATTGACCAAACTCGGTTTGGTGCTAGCTTATACCACTTGAGCTGCTTTTTCAGGAAGTGAATCTCTCCACCTGTTTTGTCAAAATAATCTGTTCATGCTTAGATCAAAATAAATCCTGTTAATATCATCCCAAATTCAGGCTCGGTTATTTTGTATTTACTCATTGGAAATGAACAGAATATGACCAGCCTGTTCTTGGTGGAGTGGGAGAGGGAGTTAAAGTGGTCAGCCACGGGGCCGTGCGGTTGGTTGGCACGGGTGTCCCAGAGATGTTCTCTGAAATGATCCGCAAGTTAGTGTCCTGTCTCCCTGATGTAGAGGAGACCACAGCAGGTGGAACAGACACAGTGTATGACATTTGTGGAAGTATAGATAAATTGCTCCGGGATGTGGTAGGATCATTTGGGGCCTTGTCGGAGGTGAGGGGGGAGGTGTGGGCTGGTGGAGGGGCATGGACCTGACGAGGGAGTCGCGGAGGGAATGGTGTCTCCGGAATGCAGATAGGGGCAGGGAGGGAAATATACCCCGAGTGATGGGGTCTGTTTACAGGTGGTGGAAGCAGTGGAGGATGATATGATGTATGCATGGTTGGTGTGATGGAAGATGAGGGCCAGGAGGGCTCCCTGTTGCGATTGGAGGGTTGGGGTTCAAGGGCATCGTCGACCACATGGGAGGGGAAATTGCAGTCTTTGAAAAAGGAGGTTATCCGGGATGTTTTATGGTGGAACTGGTCCTCCTGGGAGCAGGTGCAGTGGAGGCAGAGGTATTGACAATAAGGAATGGCATTTTTACAGGAGGTTGGGTGGGAGGAGTGTAGCCCAGGTACCTGTGCGAGTCAGTGGGCTTGCAGTAAATGTTTAGTCGGTCACTGGAGATAGAGGTGGAGAGGTCTAGGAAAGGGAGGGAGGTGTCCAAGATGGTCCCTGTGAAGTTTAGGTCAGGGTGGAAGGCTTTAGTAAAGTTGATGAACTGTTCAATCTCCTTGTGCTAGCATGAGGTGGCGTTGATACAGTCATCAATGTAGCGGTGGTAAAGATGGGTAATGATACCGGTGTAGCTGTGGAAGATTGACTGTTCCACATATCTGACGAAGAGGCAGGCATAGCTGGGGTCCATACAGGTGTCCATGGCTACCCCTTTGGTTTGCAGGAAGTGGGAGGATTGAAAGGAAATGTAGTTGAGGTTGAGCATGTACTGCTTGGTTTGGCGTGACAGGAAGAAACGGAGGGCTTCGAGGCCGACATCATGGCGTTTGGATGTGTACGGGGCCTGGACATTCTGTTCTCTCTGGGGCTTATCAATAGCTTGCAGTTATTGTGGAACTGCAAGTGCAATGGCTGGGAACTCGGAGAAACCAATGTTTAAGTCTTCTGCTTGAAGCACATTTTGACCAGAACATTTAAACACCACAAAGCTCACTGTAGGAAATGCCTGGGCTGCAACTTTTAATAATGTTTGAAACTTTGTTAAAAATAGGGATTTTTAGTCATAGTTTCTGAAATAATCAAGAAAAGAATTAACCGTTAGAACAAGCTCTTTCAAAGAGAGAGGATTTGCAAAGATTGAAACCATACAGTGCTGTGCTTTATTTGAATTCAATGTCGGTCAGAGTTCGATACAGCCTAGGTGATCTCTCCATATATTGGTTCTGTTAATCTGACACACCAACATACCTGTCTGTACAAAACTGTATTATTTGTTTAGTTGATCAAAATTTAGGAAACAGATCAAATAGAATGTATTCGGCTGGGAAGGTGATGGATACAGAAGACAGAATCAAAACTGGGAACATTAAATCTGAAAAGAGAGTAACAAGTAGTACAAGATCAAAGACATGACAAGGTGCATGTCGATATGTCCCAGACGTTAGTGAATCGAATGAGCTTGTTAGATGGTCGAGAGACTCGTCCAATGATGTCCTGGAATCAGACCGTGAAACAGAGATCAAAAGGTCAATTTGCAAATGTCACTTCAATGTAATCACTTCATACTCTGTGTCCTGATATAGGCCACATTGGCAGATGTTTCCGCTAGATTGCATCCCCCGGGTTTATTTTCTGATCAGAAGTGAGATGTGTGGCTTGCTGCTGGCACATAGAAACAGGAAGTTGTGTGCCAGCTGAGAATGATACATCAGGCGCTACTTTCCGTATTATCAGCACAAAGTCTTCCTGCCTCTGAGGGGGAACACACACTGACAGTGTCAAGAACAAACGGATAGATTGCTGTTGGTTTCAACACTGTATTCAATTCCATTCCCATTTCCCAGAATGAAACAGAAGAGACACAAGATTATTTCAGCTAGAGTAAATTATCTGTCAGAGAGATAAGAAGAGTTGTCATCGGGTGAAAGGAGCTAAGTGACAATGTGTAGTTTCACTCATAAACCTATGTTTAAAAGTAGAAAGCTTGAGGGAAGTTAATAAGTAAATCTAAGAGACAGCATTCATTAAAAGTTGGAATTGTAAGGTTTAAGCAATGAAATTCAGCATGGCTTTGGTGGAAGTGATATCATATCGGAAGTGGTTGATTCTGTTTTCCGGAGAGGCAATAAGATGTAACATCGGGTGTAAAAAGTGGATGTAATGCTTCTAGACTTCAATCAGGTTTTTGACCAGATCTTGCATCTTTAATATGGTAAGGGTTCATGGGAGCTGGTGCAGTTTGGCAAATGATTCGAAGGTTTATTTGTTGGCAGAAGGTAATGGTCGAAGGTAGTCATTGTGAAGACATCTTGTGTCCAGTGGCTTACAACATGACTGGTTGCTGGATCCTTTGATGTTTGCAGCGTATATGAACGGTCTAGTCAAGAATGTAGCAATTTTCATCAGAAAGTTCAAAGATGAGGTGAAAAACGTTTGGTTTTGCAATTAGTGAGGAGGAAAGCCAGTGTGACATCGATGACCTTGTCTGTCGGAGAGAAGAATTGAAAACAGAACATTATATCCTAAAGTCTGTGAAGGAAAGTATTTTCGAGACTAACAATTTAAGCGAATATACGATGCATTGTTGGAATCTACACAATACAAAGGATAAGCAATCTTCTGTTGTGAATGTCCACATTATGGAGTGGGGGTTGGAATTATAGTCTGGAGATATTGTGCCTAGACCATTCTTTCAGGAAACAGGGGTCTGAGCCCACAGTGCTGCCACATCAAGACATGAATTAAAGTTGATAATTAAACAACTCATTGAAGGAATAAGCTCCACAGATATTTCCTTGCTCTGCTTTGGAGAGCACAGCACATCAGCACAAAAGTTAAGGCTGAAGCATTCACAGCAATCTTCAGCCAGAAGTGCCAATTGTGTGATCCATCTCGGCATCTTCCATAGATCACCAATATCACAGATACCTGTCAGCAGGGAATTCGCCTCTCTCCATGTGAAATCAAGGCACTGTTGGCCGTTGGGGGGAGGGGGAGGGGGGCAGGGGTTACTGCAAATGCTATGGAGCCTGACAAAATTCTGGCAATAATACTGATGACTTGTGCTAGCCAAGCAATCCCGGTACAGCTAAAACACGAGCATGGACAATGTGGAAAATAGGCCAGGCACGTCCTGTGCACAGAAAATAGGTCAAACCACCCTGGCGAATTACTGCCTCATCAGTCCATGCTCAATCATGAGTTAGATGTAGGGAGGTGCTATCAAGCAGCACTAGCTCAGCAATAACCTGCGTAAATGTGGGTTACGCAAGGCCTCCTCAGCTCATGTCTGAATTACAGACTTGATTTAAACATGGACCAAGAACTGAATTCCAGAAATGAGGGGAGAGTGACAGCCCTTCACATTAAGGTCACATTCGACAGAGGGTGATATTATGGAGCCTAGCAAAACTGGGTTCAATGGGTATCAGGTGACAACCTCCCTGCTGCCTGCAGTCATATGTCACACATTGAAAGATGGCTCTGCTTGTTAGAGGGCAGTCATCTCAGCCAAAGCAAATCCCTGTTGGAGTTCCTGAAGAAAGTGTCCTTGGCACAATCATGTTCAGCTGCTTCAGCAATGACCTTTCCTCCATCAGAAGGTCAGAAGTGAAATCTGCATTAATCTCGCACTTGATTGTGACTCCTCAGTCAACATTCAAACACAACAAAATCTGGACAATTTCCAGACTTGAGCTGACAAGTGGCACATAGCATTCACACCACAAAGCTGCGAGACAATGACCATTGACAATAAGAGACAACCTAACCAAAACCCCTTGACATTCAATAGTGTTACCATCACTGAATCCCGCACCATCGACACCCTGGGTTTTATTGTTAATTAGAAATTGAGCTGGAAACTCCATATAAATACAATGGTTGTACGAGCAGGCCGGAGGCTAGGAATACTGCAGCGAGTAACTCACCCTCCTGACTCGCAAAGCCAATTGACTGTCTAAGAGACAGAGGTCAGGAGGCTAATAGCACAGCTCACCCCTTGACTGGATAGGAGCAGCTTCAACTGCACTCAAGAAGCTTGGCATTGTCCAGGACAAAGCATCCCACGTGATCAGTAGCACATCCACAAGTGTCCATTGCCTCCAAATCTGATTCTTAGTATCTGCCATATGCACTATCTAAAATACTACACTGCAGAAACTTAGCCACTTCCTGAGACAGTACCTTCCCACTACCACTTGCATCTCGAAGGACAGGAGCAGCAGATACATGGGAACAGCACCACTGTAAGCTCCTCTCTAAAACACTCGGCATCCTGACATGGAAATATGTCACCGATCCTTTACTGTAATTGGGTCAAAATCTGGAATTCCCTTCCTCAGGCCATTTTGGAACATGTTATTTCAGAAAGGCAGCTTACTGCCATCTGCTGAAGGACAACTACGGACAACTAAAAGCAACCACCATGTTCCAGGAGTCAATAAAAAACTCATTGAAGCTAACATGACAGTTTGATAAAGTGGTTGAGGAGGCATTATGAGTATGCAATAAGCAATCAAAAGGTTTGAAGTAAAGTTCCAGAATCAGCCCCTACCATGGTAGCTTCAATTAATAAAAGAGTATGAAATGAAAATGCTGGAATAATGAACGATAATCACAGACCTACCAAAGGTTTGAAGCATGTTACATGGTTCAGTATTGTCCTTCAGAGGAGGTCTTCTGACCTTCCTACCTGGCCTGCCCAACCCGTTCAACAATAAGGTGATGGTCCTTTCCTGTGCCGAACCTGACTAAGAAACCCATCAGGAGAAAGTGAGGACTGCAGGTGCTGGAGATCAGATTTGAGAGTGTAGTGCTGGAAAAGCACAGCAGATCAGGCAGCATCCGAGGAGCAGGCCTTCAAAAAGATAGCTGATGAGCACCTCCTTGGGATATGTGACTAACTTTTTCATAAGTCAGTGAAGAATTCAAAAAATGCAAATTATGGTGAGTCAGGCTCTTCAGACAGAGTCCGGTACACAGTTTAGATTGATGACTGGATGCAAAGTCTCCTGTGACGTTGCTGTGAACAGCAGGAGAGTTCTTGCCAGTATTGCACTCCAATATTTGTTCATGAGGTAAAGTGTCAGATTTATTGCATTTCTGTTTGTGACCGCTTTCTGTGCATTCCCAATATTAGGATCACAGTGGTGACACCATGACACCAGTATTCCCAAACTCCAGTTTGATGCTGAATGGACGGCGTTTGGAATACCATTGTTTGCCCAGGGTGAAATTTGAATTCTAAGAAAGCCTGGAATGGGAAAGAAAGCCAAATGGTGACCATGTCACCCGAGTCAATGGGAAAATACAAAAACAGCTGGTTCACGAATGACAAGGCATCTGTCACCTTTCCATGGTCTGGCCAACATGAGATTCCAGACCCACTGTGTTCTGAAGTGGCTTTAGCAAGCTATTGAATGGGCAGTTGGGGATAGGGACTCATTGCTGACCCTTACCAGAAAGTAATACGTGTAACAAAACCTCACAACAACTATATCAATTAAATGTAATTGTTACGCAGTTCCTGATGTCATTTCAAGTATTTCATGTGAATATTCTAAAATGCACTTTGAGTGATGTTGCACCGTCTAAACGGACTACAATATAAATTAGTGGGACATTCAGAGTAGGAGAAAGTGAGGACTGAAGATGCTGGAGATCAGAGCTGAAAATGTGTTGCTGGAAAAGCGCAGCAGGTCAGACAGCATCCAAGGAGCAGGAGAATCGACATTTCAGGCATAAGCAACACGTTTTCAGCAGCGACATTCAGAGTAGATCCAGTTCAACATTGAAGTTTAATTGCAGAATTTTCAGCACTGAATATTTAACCTAAATAAAAGTTTTAAATTGTGTTTATCATTCAGAAATAAATAAAATCTGTTGCAATTCGTCTTCATAAATTGGTATTCACTTCTGAAAATGGTCACCATTCTGAAAATAAACTTGTTTCGATTTGAATCTTACCAACAAACCACTTCTTTCATCTGGCTTTGCTGTCACCATCACTTCATTGAAACCAATTAAGCATTTATGTAAATAAACACAGAAACAGAATTCTCAGAATAAATTACAGAACAACAAAACCGCAATTTATATTTCCCACAAGCACAGCACACGAATTGTGGAAAAAATGCAAATAACTCAATGGATTCCAATACTAATTGATGTTAGGACTTTTTAATACATAATTTGTATAATTGTTGAATGACAGAGGTATCAATTGTCATGTTTAGTCAAAAAAAACTATAATTAAGTGATACGTTGGCACAGCTAATA
This sequence comes from Chiloscyllium plagiosum, assembly GCF_037043375.1. NCBI lineage: Eukaryota > Metazoa > Chordata > Chondrichthyes > Orectolobiformes > Hemiscylliidae > Chiloscyllium > Chiloscyllium plagiosum. Next base: position 89,250,465 of record NW_028270177.1, read on the forward strand.
TTTCTGTCTCTCTTTTTCTCTCTTCCCCTCCTGCTTCCCCCCATTTTCCTTTATATCTGATGCCTTGTTTTGCCTCTCCACAATCGGACAACGTTTTCCTTAATAACATGAAGCCAACACCTCACCAACATATGCTCTCAGCCAAATTCATCCATTTCTTTCGAGAGATTTGAGTCAGTACAACCAGATTTTCTCAAAAATCTGTCTGAGTATTGAGTGATCTGGAAATGCTTGATCGGAAAGACTTTACTGTGATAGTGTTTTCATTGTAACTCAGCAGTATTATTCTTGGCTGAGGAATGTTTAATGGTTCAGTGCAATGCATATTTAGTCTATAATTAACTTTTACTGCACATCTCATGGAATGTTTAATATTGTAGAGGGTTATTTATTCTGTGTCGACTCTGTGTTGTACCTGCTCTGGGAGGGTTTTTTTTAGGGAATCCTGGATGCGGATCCATACTGTGTCTAAACCAAAATGTATTTGACATGTTTGCATTGGACAGCACAATATAGAGGGAGATTTACCCAGCACATTACATGAGCTGTACAATCACAGAAAACATTTGATGTAGCCGTGTAAAGGGGCTTGAACTCCTAACCACTGTCTTTCTGATTTTGAAATGCTTGATACCAGAATAAAAAGGGAACCACACGATGCATCGAAACTTTGTTATACAAGTAAATTATCATCTACAGGCACAGACATACATACACACATAAGGAAATCATCTATGAACAACCCTTGCAGTGTTTAATGGATAAGTGCAGAGAGACCTTTAATATGCAATGTATGTATTCCATGCAATGCATACCGACAATGCGTTTGATATGGTAGTTTAAATGTAGTTTTGATCTGTCTTTAACCTTTTCTGTGACAGCTGTGGTTGTGTTTGACAAATATTCAACAGAACCGGAGGAATTTCAATGCAGTCACTGCATTAGAGGCAGAATGCGATGCCATCAAACAGGGAGAAAGGCGATCCCTGTCTTTTTTCATGATGAGGAGGCATTGAAGCATCCGGGCTTCAAACATGAAATGGAGGTTGATTTAAATGAGGCCAAGATAATTCTGAAAAGACTAACTTAGAGCAAAGGTCAATGATAGAGAACCAGAGCAGCCTGTTCAGCCAATGGGGTTTGGTCTTCCAAACAATGACATCATGGCTGAGCTGATAACCCTCACCTCCACTTTCCAGCGTTTTAACTGTCAGCATTGATTCAATTACCAATCAAAATCTGTCCATTTCCGCCTTCAAAATACTGAATGACCCAACCTCGACAGTTTTCTGTGGTAAAGAATTCCACAAATTCTCTACATTCTGGGAGACAAAATTCTCTTCTTCCCGAAATTTGTGACCTCTAATTCAGAGATTCTACTCCCTGGTCCGAAACTCTCCCACAAGGGGAAACAACATTTCTGCATTTACACCATCAAGTTTCCTGAAAATAATAGATGTTTCAGAATGTCAAGACTGAATCTTCTATGTTCTAATGAGTATAGGCCCAAACGACTCAATCTCTACTCTCAAGACAGTCCCTCCATCTTTAGGATCAGTCGACTGAACCTCGTGTGGATTGTCTCTCTGTCCAGTGTACCTTTTCTTTGTGATATGAGTCCCAAGAACAGGTCACAGTATTCCAGCTGTGGTAAGAATACAGCTTCTTTTCAGTTTTAACAAACATTATAGTCATACAGATATCCAGCACAGAAACAGACCCTTCGGTCCAACTGCACTGACTAGATATCCCAATCTGACTGAGTACCATTTGCCAAACATTTGGCCAATCTTCCTCTAAATGTGACCTGTTCATACACCCATCCAGGTACCTTTTAAATGCAGTAATTGAACCCGCCTCCACCACTACCGCTGGCAGCTTTTCCCACACTTACACGTGAAAAGGTTACCCCTCAGGTTATTTTCAAACTTATCTCCTCTCACGTTAAACCGCTGTCCTCTCGTTTTGGACTCTCCCGCTCGAAGAAAAAGGCCTTGGCTATTCACCATATCAATGCCCCGCATGATTTTATAAGTCTTGTTCAGGCTACTCCTTAGCCTCCATTTCTCTCACTGCAGGGAAAAGAGAAGCCCCAGCCTATTCAGCCTCAGCTTATACCTTAAACACTCCAGTTCCAGCATCATTCTTGGAAATATTTTCTACACCCTCTTAAGTTTCACAAAATCCTTCATAGAAACGGTCAGCCAGATTTGTCTGTAATAATTCTAAATGTGGCCTCACAAATGTTCTGTACAGCTGAGACATGACATCTCGACTCCTACACTTAACATTTTGACCAATGAATGAAATCTTGCCAAACACCTTCTTCCCCACCCTGTCTCCCTGCAACTCCACTTTCAAGGAATGATGCATCTGCACCCTTTGGTTTCTTTGCTCAGCAACACTCCCCAAGGCCCAGCCATTAATTATATAAGTCCTGTCCGGTTTGCCTTACAAAAATGCAACACCTACATTTATTTAATTAAGCTTGGGTTCATGAAAGGCAGGTCATCTTTAACTGATTTATTGGAATTCTTTGAGGTTGTAATGAGCGTGGTAGACAATGGGGAACTGGTGAACGTGGTGTATCTGGATTTCCAAAAGGCATTCAGCAAGGTGCTGCACAAAAGGCTGCTGCATAAGATAAAGATGAACAGTGTTACGGGCAATGCATTAGCATGGACAGAAGAATGGTTAACTAACAGAACGCAAAAAGTGGGGATAAATGGGTGTTTTTCTAGTTGACAATCAGTGGCTAGTGATGTGTCTCAGGGATCAGTGTTGAGAATGCAACTGTTTACAATTGTTGGGACTGCAATTGTTTCCAATTCAGAGAGATTGCTTCGAGTTAGAGACCAAGTGTAGTGTGTTGTAGTTCGCAGAAGCCACTTAAATGAGTGATGGAGCAAAGTGTTCAGGAGGATATAGACAGGTAAAGGGAGTGGGCAAGGGTCTGGCAGATGGAGTACCATGTTAGTAAACATGAGGTCAACCATTTTGGTAGGATTAATAACAAAGTGGACTACTTTAAAATGGTGAAAAATTACAGAATGCTGCTGTGCAGGGGGACCTGGGTGTTCCTGTGCATGAAACACAAAAGTCTGGTTTGCAAGTCCAGTCGCTAATTAGGAAGGCAAATGGAATAATGTCCTTCATTGCCAGTGGATAGAGTTTAAAATTAGGACTTTCTGCTGCAGCTGTATAGGGCGCTGGTGTGGCCACGCCTGGAGTACTCTGTACACTTTTCATCGCCTTACATGAGATGGCACTGGGGTGGGGTTTGCTGAGGAGTTTAACTACGTTGATTCTGGAAATGAGGGGGTTGGCTTATGAGCAGACTGGGATTATACTCATTGGAATTCAGAAGAATGGGGGAGGGGATTGTAAAATTATAAATGCGATAGATAAGACAGAAGCAGGGAGGCTGAAAGTTTGGGAGAAGATTTGTAGCTCGGGTGCTCTTTGTTGTGGTTCTGTTCGCCGAGCTGGGAATTTGTGTTGCAGACGTTTCGTCCCCTGTCTAGGTGACATCCTCAGTGCTTGGGAGCCTCCTGTGAAGCGCTTGTGTGATGTTTCCTCCGGCATTTATAGTGGTTTGTATCTGCCGCTTCCGGTTGTCAGTTCCAGCTGTCCGCTACAGTGGCCGGTATATTGGGTCCAGGTCGATGTGCTTATTGATTGAATCTGTGGATGAATGCCATGCCTCTAGGAATTCCCTGGCTGTTCTCTGTTTGGCTTGTCCCAATAGTAGTGTTGTCCCAGTCGAACTCATGTTGCTTGTCATCTGCGTGTGTGGCTACTAAGGAGAGCTGGTCAAGCCAACGTCTTCACCCAAAGAGTTGTGAATCTCTGGAATCCCCTGCCTAGTGAAGCAGCTGAGGCTAACCTGTTGAATGTTTTAAAGGTGAAGATAGATTTGTGAACAGTAAAGGAATGAAGGGTTATAATGAGCAGTGGGTAAGTGGAGTCTCAGTCCATTGAAAGATGATCCATGATGTTATTGAAAGGCAGAGCTGACTCATGGAGTCAGATGGCCTACTCCTGATTGTATTTCTTATGTTCGGATGTTGTTATGTTCTAACAGGCCTCCAATTCAAAACGTAATGCTCTCTAACTACTAAATAAAAACTGAAAGAGCTGTGGATGCTGTGTATCAGAAACAAAAGCAGAAACTGCTAGAAATGCTCAGAAGGTCTGGCAGCATCTCTGGTGTGAAAGGCTCACCAGTTTATGGTTCCCTTGTTTTTCCATACAACTTTCTTCAATAATGCTGCCACATTAGTCACTCTCCAATCTTCTGGCATCTCATCTATGATTATCAACGATACAAATATCTCAGCAAGGGGTCCAGGAATCTCTTCCCTAGCTTCCCACAAAGTTCTGGGAAATATCTAATCAGGTCTCCAGGATTTATTTCCATTTATCTACTTTAAGACTTACAACACCTCCTTTTCTGTAAAATGAACTCATTTTAAAGAACTCATTATTTATTTCCCAAGTTTCTTAGCTTCCATGCTCCTGTCTACTGTAAATATTGATGCAAAATATTTGCTTAGTGTCTCTGCCATCTCCTGTGGTTACATGCAGGAAAGCCATATTGATCTTTAAGGCCTGTATTCTCTACTTAGTTATTCTTTTAAACTTAAAATAATTTTAGAATCTTTTCGGATTCTCCTTAATTCTATTTGCCAAAGCAATTTAATGTCCCCATTTTTCCCCTCATGATTTCCTGTTTATGTATACTCCTACTGCCCTTATACCCTTCTCAGGATCACTCAATCCCAGCTGTCTATATCTGATGAATGGTCCCTTCTTTTTCTGGACAGGAGTTGCAATTTCCCTCATCATTGAGCTTTTCCCATGCCTTGCCCTTCACACAAACAGAAACATACCATCACTGAACTCTCATTGTCTCATTCTTAAAGGCCTCCCACTTGTCAGCCATCCCTTTACCTGTGAATAACCTCCCCCAACCAACTTCTCAAAGTCTAATACCATCGAAACTGGCCACACTCTAATTTGAAACTTTCATTTTTAAATCAATGTTATCCTTTCTCATCATTATTATTAAACCAATAGAATTATGATCACTTTCCCTGAAGCCTACCCCTATGGACACCTCAGTCACTTGCCCTGCCTTGGTTCCCAACAGAAGGTCAAGTATTGCGAACTGTCTCGTAGGTGCATCCACATATTGAATAACAACGTTTTCTTGGACACACTTAACCAATTTCTCCACATTCCAAGATCTTAACACTATCCCAAACTCTGTTTGGAAAGTTAAAATTCCCTACCATTATCCTTTTTTCTTACAGATAGCATAATCGCTTGTAAATTTCCCACTGACTATTAGGAGGCCCATTTTACAATCCCAGCAAGGTCATCACCTCTTTCTTATTTTTAAGTTTCATCCATATAACTTCACTGGGCAGTCTCCAAGACATATCCTCTCTACATCCAGCTGTAATGTTCTTTCTAACCAAAAACACCACTCCATCTCCTCTCTTGCTCCTCTGTCTATACATTCTACAGCATCTATGTCCTGGAACATTAAGCTGCCAGTCCTGTTCATCCCTGAGCCACGTTTCTGTAATGGCAATGATATCCTTGTCCCACATTCCCAACTATGCCCCATGTTCACCTGTCTCACATGTCAGGCCTCTTGCATCAAAGTAAATGCAGTTTCGCAGTCTTACCTCGCTCTTGCCAAACTGTTGTCTGCCTCGACCCCTAGAATTGCTCACCGCATCTCACCTCAAACATTTCTCTTTTCTCACTATCTTGTTGGTTCCCAGCATCCCCCTTACTAGTTTAAAACCTTCAGCATACTGCTAGCAAATTTCCCCACAAGAATATCGGTCCCCTTCCAATTCAGCTCCCTCTTATACAGGTCATTTCTATCCCTGAAGAGATCCCAGTGATTGAAAAATGGGAATCCTAATCCCTGCAGCAGCTCCTCAGCCACACATTAACTGCTCTATCTGACTGTTCCTAATCTCAATATTCCATGAGTTTTTAAACAAACCCCAACATGACATTTGCCATCCTTATTGACAGTTGAAATTAAAAGCTAACTTTTTGTGGTTCGGAGATGCTGACTCCTTGTAGATTTCTGAATTCAATCTCTATCTTGCCCGTTAAAATGCATAACTTCACTGTTTATGTCTGTTTTCATTTACTTAATCCACATTACATTATTATGCAAAGCTCCTTGTTCACTCTCTTGTCCTATCTGTATCCCTCCGCAAACTTCTTTTTGTGTCATACTCACCACTTGTTTCCGCTCCAATTTTTGAGTCATTCGCAAACTTACCTACAATATACTCACTTTCCTCATCTAAGTCATCAAAATACTTTGTAAATTTTGTTTGTCCCCAGAACAGATTTATGTGGTACTCCACAGATTGGCATTCTGTACAATAAAACTTTTAATCAAACTTTTCTGATTGGGATTTCAAAGATCCTCTCTCCATGTTAATACAGTACCTCCAAAGCCAAGGCTCCTATCTTATTCAGTCATCTTATGCATGGGTGCTATCAAACACCTTCAGAAAATCAAAACATATTACAATCACGGTTTCCTCCATTTTCTCCAAGCATTCCGATACTTTTATCAGGCAAGATTTCCATTTTATAAAGCCATTCTCAGTTTTCTGCTATAACATCCCTTTTTATACACTCAACCATTTTTTTCAATAAATGGTGTTAAACTAAGTAGCCTCAGTCAATCTTTTGTGTGCCTTAACGTTTTATGAGTGAAGGTGTTGGGTGAAGGGTCTACTATCAGCCCTCACTTCCAACTGCTGGAGAAGCACTGTCATCTACTGTGAAAAACTCAACAAAATGTATCTATGTTCATTTACTGAGAAAACAATTCCACAAATGTTCTAGCTCACCACCTTTTGCTGGCGGGCCCAGATTTTACGAAGCAATTCACTGAAAGTTGACAAGGCTAATTAGCATCAAACCAAGATCAATATTTGAGCAGAAATATCTCAATTCCTGGTCACGTATTTTTGCTCATCTCTTTTTAGGACATTAGCTTCGACAATGTGGAGTCTGTGTTTGTGGAGCTGTGAAATACCAAGGGACAAAAACATTAGTGGGTGTCATACAGAGACGCCCAGACTGCAGTGGTCATGTTGGATTAGTATTAAACAGGAAATTCGATGATGCCCTCCACCGCATCTCCTCCACTTCCCGCACCTCCGCCCTTGAGCCCCGCCCCTCCAATCGCCACCAGGACAGAACCCTACTGGCCCTCACCTACCACCCCACCAACCTCCATATACATCGTATCGTCCGTCGTCATTTCCGCCACCTCCAAACGGACCCCACCCCACCACCAGGGATATATTTCCCTCCCCTCCCCTATCAGCGTTCCAAAAAGACCACTCCCTCCGAGACTCCCTCGTCAGGTCCACACCCCCCACCAACCCAACCTCCACTCCTGGCACCTTCCCCTGCAACCGCAAGAAATGCAAAACTTGAGCCCACACCTCCCCCCAAGGCCCCAAGGGATCCTTCCACAAATTCACCTGCACCTCCACACACATCATTTACTGCATCCGCTGCACCCGATGTGGCCTCCTCTATATTGGGGCGACAGGCCGCCTACTTGCGGAACGTTTCAGAAAATACCTTTGGGACACCCGGACCAACCAACCCAACCACCCTGTGGCTCAACACTTCAACTCCCCCTCCCACTCCACCAAGGACATGCAGGTCCTTGGACTCCTCCATCACCAGACCATAGCAACACGACGGCTGGAGGAAGAGCGCCTCATCTTCCGCCTAGGAACCCTCAAACCACAAGGGATGAACTCAGATTTCTCCAGTTTCCGCATTTCCCCTCCCCCCACCTTTTCTCAGTCCCAACCCTCAAAATCAGCACCGCCTTCCTAACCTGCAATCTTCTTCCTCACCTCTCCGCCCCCACCCCCACTCCGGCCTATCACCCTCACCTTGACCTCCTTCCACCTATCGCATTTCCAACGACCCTCCCCAAGTCCCTCCTCCCTACCTTTTATCTTAGCCTGCTGGACACACTTTCCGCATTCCTGAATAAGGGCTCACGCCCGAAACATCGATTCTCCTGCTCCTTGGATGCTGCCTGACCTGCTGCGCTTTTCCAGCAACACATTTTCAACTCTGATCTCTAGCATCTGCTGTCCTCACTTTCTCCTTAAACAGGAAATTAGCCAAGCTAATGATATGGAGACATCTGTGATCATGGGTGATTTTAATCTGCATCCAGATTGGACAAATCAGATTAGCCACAATGTCTACTTGGGGGAATTCCTGGCCTACATATGGGATGGTTTTCTCAACCAACATGTGGATGAACCAACTAGAGAGCAGGCCATCTGAGACTGGGTACTGTGTAATGAGAAGGGAATCATTGCCAATCTAGCGGCGTGTGACTCCTTGGGGAAGAGCGACCATGACATGATACAGCTTTTTTATAATGATGGAGAGTGAGCCAGCTGATTTGGAGACTAGGGTGCTGAATTTTAATAAAGGAAACTATGAAGGTATATAAGGCATGAGTTGGCGTTGATAGATTAGTGGAAGTTGCTTAAAGGTCCGACAGTAGATAGGCATTGGCAAATATTCAACGAAATCATGGGGGAACTGCAACAACTATTTATTCCTGTCTGGTACAAAAGCAAAATGGGTAACAGGGCCAATCCATGGCTTATAAAGGAAATTAGACAGTATCCAATTGAAGGAAGAAGCATAGAGATTGGCCAAAAAGAATAATAGGTCTGATGTTTGAAAGCAGTTTCGAATTCAGCAAAGAAGGACCAAGGGATTGATTAAGATGGGGAAAACACAGTAAAAAGAAAGTAAGCTGCAGGGAACATGAAGACTGACACTACAAGGTTCTACAGTACGTGAAGAGAAAAAGATTGGTGAAGACAAATGTAGGTCCCTACAGATAGAAATGGGGAAATGTATGACAAAGGACAGAGGAACAGCTGAGCAACTGAATATATACTTTAGTTCTGTCTTCACAAAAAGGACAGTTGTACAGAAGGTTGGTCAGGCTGCAGTTGGAGCATGTGTTCAGTATTGGTCACCTTGCTCAAGGAAGGATGTTATTAAACTGGAAAGCGTGCAGAAGAAATTTATAAGGATGTTGCTCGCACTCAGTGGTCTGAGTTATAAGGAGAGGCTGAACAAGCGAGAACTTCTTTTCTTGGCAGTCTAGGAGACTGAGAGGGGACCTTACAGAACTGTACAAAATTATGAGAGGCATACACTCAGTCTTTTTTGCCAGGGTTGGGGAATCGAGGATTAGATGGCATTAGTTTAAGGTTAGCGGGGAAAAGTACAAAAGGGAACCTGAGGGGCAATTTGTTTACACGGAGGCTGGCACATGTATGCAATGAGATGCCAGCGGAAGTGGTTGAGGTGGGTACATTAACAACATTTAAAGGCATTTTGACAAATACATGGATAGGATGTGGACCAAATGCAGGGAAATGGGCTTAGCATGGGTGGACAATTTGGTCAGTATGGATCACTTTGGGCCAAACGACATGTCTCTGTGCTTTAGGACTCTCTGACTCCAAGGTACAAATCAAGTACCAGAAATCCTGGAGAATGTAAGATTTAGTGAGAGGGAAGAATTGAGGGAGGTCAATATTAGTAGAGAAATGGTGCTGGGAAATTGAAGGGATTGAACCTGATAAATCCTCAGGGCCTGATAAATCTGCATCCCAGAGCACTTGAGGAACTGGTTCTAGAAATAGTGGATGCTTTGGTTGTCAGGATTCTTTAGATTTTGGTGCAGTCCCTGTAGATTGGAGGGCAGCTACTGCTACTCCAACACGCAGAAAGAGAGATACAGAGAAAGGGAATTCGAGACCAGTACGCTTCAGATCAGTAGTGGGGAAAATTCTCAAATCCTTTACCCTTTATGACAGAGCATTGAGAAAGCCGTGGCAAAATCAAACAGAGTCTGCATGGAGTTATGGAGGGGAAATCATGCTTGACAAATCTATTGGAATTCTGTGAAGATGTAACTATCAGAGTTGACAAAGGGGAACTGGTCAATATGGCATATTTGTACTTGCAGAAAGCGTTTGACAATGCCCCATTTAACAGGTCACTGTACAGGATTAAAGCACATGGGATTGTGGTAAGTGTACGGAGATAAATAGAAAACTGGTTGGCAGAGAAGGAACAGAGGAGGGCTGAAGGGGCCCGTGTCAAATAGGCAGACAGTAACTAGTGGGGTGCCACAGGGACTCCAGCTATTAACAATATATATTAATGATTTGGATGAAGGAATAAAATGTAACATCTCAAGGTTTGCAGATGATACCAAGTTGGGTGGAAGGGTGATCTGTGATGAGGATTCAGAGACCCTATGGCATGGTCTGGACAGATTGGGTGAGCGGGCCAATCAATGGCAGATGCAGTTTATTTTAGATAAATGTCAGGTTATTCACTTTGGAAACAAAAGGAAGGTGGTGGATTACTACCTGACTGGCTGCAAATTGGGAGAGGGGAGTGTGCTGCAGGGCCCACATGTCCTTGTGCACCAGTCGCTGAAGGTACGCATGCAGGTGCAGCAGGCAGTAGAGAAGGCAAATGTTATATTGACCTTCATTGAGAGATGTTTCGAGTACAGGAGCAGGGATACGTTGTTATAGTTGTACAGGGCCTTGGTGAGGCCACACCTCAAACACTGTGTGCAGTTTTGGTCTCCTTTTCTGAGGAAGGATGCTCTTGCTCTGGAGGGAGTACAGCGAAGGTTTACCTGACTGATTCCGAGGATGGTGGAACGAACATATGAGGACAGGTTGTCTAGCTTAGGATTGTTTTCGCTGGAGTTTAAACGAATGGGAGGGGATCTCATTCTAACAGGACGAGACAGGGTAGATACAGGGAGGATACTCCTGATGGTGGGTGTGTCCAGAATCAGGGGACACAGACTGAGGATTCGGGGGGGATCATGTAGGATGGAGATGAGGAGACATTTCTTCACCTAAAGAGTGATGAGCCTGTGGAATTCATTACCACAGGAACTTGTTAATGCCAAAGCATTGAATGTATTGAAGACACGGCTACATGTAGCATTTAGAGCAAATAGGACCAAAGGTAATGGGGAGTAAACAGGACGAGGCTATTGAGCTGGATGATGATGAATGGCAGAGCAGGCTCAAAGGGCTGAGTGGCCTTCTCCTGCTCCTATCTTCAATGTTCATGACGATATTGCCCTGAGAAAACCGTGGACATTATTAGTGCTTTCCCATTTACCTCAAAATATCACTCATCACCCCACCCGAAAAATAATGTGGAGACATAACCTCTCAAATTTCAATGACACAGCTCCTCCCAAGATTCAAGGTGTGATGGTTGAGGGGCAGCTTTGTTCATTCTTAACACAAGATGTCATTTTGTTCTGTGAGTGCTTGTGTGTGTCTGTATTTGTGCATCTGTATTTGTGTGTGTGTGTGCATGTGTATTTGTGTGTGTGTCTGTGTGTAGGTGTGTGTGTGTGTGCGACAGAGTGTGAATGTGAGTATGAGTGTGTGTTGCGCGCGCGCGGATGTACATTCCTGTGTCCGTGGCATTTTGAAGCACATCATATTTCCTTGAAACTACTTTCTTTGTCAGAGGCCACCAGCATGGTCCAGTTGCTGGAAGGTGCTCTGATGTATTTCAGATTGCGTGCCTCTATGCAATGTAACTTTGCTGCTTGACGAAGATACTAATTCATAACAGACAGCTTTTATCACCAATTTCTCACTTAGAGTGTCAATTTATGCCTTTAGTTTTAGCGTCTAAGGTGATGTCTGGTCACCCTGATAGCTCATGTCAAACCAATGGAAATCTTCCCATTCATTTCTCTCAGCCAATAGATTAGATTAGATTAGATTACTTTACAGTGTGGAAACAGGCCCTTCGGCCCAACAAGTCCACACCGACCCGCCGAAGCGTAACCCACCCATACCCCTACATTTACCCCTTACCTAACACTATGGGCAATTTAGCATGGCCAATTCACCTGACCTGCACATCTTTGGACTGTGGGAGGAAACCGGAGCACCCGGAGGAAACCCACGCAGACACGGGGAGAACGTGCAATCTCCACACAGTCAGTCACCTGAAGCGGGAATTGAACCCGGGTCGCTGGCGCTGCGAGGCAGCAGTGCTAACCACTGTGCCACCGTGCCGCCCACGAATGGGGACTCTCTCCATGTATAGTCGATGTTCAGGGCTATCATACCATTCTTCAGCATTCCTGAAGCAGACCCTTTGGTCCATCACTAGCTGCCTGGCTGTAGGAATCTCACCATGCAGGAAGTAAATTCACACGTCACATGCTTCCATTCTGTTGACATGTCCAAGACACACTTGTTGGATGATTTAGGAACTCTCCATTTGAGAGGACACAGAATTCAAGAATTTGTCAAGTCACCTCCAAATCTCAGCATTCCAACTGGGATACCCTCACCCACATCTCAATTAAACCCAACAACCCCTGCAGGTCTCCATACAACAGCCTTTTCACTCCTCCCTCTGCATGTCCCAGGACCACAAAACTCCTTGCAAGTGCATCTGTACCCCTCAGCTTACTTCAGACCAGACCAGACAACCGAGGGAAAAGGAGAAGGTGAGGACTCCAGATCAGAGTCAAAAAGTGTGGCGCTGGAAAAGCACAGCAGGTCAGGCAGTATATCCAAGGAGTAGGAGAGTCAACGTTTCGGGCATAAGCCTTTCATGGAGTTTCCTGCCCAAAACACCGACTTCTCGGTCAGGAGTGAAGACTAATGTTGGGACAAGGTCGGCTGTTGGAATTGGGCAGTGAAAATCAATAACTTCGTCATCATTCTAATAGAGGGCAATAATTCAATATCCTTGTGGATGGATTATCTCATGTTCTAAATAAAATACAATGAACATCATTGCTATGTGAATCATGAAAGAATTGGAAAACATTAACGGAGAGGTAACAAGGTCATAAAGTCACCAATTGAAACAGGGGAAGAAATCAAAGAGTACAGAAAAGCAAGTTGAAGCAGAATTATCAGAGCCCACATTTGATTGAATGGCTGAGACAAAACAAGAACAGATGGAGAACTAATGGATATTTTTAGTTCAGAGAAATTAACTCAGCTACAACAGAAAGATGAAAAACTGAAGCAATTGCATTGAAAAGCAAAGACAGAAGAAGAATCTGAGTGCATTCCCAAATGTTACTAACTTAAACATGATGTCTTGATGAGACATTCAGGCAGATGGGAAAGTGGGAGAAATTCATTACCAGAGACTTATAGAAAGGAGGTGTGGCAGGTAGCACGTCAGTCACCTGTGGGTCATTGTGGGAGTGAGAAGAACTCCCGGCAAAATACAAAAACATTTTTACTGGCCTGCACTTCATTTAGGTGGAGAAGAAAATTGCCAGAAATGTCACACATGTCATGTAACCGGAAAACGTCAGGCAATAATAAAACCGGCAACTTTAATGCCCATCCCTGCATTTGAGGAACCTTTTACAAGGGTCTTACTTGATTGTGTAGCATCCCGACACAAAACAAAAGTGGGAATCAGTATTTGTTAACAATGATAGATGCGTCCATTTGATATCCACAGGCCATTCTATTTGTGCAATACCACTGCTAGAAAGGTTGTAGAAGAGGTACACCAATGTTTAACTCGATACAGACCACCCACAGAGATACAATCAGGTCAAGGGTCAAATTTTACATCAAATGTATGCATGGAAGGTAGGGGTAGCTTATCGGAGGAGATAGTGAGGACTGCAGATGCTGGAGATCAGAGCTGAAAACGTGTGGCTGGAAAAGCACAGCAGGTCAGGCAGCATCCAAGGAACAGGGGAATCGACGTTTCGGGCATAAGCCCTTCTTCAGGAAGAAGGAAGATTCCTGAAGAAGGGCTTATGCCTGAAACGTCGATTCTCCTGTTCCTTGGATGCTGCCTGACCTACTGCGCTTTTCCAGCAACACATTTTCAGCATGGGTAGCTTATCACCTGCTTACCAACAAGCATGGTAAGGGAGTGTTCGAAAGGTGGCGTTAAACTTTAAAGACTATTAGTGAGTTTAGAGAAGACCATATCGAGGGCTTATTGTCAAGACAATCCAAACGACTCGATAAAGGAATTCCATTTGTACATCAATGAGTTTTGGGGCATGAGCTGAGAGGACCACTGAAAATAAATAAGGAGAAATTAGTGAGTCAGAGTTCAACGACCACATATTTGAACTGTGAATGATTAAATTGAGAGGGGGAGTTGGCTCCAATTATGCAATATCCTTACACACTTACACCAAAGAAAGTTGGCATATGTTCAAGACAGACTGAACGAATGTTCCAAAAACAACAGCATCAAAGTGAGTTGCAGCAACTGGAGCTCAGCCATAGTAATGTTGCCAAAGCCAGATGGTACCCATGGTTGTGTGCAGACTGTTGCAACGTTAATGCAGTTGCAGAGTCTGATTCATATCCGATTCCACATTGGGAAGGCTGTATTGGAAAAGGTAGGACAAGCAACTTAGATTTGTAATTTATACTTGCTCAGAGGATACTGGCAGGTACCTTTATCTGAAGGAGTGAAGAATATTTCGGCTTTTGTAACACTGAACGGAATTTACTAACTTAAAGTCATGCCAGTTGGTATGGAAAATGTGCCAGCCACATTTCAAAGGGTATGGAAATGTTTTGCTGGAAAAGCGCAGCAGGTCAGGCAGCATCTAGGGAACAGGAGAATCGACGTTTCGGGCATTAGCCCTTCTTCCTGAAGAAGGGCTAATGCCCGAAACGTCAATTCTCCTGTTCCCTAGATGCTGCCTGACCTGCTGCGCTTTTCCAGCAACACATTTCCATCTCTGATCTCCAGCATCTGCAGACCTCACTTTCTCCTCAAACATTTCAAAGGGTAACCAATCAAGTCATTCCTGGGTTATCCAATTGTATGATGTACATCGACAAACTTGTGCTCTTTTAGTCACACAGGGAAGGAACATTTGCAGCCTTTATTGGAACTATTTAATTGACTTTGGGAGGCAGGCTGGTGATAAACGTGGCTAAGCGTGAATTCACCAAAGTCCGAGTCATGTGCCTGGGCCCTGTTATCAGGCATGGACATATGGTCCCAACCATAACATTGACAAAGAGAGCAGGACTATGATTCCTGGCAGTGAACAAGTTTACCAGACGTTTGTACAAAATTGTAGTAGTGTGGTTGCTCCACTGACTGACTAATTGAAGAAGTGCTGGATATTTTAGCGGACAGTAGAATGTCAGAAGGCATTTGCCAGCCTGAAAGCTGTGTTAACCACTGCCCCAGTGTTAGCTACACCTAATTACACAAAGCTACTCGAGATCGCTATTGATGTGGGTGTTGGTGCTGTATTCTTACAAGACGGCGATGAGAAGATAGGAAGCCCCATTGGTTATTTCATCAGGAAACTGAATATTTATCAGAAATATTCCATGATTGAGGAGACCTTGAGCTTGGTGTTCCAACATTTATATTGTCAGTAATGGGTCTTGTACAATTGTCTGTACTGATCATAACCCATTAAAGCTTTTGGAGAAATGTAAGGGCTGCACTTCCAGATGGTTTACATGGAGCTTATTACTGCAGCCATTCAATTTGAAACTGATACACGTGGCAGGATGAGAAAATGTAATTGCTGACGTGTTGTCACAACTTGGATGATGTAAGATGGAGGGAGTTGGTTGCAGGAGTAAATGTACAGAAACAGGATGCAGTAATGCATGGTTACAGTTGATGCAATTTGCGTGTATTGTCGCGTAATAATAGATTAAGACTAAGGGTTTTTAAAATGAAATAATCTTTGTCTCTTATTAATGTTGCAGTAAAATTACAACACGGGTACGTAACCAACAATGCTGAAACTTGCCCAGGGATGTCCTGTACACACAAAGAAAACAGGACAAATTCCACCCAGCCAATTAACGCCCCATCAATCTATTCTCGATCATTAGTAAAGTGATGGCAAGTATCATGAACAGTGCTATAAAGCAGCACTTGCTCAGCAATAAGCTGCTCAGTGAGGCCCAGTTTGGGTTCTGCCAGGGCCAGTCAGCTCCTGACCTCATTACAGCCTTGATCCAAATATGGACAAAACAGCTGGGTGCTTGAGGGAAGGTGAGAGTGACAGTCCTTGACATCAAGGCTGCTCTCGATTGAATGTGGCTTCAAGGAACCATCAGAAATCGGGAATCAATGGGCGCAAACTCTCTGATGGTTGGAGTCATACCTGACACATAGGAAGATGGTCGTGGTTGTTGGAGGTCATTCACCTCAGGACCAGGACGTCTCGGCAGGAGACCCTCAGGGGAGTGTCCTCGGCCCGACCATCTTCAGCTGCTTCAACAATGCCCTTCCCCTCCATCACAAGGTCAGAAGTGGGGATGTTCGCCGATGATTGCACTATGTTCACCATTCACGACTCCTCAGATTCGGGTGTCCATGTTCAAATGCTACAAGATCTGGACAATATCAAGGTGTGGGTTGACAAGTGGCAAGAAACGTTTCCATCAAAAGTAAAAGACAATCCAACCACTGCCCCTTGGCTTTCAATGGTGTTACCATCACTGAATCCCATAATGTCAACATCCTGCGGGTTATCATTGACCAGAAACTCAACTGCACTTACCACAAACACAGTAGTTACAGTAGCAGGTCAGAAGTTAGAAATACTGCAGCAAGGAATTCTGCACCCTGTCCACCATCTACAATGTACAAGTTGGAAGTGTGATGGAATACTCCCAACTTGCCTGGATGGGTGCAACCCCATCAACACTCAACAAGTTTGACACCATCCAGGAAAAGCAGCCCACATCCACAAGTGTATACTCCCTCCAGCACACATGCTCAGTACACACTGCTGCTACTATCTACATGATGCACTGCATAAATTCATCGAGGATCCTCAGACAGCACCTTCCAAACACACAACCACTTCCATCTAGAAGAACTAGGGCAGCGGATGTGTGGGAACTGCACTACCTTCAAGTTCCCCTCCAAGTCATGCATCATCCTGACTTGAAAATATAATGCCGCTCCATCACTGTCACTGGGTCAAAG
Organism: Chiloscyllium plagiosum; assembly: GCF_037043375.1. Taxonomy (NCBI): domain Eukaryota; kingdom Metazoa; phylum Chordata; class Chondrichthyes; order Orectolobiformes; family Hemiscylliidae; genus Chiloscyllium; species Chiloscyllium plagiosum. The sequence continues at coordinate 89,267,562 of NW_028270177.1, forward strand.
TCCTGGAATTCCCTCCCTAATGGCATTGGGGGTTAACCCACAGCAGGTGGACCACAGTAGTTCAAGGCGGCAGCTCACCTCCACCTTCTCAAGGACAACTAGGGAGAGGCATAAAATGCTGGTCAGCCAGCGACACCCTCAACCCATAAAATGAATAAAAGATAATAGTTCATTGTATGTGAGAGAGATCGAGAGATCGAGAGAGAGAGAGACAGAGACAGAGAGAAAGACCATATATCTGTGTGTGTGTGTAAGAGAGAGAGAAACACTATGCCTAAGAGTGTGTGTGTTTGAGAGTGAGTGAAAAGAGAGAGAGAAAAAGACCATGCCTGTGTGTGAGAGAGAGAGAGAGACAGAGAAAGACCGTATGTGTGTATAAGAGAGAGAGAAACACTATGCCTGAGTGTGTGTGTGAGTGAGTGAGTGAGTGAGTGAGTGAGTGAGAGAGAAAGAGAGAGAGAGAAACACATGCCTGTGTGTATGTGCGTGTGAGAGAGAGAAATCATGCCTGTGTGTGAGAGAGAAAGAGAGACCGACAGACACACAAACAAAGACCATGTCTGTGCATGACAGAGGGAAAGACCAAGTGTGTGTGTGTGTGTGTGTGTGTGTGTCTGTGAGTGAGTGAGACTGTGTGTGTGTGTGTGAGAGAGAGAGAGAGAGAGAGACTCTGTGTGTGTTTGTGTGTGTGGTGTGTGAGTGTGTGTCAAGGGGGCAGGGGGAGTGGGGGGTGTGGTGGTGTGAGGATGCTGTCACTTTAAAAAGGTTACTTTGGCCTGTGTTTTTTTGAAGAGGGATTGTAAAGGCAGAGGTGCCAACGAGTCTAGAGTGCCTGTAGGCTTTTCTTAAAAACAGTTTAACAATGGAAAAGGAGTGGCCAGTTCAGGTTCTTCTAGTTTTGGTCTCGCTGCAGCAATCCCAAGATGTTTTGAGTGTCAGAAGGTTGCAAGTTTCAGTAAATGATTCCTAACTGAGCACTCGGGCATTTCTCCGGATGTTGTTCCCTCCGCCTGTAAGAATACGAGTTTGAATTTACCTTTTTGCCAAGGGGAGTGTTTATGAGATGTTACAACATTGGATAAGGAAATGAGTAAGTTACTGTATCAAGTAGTCAGTTATGTTTTCCAATTGTTTAGTTATTCTTAATGCCACTTTCTTTTGCTTGTGTTTCAACCGTAGTGTTTAAATAAATTCTGTTTGGATTAATGCAGAGTGGTTTAACCAACTGAATCACACCTGGAACATCAATGTCACATTTCCTTTAAACAAAGAAAACCTTATTTACCCGAACTATGCCCCTCATGATTTTACAAACCTCTATAAGGTCACCCCTCAGACACCGACGCTCCAGGAAAAACAGCTGCAGCTTCTTCAGCCTTTCCTTGTCGCTCAAACCCTCCAACCCTGGCAACTTCCTTGTATATCTTTTCTGAACCCTTTCAAGTTTCACAGCTTCCTTCCTTTAGGAGGGAAACCAGAATTTCTAACAGTGGCCTAACCATTGCCCTGTATAGCTGCAACATGACCTCCCAACTCCTATATTCAATGCTCTGATCAACAAAGGGAAGCATACTCAATGCCTTCTTCACTATGCTGTCTTCCTGGGACTACACTTCCACGGAACTATGAACTCCAAAGTTTCTTTGATCAACAACACTCCCCAGGACATGACCATGAAGTGTGTAAGCCCAGCCCTGATTTGCCTTACCAAAATGCAGCACCTTGCATTTATCTAAATTAAACTCCATCTACCAACCTTTGGCCCATTGGCCCATCTGATCAAGATCCCGTTATACTCTGAGGTCACCTTCTTCGCTGTCCATTACACCGACAATGTTGGTGTCATCTGCAAACTTACTCCATATACCTCTATGCTCACACCCAAATCTTATAGCAGTGGATCCAGCACCGATCCTTGTGGCACATCACTGGTCACAGGCCTCCATCTGATAATCAAACATCCACCACCACCCTCTGTCTTCTACCTTCAAGCCAGTTCTGTATCCAAGTGGCTCGTTCGTCCTTTATTCCATGAGATCTAACCTTGCTAACCAGTCTCCCATGAGGAACTTTGTCAAATGCCTTACTTAGGTTCATATAAATCACGTCCATCACTCTGCCTCACTAATTCTCTTTGTTACTTATTCAAGAAACTCAATCAAGTTTGTAAGACATGATTTCCCAAGCACAAAGCCATGTTGACTATCCCGAATCAGTCCTTGCCTTTCCAAATACATGTACATCCTGTCCCTCAGGATTCCCTCCAACAACTTGCCCACCGCCGAGGTCAGGCTCACTAGGCTGTAGTTCCCTAGCTTGTCCTTACCACCCTTCTTAAACAGTGGCACCACGTTTGCCAACCTCCAGTCGTCCAGCACCACACCTGTGACTATCGATGATACAAATATCTTAGCATGAGGATTTACCCACCTTTATGTATTTTAAGACATACAGCACCTCCTGCTCTGTAATCTGGACATTTTTCAAGATGTCACTATCTATTTCCCCACATTCTATATCTTCCATGTCCTTCTCCACAGTAAACATTGATGCGAATACTTCTTTTGTATCTCCCCCATCTCTTGTGGTTCGACACATAGGCTGCCTTGCTGATCCTTGAAGGGTCCTACTGTCTCCTTAGTTTTCCCCTTTATCATTAATGTATTTGTAGAATCATTTTGGATTCTCCTTAACTCCATTTGCCAAAGCTATCTCATGCCCCCTTTTTGCCCTCATGATTTCCCTCTTAAGTATACTCCTACTGCGTTCATACTCTAAGGATTCACTCGATCTATTCTGTCTATACCTAACATATGCTTCCTTCTTTTTCTTGACCAAACCCTCAATTTTTATAGTCACCCAGCATTCCCCACACCTACCAGCCTTGCCTTTCACCCCAACAGGAACACTCTGTCTCAGTATCTCATTTTTGAAAACTTCATCATTTTTCAGCCATTCCTTTACCTGCAAAACTCCGCACCCAATCACCTTTTCAAAGTTCTTACCTAATACTGCCAAAATTGTCCTTTATCCAATTTAGAATGTTAACAGTTAGATCCTGTCTATCCTTTTCCATCACTATTTTGAAACTAATAGAATTCTGGTCGCTGGCCCCAAAGTGCTCCCCCACTGACACCTCACTCACCTGCCCTGCCTTATTTCCCAAGAGTGGGTCAAGTTTTGCACCTTCTCTTGTAGGTTCATCCACATACTGAATCAGAAAATCTTGTACACACTTAACAAATTCCTCTCTATCTAAAGAAGAAGGGCTTATGCCCAAAACGTCGATTCTCCTGTTCCCTGGATGCTGCCTGACCTGCTGCGCTTTTCCAGCAACACATTTTCAGCTCTGATCTCCAGCATCTGCAGACCTCACTTTCTCCTCTCTATCTAAACCCTTAACACTACGGCAGTCCCAGTCTACAGTTAGAAAGTTAAAATCCCCTACCATAACCACCCTATTATTCTTACAGATAACCGAGATCTCCTTACAAATTTGTTTCTCAATTTCCCGCTGACTTTGTGGAGCTCCATAGTACAGTCCCAAAAAGGGAATAATCTCTTTCTTATTTCTCACTTCCACCCAAATGACTTCCCGGATGTATTCCCAGAAAAATCTTCCTCAGTACAGCTGTAATGCTATCCCTTATGAAAAACGCCACTCCCCCCGCCCCTCCTGTCTTGCCTCCTTTTCTATCCTTCCTGTAGCATTTGTATCCTCGAACATTAAGCTGCCAGTTCTGTCCATCCCTGAGCCATGTTTCTGTAAATGCTCTCATATCCCAGTCCCATGTTCCTAACCATGCCCTGAGTTCATCTGCCTTCCGTGTTAGGCCCCTTGCATTAATGTAAATGCAGTTTGATTGATCGGTCCTACCTTGTTCTCTGCTTTGTCCCTGCCTGCCCTGACTATTTGACTTGCTTTTCTTCCCAACTGTACCAGTCTCAGATTGATCTCTTTCCTCACTATCTCCCAGGGTCCCACACCCCCACCTTATTACTTTAAATCTCGCCAAGCAACTGCAGCAATCTCCCTCTAATTCCCTTCCAATTCAGGTGCAATCCATCCTTCTTGTATAGGTCACTCCTACCCGAGAAGAGCTTCTACTGATCTAAAATGTGATCCCTTCTCCCATACACCAGCACCACAGCTATACATTCATTTGGACACTGCCCTCCCTCCCCTTCCTGGGGCTCTCCATCTCCATCAACAGTGACCGACTCAACACAGACATCTTCTACAAACCCACCGGCTCCCACAGCTAAACAAGGACAGAATCCCCCTGATCTTCACCTTCCATCTCACCAACCTCCGGATACATTTCATCATCCTCTGCCATTTCCGTCACCTACAAATGGACCCCAGCACCAGAGATATATTTCCCTCCACACCCTTATTTGCTTTCTGTAAAAACTATTCCCTCCGCAACTCCCTTGTCAGGTCCACACCCCATACCCCACCAACCCACCCTCCCCTCCTGGCAACTTCCTCTGTCACCACAGGAATTGCAAAACCTGTGCCCCGAACTCCCTCTCACTTCCCAAATGCCCCAAAGGAGCCTTCCACATCCATCAGAGCTTTCGCTGCACTTCCACACGTCATTTACTGTATCCGTTGCTCCCGATGCAGTCTCCTTTACATCGGGGATACAGGTCGCCTACTTGCTGAGCTCTTCAGAGAAAATCTCCGGGACACCCGCACCAACCAACCGCACCACCCTGTGGCTGAAAACCTCTCAACTCCCCCTCCCACTCTGCCGAGGACAGGCAGGTCCTGGGCCTCTATCACTAAACCCTAACCACCCGACACCTGGAGAAAGAATGCCTCACATTCTGCCTTAGGACATTGCAACCACACACTATCAATGTGGATTTCACCAGTTTCCTCATTTCTCCTCCCCCTCAACATCACCCCCCCAATCCCAGCCCCAACCTTCCAATTGGCACCGCCCTCATGACCTGTCCTACTTGTCAATCTTCCTTCCCACCTATCCACTCCCCCCTCCCCTCCGCTCCGACCTTTCACCTTTACCCCCAACTCCATCCAGCTCATGAACTTTCAGCTACCTTACCCCAGGCCCACCCCCTTCCATTTATCTCTCCACCTCCTTGGCTCACAGCCTCAGGCCTGATGAAGGACGTTTTCCTAAAATGTCGATGCTCCTGCTGCTCAAATGCTGCCTGGCCTGTTGTGCTTTTCCAGCACCACATACTCGACTCTGATCTCCAACATCTGCAGTCTTCACTTTTTCCTAGACGTTCATCTGCTCGATCCTCCTATTCCTAGCCTCGCTAACTCTCAGCATCGGGAGTAATCCAGATATTACTACCCTCGAGGACCTCCTTTTAAAATTTCTGCCTAACTTTCTACCTCCTCTCTTCAACATCTCATCCTTTTTCCTTCCTGTGTCATTGGTTCCAGTGTGCACAGTGACCTGCTGCTGGTCCCACTGCCCTTTGAGAATATTCTGCCTTGATCCTGGAAACAGGGAGGCAACACACCATTCTGATTTATCGCTGTCGGCCGCAGAAACATCTGCCTGTGCCTCTGACTAGAGAATCCCCTCTCACAATCGATCGCTTGGTACCTGACATACCCCTCGTTACATTACAGCCTGGCTCGGTCCCAGAAACTTGGCTGTTCATGCTGCGTTCTCCTGAAAGGCAATCACCCCATACATTTTCCAAAACAACATACTTGTTTGAGATGGGGTTAGTCACAGGAGACACCTGCACTACCTGCCTCCCTCTCCTACTTTTCCTGGTTTTTCTCCCTTCCTTAAAACTACCATCCATCAGATGCCCCAAGCTCCTGTAAATTCCTCATTGCCTCAAACTGCCGCTTCAACTGATCGATGTGATCTGATAGGATTCAGAACCAAACACACTTACTGCTGACATCATCATCAGGATTAAGGAAACTCTCCCTAATCTCCAACAGCTGACAGGAAGAGCACATCACTCCACTCAAGGCCATCTTTGTACCTTAACAACCTCCAGAAAATAGCATAGTCTTATGCACTAAAAAAACCCACTAATCCAATCTAACTTAGTATCTATGTTTCATATTTTTAAATTTTAATCAAAGGACAGATCTCAAAAAAAAAACAAAAAATAACCAACTCCATTCACTATTAAAAATGACAGCAATATTACACTTAAAAACCATGCACTTATCTGCTCCTGTGCTGTGTGCTCTCCAACATAGTTTCTTCGGATGACAGTAGTGAATTTTGCTGTTTGTCAATTTTTCTTCAACGCACCCCAATGTCCGGAAACACTTGAACTCAAACAGCAAAGGCAGTAACTGTGCAGATTCACTGCTGTGTCAGTCAGCAGTGTGTGTTTTTTTCTCTCTGTCTCTGTCTGTCTCTCTCTCTCCCTCCCTCCCTCTCTGTCTCTCTCCCTGACCATGGGGTCACTACCTTTGTTCACCTCCTTCTTTTTAAAGTGTCATTGTTTTGATTTTTTTTTCTCCCAAACTTCCAAAACAATGCAACAGCTTAAAAACAGTAATTACTGCATGTGGAATTCCAGAAACTCACTACCAACACCTAATATACCCTAAAAGCGAGCAGTTCTTACAGCCAAAACTTTTCCCATCCTCCATCGTGGATTACCCAAATCCTGATAGCTTTTGCTCCATCTCCATGGCAATCCCTATCACTCATCAATTGGTTCTCCCTGTTTCAGTTTGCTTACTTGTCTTCTAATCCTGACCAGTGTCGGGCAGAAATGTTCAATTTTGTTTTACTTTTAGCAACATTTCGGTTTTGTTCAGTTCTATAACGATAGTTCACTATCTTTTTTTTAAGACCTTTCCACTTCTCTAATGGCTACATTTAATGCCTTCAGTTGTGAGGAATATTTGTCCCTATTCTCGAAGAAACTGAGCCCATCTTGTACCAACTCGGTTGAATGTCAGACAGATCAGGACATCAGCCATCATTCACCCCTAGATGTACACTGTCAAGGATAGCCCAGACTTCAGTCAGGTTTTCTCTTGTTTCTCACCAGCTATTCCTTTAGATACTGAAACTTGACTGTCCTCCAGTCCATTTCTGGAGTTCTTAATCCATGAACCTTCAAACTTCAGTAGGGCCAATGGTGAAATGCCACAGTGGGGGTGATCCCTTCAAAAAGGAACTAACTTGCATCAGAGATGCTAAAATGGCTCAATATATCTAATGCAAAACGAATTTATTTGACTTTTATCCAAAATATTAAACCTGTCTCACACAGGTTAATTAACCTGAGCATAAACAGACTCAGTGAACATGGCTTGGGCCTGGATGTAGTTAACCGCACAATCTCATTGCTGTAGTTCGTTATGAACACGTCGGTGTCTCAGCAGGTGGAATGAGTGAGCAAACCCTTCTTACACATGGAGCAGGTGAATGGCCTCTCCCTGGTGTGAACTCACTGATGTTTGATGTCAGATGATTGACTGAACCTGGTCCTGCAGTGAGAGCCCCAGAAAGGTTTCTCATCACTGTGAACATGTTGGTGGGACATCAGTTCCCTGGAATCTTTAAAGCATTTCCCACAGTCTGGACATTTAAAAGGCCTGGTCTCAGTGTGAACTCACTGGCCTCCCAGTAGGGCAGAAGAGTGCGTAAATCCCTCCCTAAACACAGCGCAACGAAATGGTCTCACCCTTGTGTGAACTCACCGGTGTTTTTGCACATAGGATATGGTACAGAATGCCTTCTGATTCGGCTCAGGGGAACAGTCTGGGTTTGCCGATATATCTGCAGCTGGAAAACTGAATGAACGCCTTGCCGCAGTCAGAGCAGGTTCTCAGCCTCTACCCAGTGTGATCTCGCTGGTGTGTAGTGAGTTGAAATGATTGCCTGAACTTAATGCCGCAGTGAGAACTCCTGAATGGTCTCTCCTCTGTTCGAATACATCAATGGCACATCAGTTGCCCAGAATTTCTATGGCATTTTCCACAGTCTTGTCATTTTAAAAGTTCTTTTATCTGGGTGAACTCTATGGTCTGCATGCAGTTGAGAAGACTGAGTGAATCCCCTCCCACACTTGGAGCAGATGAATGGCCTTTCCTCAGTGTGAGTGCATTGATGAATTTCCAGTTGAGGTGGGGATTTGAATCCTCCTTCACTGTCCTTATATTCCCATACTTTCTCCCAGCGTGACTGTGATTATATATTGACAGTTCAGATGATTTCATCCACACACAGGACAGGTGCACAGTTTCTCCTCACTTGGTGTTTTCTCCTTCCAAGTTCAGAATTGAACAATATTCCAATCATAAAATAAAACTCAATCTTTCGAATTCTAATATGATACCTGGTTCTGTTTCCTGACCACAGACTGTCCCCTTCACATATTCTGTGAAGCTAATTGAAGAGAAGGAGAGTGAGTGAGAGAAGCCCACAGTCTGACTGAAAGGTCCTCCCTGAGACCTGGCTGCAGGGTGAAGTTCTAGGACATTCCTGAAGAGGGCGCGCGATGTCTACGCCAAAGGACACCAGTGCGCAGGCGCCGATTGAGCAGGTTGGAGCATGCGCACATTGACTGAAGGCCCCTTTTTCAGTCTCCAGGTAATGGCGGGGAGGGGGTGGTCTCGGAGGAATAATAGAGCCAGCGGTGGGAGAGGTGGTGCGCTCCGTCTTGGTAATGCCGAGTAAAGGCCCCGCGAAGTATTAGCGGGTCCCGCTGTTTCAGCCCTGAGTTTAATTCCCGGGACCTGGGCCGTGGCCGCCATGTTGTTTGGGACGAGGCGCATGCGCGGTCATTCTGGTGACGCACCGAGTGGGCGGGGCCTGCGGTCCCAGTGACGGAAACAATGGGGATGGGGCGGGGCCTGTGGGGCGGGGCCTGTGGGACTGACCCGGGGGAGGGGGGACAGGCATTCACAGCTCTGGGGGGGGAGGCATTCACAGCTCTGAGGAAGGGGGGGGTACAGGCATTCACAGCTCTGGGGGGGGACAGGCATTCACAGCTCTGGGGGGGGAGGCATTCACAGCTCTGGGGGGGACAGGCATTTACAGCTCTGGGGGAGGGGGGACAGGCATTCACAGCTCTGGGGGAGGGGGGACAGTCATTCACAGCTCTGGGGGTGAGGGGGACAGGCATTCACAGCTCTGGGGGTGAGGGGGACAGGCATTCACAGCTCTGGGGGATGGGGGGACAGGCATTCACATCTTTGGGGGGGACAGGCATTCGCAGCTCTGGGGGATGGGGGGGTACAGGCATTCACAGCTCTGGGGGAGGGGGGGCAGGCATTCACAGCTCTGGGGGTGGGGGGACAGGCATTCACAGCTCTGGGGGTGGGGGGGTACAGGCATTCACAGCTCTGGGGGTGGGGGGGACAGGCATTCACAGCTCTGGGGGAGGGGGGACAGGCATTCACCGCTCTAGCGGTGGGGGGACAGGCATTCACAGCTCTGGGGGAGGACAGGCAGTTACAGCTCTGGGGTGGGAACCGGCATTCACAGCTCTGGGGGAGGGGGGTACAGGCATTCACCGCTCTGGGGCGGGGGGACAGGCATTCACAGCTCTGGGGGGGGGGAACAGGCATTCACAGCTCTGGGAGTGGGACAGGCATTCATAGCTCTGGGGGAGGTGGGGGACAGGCATTCACAGCTCTGGGGGAGAGGGGAGAGGCATTCACAGCTCTGGAGGAGGGGGGGACAGGCAATCACAGCTCTGGGGGAGGAGGACAGTCATTCACAGCTCTAGGGGTGGGGGGGTACAGGCATTCACAGCTCTGGGGGAGGGGGGCAGGCATTCACAGATCTACGGGTGGGGGTACAGGCTTTCACAGCTCTGGGGGAGGGGGACAGGCATTTACAGCTCTGGGGGTGGGGAGGACAGGCATTCACAGCTCTGGGGGAGGGGGGACAGGCATTCACCGCTCTAGGGGTGGGGGACAGGCATTCACAGCTCTTGGGGGTGGGAGGACAGGCATTCACAGCTCTGGGGGAGGACAAGCATTCACAGCTCTGGGGTGGGAACCGGCATTCAGAGCTCTGGGGGAGGGGGGCACAGGCATTCACAGCTCTGGGGGAGGGGGGACAGGCATTCACAGCTCTGGGGGGAACAGGCATTCACAGCTCTGGGGAGGGGGGGGACAGGCATTCACAGCTCTGGGGGAGGGCGGACCGGCATTCACAGCTCTGTGGAGGGTGGACAGGCATTTACAGCTCTGGGGGAGGGGGGACAGGCATTTACAGCTCTGGGGGAGGGGGGACAGGCATTCACATCTCTGGGGGTGGGGGGGACAGGCATTCACAGCTCTGGGGGTGGGGGGTACAGGCATTCACAGCTCTGGGGGAGGGGGGACAGGCATTCACCGCTCTAGGGGTGGGGGGACAGGCATTCACAGCTCTTGGGGGTGGGAGGACAGGCATTCACAGCTCTGGGGGAGGACAAGCATTCACAGCTCTGGGGTGGGAACCGGCATTCAGAGCTCTGGGGGAGGGGGGCACAGGCATTCACAGCTCTGGGGGAGGGGGGACAGGCATTCACAGCTCTGGGGGGAACAGGCATTCACAGCTCTGGGGAGGGGGGGGACAGGCATTCAAAGCTCTGGGGGAGGGCGGACCGGCATTCACAGCTCTGTGGAGGGTGGACAGGCATTTACAGCTCTGGGGGAGGGGGGACAGGCATTTACAGCTCTGGGGGAGGGGGGACAGGCATTCACATCTCTGGGGGTGGGGGGGACAGGCATTCACAGCTCTGGGGGTGGGGGGTACAGGCATTCACAGCTCTGGGGTGGGGGGGCAGGCATTCACAGCTCTGGGGGTGGGGGGTCAGGCATTCACAGCTCTGGGGAGGGGGGACAGGCATTCACAGCTCTGGGGGTGGGGGGGACAGGCATTCACAGCTCTGGGGGGGGGAACAGGCATTCACAGCTCTGGTGGTGGGTGTGGCAGGCATTCACAGCTCTGGGGGTGGGGGGGACAGGCATTCACAGCTGTGGGGAGGGGGGACAGGCATTTACAGCTCTGGGGGGGAACAGGCATTTACAGCTCTGGGGTGGGAACAGGCATTCAGATCTCTGGTGGGGGGGGAACAGGCATTCACAGCTCTTGGGGAGGGGTGGACAGGCATTCACAGCTCTGGGGGAGGGGATGGTCAGGCATTCACAGCTCTGGGGAGGGGAACAGGCATTTAGAGCTCTGGGGTGGGAACAGACATTCACAGCTCTGGGGGGGACAGGCATTCACAGCTCCAGGGGAGGGGGCTACAGGCATTCACAGCTCTGGGCGGGGGGGGGGGGGGGGATGGGGGCTGGCATTCACAGCTCTGGAGGATGGGGGGGGTACAGGCATTCACAGCTCTGGGTGGGGGGGAACAGCCATTCACAGCTCTGGGGGAGGGGGGACAGGCATTCACAGCTCTGGGGGGGACAGGCATTCACAGCTCTGGGGGAGGTGGGGGACAGGCATTCACAGCTCTGGGGGAGGGGGGGACAGACATTCACAGCTCTGGGGGAGGGGGGACAGGCAATCACAGCTCTGGGGGGGACAGTCATTCACAGCTCTAGGGGTGGGGGGGTACAGGCATTCACAGCTCTGGGGGAGGGGGGCAGGCATTCACAGCTCTAGGGGTGGGGGGGACAGGCATTCACAGCTCTGGGGGAGGGGGGACAGGCATTCACAGCTCGGGGGGAGGGGGGACAGGCATTCACAGCTCTGTGGGAGGGGGGACAGGCATTCACAGTTCTGGGGGTGGGAGGGACAGGCATTCACAGCTCTGGGGGAGGGGGGACACGTTATCACCGCTCTAGGGTTGGGGGGACAGGCATTCACAGCTCTGGGGGTGGGAGGACAGGCATTCACAGCTCTGGGGGTGGGAGGACAGGCATTCACAGCTCTGGGGGAGGACAGGCATTCACAGCTCTGGGGTGGGAACTGGCATTCAGAGCTCTGGGGGAGGGGGGGACAGGCATTCACAGCTCTGGGGGAGGGGGCTACAGGCATTCACAGCTCTTGGGGAGGGGTGGACAGGCATTCACAGCTCTGGGGGAGGGGATGGTCAGGCATTCACAGCTCTGGGGAGGGGAACAGGCATTTACAGCTCTGGGGTGGGAACAGGCATTCACAGCTCCAGGGGAGGGGGGCTACAGGCATTCACAGCTCTGGGCGGGGGGGGGGGGGGCAGGCATTCACAGCTCTGGAGGACGGGGGGGCTACAGGCATTCACAGCTCGGGGGGGGGAAACAGCCATTCACAGCTCTGGGGGAGGGGGGGACAGGCATTCACAGCTCTGGGGGGACAGGCATTCACAGCTCTGGGGGAGGTGGGGGACAGGCATTCACAGCTCTGGGGGAGGGGGGGACAGACATTCACAGCTCTGGGGGAGGGGGGACAGGCAATCACAGCTCTGGGGGGACAGTCATTCACAGCTCTAGGGGTGGGGGGTACAGGCATTCACAGCTCTGGGGGAGGGGGGGCAGGCATTCACAGCTCTAGGGGTGGGGGGGACAGGCATTCACAGCTCTGGGGGAGGGGGGACAGGCATTCACAGCTCGGGCGGAGGGGGGACAGGCATTCACAGCTCTGTGGGAGGGGGGACAGGCATTCACAGTTCTGGGGGTGGGAGGGACAGGCATTCACAGCTCTGGGGGAGGGGGGACACGTTATCACCGCTCTAGGGTTGGGGGGACAGGCATTCACAGCTCTGGGGGTGGGAGGACAGGCATTCACAGCTCTGGGGGTGGGAGGACAGGCATTCACAGCTCTGGGGGAGGACAGGCATTCACAGCTCTGGGGTGGGAACTGGCATTCAGAGCTCTGGGGGAGGGGGGGACAGGCATTCACAGCTCTGGGGGAGGGGGCTACAGGCATTCACAGCTCTTGGGGAGGGGTGGACAGGCATTCACAGCTCTGGGGGAGGGGATGGTCAGGCATTCACAGCTCTGGGGAGGGGAACAGGCATTTACAGCTCTGGGGTGGGAACAAGCATTCACAGCTCTGGGGGGGACAGGCATTCACAGCTCCAGGGGAGGGGGGCTACAGGCATTCACAGCTCTGGGCGGGGGGGGGCAGACATTCACACCTCTGGAGGACGGGGGGCTACAGGCATTCACAGCTCTGGGGGGGGAAACAGCCATTCACAGCTCTGGGGGAGGGGGGGACAGGCATTCACAGCTCTGGGGGGGACAGGCATTCACAGCTCTGGGGGAGGTGGGGGACAGGCATTCACAGCTCTGGGGGAGGGGGGAACAGACATTCACAGCTCTGGGGGAGGGGGGACAGGCAATCACAGCTCTGGGGGGGACAGTCATTCACAGCTCTAGGGGTGGGGGGTACAGGCATTCACAGCTCTGGGGGAGGGGGGGCAGGCATTCACAGCTCTAGGGGTGGGGGGGACAGGCATTCACAGCTCTGGGGGAGGGGGGCAGGCATTCACAGCTCTGTGGGAGGGGGGACAGGCATTCACAGTTCTGGGGGTGGGAGGGACAGGCATTCACAGCTCTGGGGGAGGGGGGACACGTTATCACCGCTCTAGGGTTGGGGGGACAGGCATTCACAGCTCTGGGGGTGGGAGGACAGGCATTCACAGCTCTGGGGGTGGGAGGACAGGCATTCACAGCTCTGGGGGAGGACAGGCATTCACAGCTCTGGGGTGGGAACTGGCATTCAGAGCTCTGGGGGAGGGGGGGACAGGCATTCACAGCTCTGGGGGAGGGGGCTACAGGCATTCACAGCTCTTGGGGAGGGGTGGACAGGCATTCACAGCTCTGGGGGTGGGGATGGTCAGGCATTCACAGCTCTGGGGAGGGGAACAGGCATTTACAGCTCTGGGGTGGGAACAAGCATTCACAGCTCTGGGGGGGACAGGCATTCACAGCTCCAGGGGAGGGGGGCTACAGGCATTCACAGCTCTGGGCGGGGGGGGCAGACATTCACACCTCTGGAGGACGGGGGGCTACAGGCATTCACAGCTCTGGGGGGGGAAACAGCCATTCACAGCTCTGGGGGAGGGGGGGACAGGCATTCACAGCTCTGGGGGGGACAGGCATTCACAGCTCTGGGGGAGGTGGGGGACAGGCATTCACAGCTCTGGGGGAGGGGGGGACAGACATTCACAGCTCTGGGGGAGGGGGGACAGGCAATCACAGCTCTGGGGGGGACAGTCATTCACAGCTCTAGGGTTGGGGGGTACAGGCATTCACAGCTCTGGGGGAGGGTGGGCAGGCATTCACAGCTCTAGGGGTGGGGGGGACAGGCATTCACAGCTCTGGGGGAGGGGGGACAGGCATTCACAGCTCGGGGGGTGGGGGGACAGGCATTCACAGCTCTGTGGGAGGGGGGACAGGCATTCACAGTTCTGGGGGTGGGAGGGACAGGCATTCACAGCTCTGGGGGAGGGGGGACAGGCATTCACAGCTCTGGGGGTGGGAGGACAGGCATTCACAGCTCTGGGGGGTGGGAGGACAGGCATTCACAGCTCTGGGGGAGGACAGGCATTCACAGCTCTGGGGTGGGAACTGGAATTCAGAGCTCTGGGGGAGGGGGGACAGGCATTCACAGCTCTGGGGGAGGGGGCTACAGGCATTCACAGCTCTGGGGGTGGGGGGACAGGCATTCACAGCTCTGGGGGGGTACAGGCTTTCACAGCTCTGGGGGGGAACAGGCATTCACAGCTCTGGGGTAGGGGGGACAGGCATTCACAGCTCTGGGGGGGCAGGCATTCACAGCTCTGGGGGAGGTGGGGGACAGGCATTCACAGCTCTGGTGTAGAGGGGACAGGTATTCACAGCTCTGGGGAGGGGGGACAGTCATTCACAGCTCTGGGGGAGGGGGGACAGTCATTGACAGCTCTGGGGGAGGGGGGACAGTCATTCACAGCTCTAGCGGTGAGGGGGTACAGGCATTCACAGCTCTGGAGGAGGGGGGGCAGGCATTCACAGCTCAAGGGGTGGGGGGCAGGCATTCACAGCTCTGGGGGAGGGGGACAGGCATTCACAGCTCAGTGGGAGCGGGGACAGGCATTCCCAGCTCTGGCGGTGGGGGGGACAGGCATTCCCAGCTCTGGGGGCGGGGGGACAGGTATTCACAGCTCTGGGGGTGGGGGGGACAGGCATTCACAGCTTTGGGGGAGGGGGGACAGGCATTCAACGCTCTAGGGTTGGAGGGACAGGCATTCACAGCTCTGGGGGTGGGAGGACAGGCATTCACAGCTCTGGGGGTGGGAGGACAGGCATTCAGAGCTCTGGGGGAGGGTGGGACAGACATTCAGAGCTCTGGGGGGGACAGGCATTCACAGGTCTTGGGGAGGGGGCTACAGGCATTCACAGCTCCTGGGGGGGGACAGGCATTCACAGTTCTGGGGGAGGGGGTACAGGCATTCACAGCTCTGGGGGTGGGGACAGGCATTCACAGTTCTGGGGGAGGGGAGGACAGGCATTCACAGCTCTGGGCGGGGACAGGCATTCACAGCTCTGGGGGAGGCGGGACAGGTATTCACAGCTCTGGGGGAGGGGGGACAGTCATTCACAGCTCTGGGAGAGGGGAACAGTCATTCACAGCTCTAGCGGTGAGGGGATACAGGCATTCACAGCTCTGGGGGAGGGGGGCAGCCATTCACAGCTCTAGGGGTGGGGGACAGGCATTCACAGCTCTGGGGGAGGAGGGACAGGCATTCACAGCTCTGGGGGGGGCAGGCATTCACAGCTCTGGGGGAGGTGGGGGACAGGCATTCACAGCTCTGGAGGACGGGGGGGCTACAGGCATTCACAGCTCTGGGGGGGGGAAACAGCCATTCACAGCTCTGGGGGAGGGGGGGACAGGCATTCACAGCTCTGGGGGGGGGCAGGCATTCACAGCTCTGGGGGAGGTGGGGGACAGGCATTCACAGCTCTGGGGGAGGGGGGGACAGACATTCACAGCTCTGGGGGAGGGGGGACAGGCAATCACAGCTCTGGGGGGACAGTCATTCACAGCTCTAGGGGTGGGGGGTACAGGCATTCACAGCTCTGGGGGAGGGGGAGCAGGCATTCACAGCTCTAGGGGTGGGGGGGACAGGCATTCACAGCTCTGGGGGAGGGGGGACAGGCATTCACAGCTCGGGGGGAGGGGGGACAGGCATTCACAGCTCTGTGGGAGGGGGGACAGGCATTCACAGTTCTGGGGGTGGGAGGGACAGGCATTCACAGCTCTGGGGGAGGGGGGACACGTTATCACCGCTCTAGGGTTGGGGGGACAGGCATTCACAGCTCTGGGGGTGGGAGGACAGGCATTCACAGCTCTGGGGGTGGGAGGACAGGCATTCACAGCTCTGGGGGAGGACAGGCATTCACAGCTCTGGGGTGGGAACTGGCATTCAGAGCTCTGGGGGAGGGGGGGACAGGCATTCACAGCTCTGGGGGATGGGGCTACAGGCATTCACGGCTCTTGGGGAGGGGTGGACAGGCATTCACAGCTCTGGGGGAGGGGATGGTCAGGCATTCACAGCTCTGGGGAGGGGAACAGGCATTTACAGCTCTGGGGTGGGAACAGGCATTCACAGCTCTGGGGGAGACAGGCATTCACAGCTCCAGGGGAGGGGGGCTACAGGCATTCACAGCTCTGGGCGGGGGGGGGGTGGGGGCAGGCATTCACAGCTCTGGAGGACGGGGGGGCTACAGGCATTCACAGCTCTGGGGGGGGGAAACAGCCATTCACAGCTCTGGGGGAGGGGGGGACAGGCATTCACAGCTCTGGGGGGTACAGGCATTCACAGCTCTGGGGGAGGTGGGGGACAGGCATTCACAGCTCTGGGGGAGGGGGGGACAGACATTCACAGCTCTGGGGGAGGGGGGACAGGCAATCACAGCTCTGGGGGGACAGTCATTCACAGCTCTAGGGGTGGGGGGTACAGGCATTCACAGCTCTGGGGTAGGGGGGGCAGGCATTCACAGCTCTAGGGGTGGGGGGGACAGGCATTCACAGCTCTGGGGGAGGGGGGACAGGCATTCACAGCTCGGGGGGAGGGGGGACAGGCATTCACAGCTCTGTGGGAGGGGGGACAGGCATTCACAGTTCTGGGGGTGGGAGGGACAGGCATTCACAGCTCTGGGGGAGGGGGGACACGTTATCACCGCTCTAGGGTTGGGGGGACAGGCATTCACAGCTCTGGGGGTGGGAGGACAGGCATTCACAGCTCTGGGGGTGGGAGGACAGGCATTCACAGCTCTGGGGGAGGACAGGCATTCACAGCTCTGGGGTGGGAACTGGCATTCAGAGCTCTGGGGGAGGGGGGGACAGGCATTCACAGCTCTGGGGGAGGGGGCTACAGGCATTCACAGCTCTTGGAGAGGGGTGGACAGGCATTCACAGCTCTGGGGGTGGGGATGGTCAGGCATTCACAGCTCTGGGGAGGGGAACAGGCATTTACAGCTCTGGGGTGGGAACAGGCATTCACAGCTCTGGGGGGGACAGGCATTCACAGCTCCAGGGGAGGGGGGCTACAGGCATTCACAGCTCTGGGCGGGGGGGGGGGCAGACATTCACAGCTCTGGAGGACGGGGGGCTACAGGCATTCACAGCTCTGGGGGGGGAAACAGCCATTCACAGCTCTGGGGGAGGGGGGGACAGGCATTCACAGCTCTGGGGGGGACAGGCATTCACAGCTCTGGGGGAGGTGGGGGACAGGCATTCACAGCTCTGGGGGAGGGGGCGACAGACATTCACAGCTCTGGGGGAGGGGGGACAGGCAATCACAGCTCTGGGGGGACAGTCATTCACAGCTCTAGGGGTGGGGGGTACAGGCATTCACAGCTCTGGGGGAGGGGGGGCAGGCATTCACAGCTCTAGGGGTGGGGGGGACAGGCATTCACAGCTCTGGGGGAGGGGGGACAGGCATTCACAGCTCGGGGGGTGGGGGGACAGGCATTCACAGCTCTGTGGGAGGGGGGACAGGCATTCACAGTTCTGGGGGTGGGAGGGACAGGCATTCACAGCTCTGGGGGAGGGGGGACAGGCATTCACAGCTCTGGGGGTGGGAGGACAGGCATTCACAGCTCTGGGGGTGGGAGGACAGGCATTCACAGCTCTGGGGGAGGACAGGCATTCACAGCTCTGGGGTGGGAACTGGCATTCAGAGCTCTGGGGGAGGGGGGACAGGCATTCACAGCTCTGGGGGAGGGGGCTGCAGGCATTCACAGCTCTGGGGGTGGGGGGACAGGCATTCACAGCTCTGGGGGGGTACAGGCTTTCACAGCTCTGGGGGGGAACAGGCATTCACAGCTCTGGGGTAGGGGGGACAGGCATTCACAGCTCTGGGGGGGCAGGCATTCACAGCTCTGAGGGAGGTGGGGGACAGGCATTCACAGCTCTGGTGTAGAGGGGACAGGTATTCACAGCTCTGGGGGAGGGGGGACAGTCATTCACAGCTCTGGGGGAGGGGGAACAGTCATTGACAGCTCTGGGGGAGGGGGGACAGTCATTCACAGCTCTTGCGGTGAGGGGGTACAGGCATTCACAGCTCTGGAGGAGGGGGGGCAGGCATTCACAGCTCTAGGGGTGGGGGGCAGGCATTCACAGCTCTGGGGGAGGGGGACAGGCATTCACAGCTCAGTGGGAGCGGGGACAGGCATTCCCAGCTCTGGCGGTGGGGGGGACAGGCATTCCCAGCTCTGGGGGCGGGGGGACAGGCATTCACCGCTCTAGGGGTGGGGGGGACAGGCATTCACAGCTCTGGGGGAGGGGGGACAGATATTCACAGCTCTGGGGGGGGGGGAAGACATTCACAGTTCTGGGGGTGCGGGTGGACAGGCATTCACAGCTCTGGGGGAGGGGGGACAGGTATTCACAGCTCTGGGGGTGGGGGGGACAGGCATTCACAGCTTTGGGGGAGGGGGGACAGGCATTCAACGCTCTAGGGTTGGAGGGACAGGCATTCACAGCTCTGGGGGTGGGAGGACAGGCATTCACAGCTCTGGGGGTGGGAGGACAGGCATTCAGAGCTCTGGGGGAGGGTGGGACAGACATTCAGAGCTCTGGGGGGGACAGGCATTCACAGGTCTTGGGGAGGGGGCTACAGGCATTCACAGCTCCTGGGGGGGACAGGCATTCACAGTTCTGGGGGAGGGGGGTACAGGCATTCACAGCTCTGGGGGTGGGGACAGGCATTCACAGTTCTGGGGGAGGGGGGACAGGCATTCACAGCTCTGGGCGGGGACAGGCATTCACAGCTCTGGGGGAGGCGGGACAGGTATTCACAGCTCTGGGGGAGGGGGGACAGTCATTCACAGCTCTCGGGGAGGGGAACAGTCATTCACACCTCTAGCGGTGAGGGGATACAGGCATTCACAGCTCTGGGGGAGGGGGGCAGCCATTCACAGCTCTAGGGGTGGGGGACAGGCATTCACAGCTCTGGGGGAGGAGGGACAGGCATTCACAGCTCTGTGGGAGCGGGGACAGGCATTCACAGCTCTGGGGATGGGGGGGACAGGCATTCCCAGCTCTGGGGGTGGGGGGGACAGGCATTCACCGCTCTGTGGGAGGGGGGATAGGCATTCACAGCTCTGGGGGAGTGGGGCAGGCATTCACAGCTCTGGGGGGTACAGGCATTCACAGCACTGGGAGAGGTGGGGGACAGGCATTCACAGCTCTGGGGAGGGGGGAACAGGCATTCACAGCTCTGGGGGAGGGGCGACAGGCAATCACAGCTCTGCGGGAGGGGGGACAGTCATTCACAGCTCTGGGGGAGGGGGCACAGTCATTCACAGCTCTAGCGGATGGGGGGTCAGGCATTCACAGCTCTGGGGGAGGGGGGGCAGGCATTCACAGCTCTGGGGTGGGGGGACAGGCATTCACAGCTCTAGGGGTGGGGACAGGCATTCACAGCTCTGGGGGATGAGGGACAGGCATTCACAGCTCTGTGGGAGCGGGGAAAGGCATTCCCAGCTCTGGGGGAGGGGGGACAGGCATTCACCGCTCTAGGGGTGGGGGGACAGTCATTCACAGCTCTGTGGGTGGGGGGACAGGCCTTCACAGCTCTAGGGGTGGGGACAGGCATTCACAGGTCTTGGGGAGGGGGCTACAGGCATTCACAGCTCCTGGGGGGGACAGGCATTCACAGTTCTGGGGGAGGGGGGTACAGGCATTCACAGCTCTGGGTGTGGGGACAAGCATTCACAGTTCTGGGGGAGGGGGGACAGGCATTCACAGCTCTGGGCGGGGACAGGCATTCACAGCTCTGGGGGAGGTGGGACAGTCATTCACAGCTCTGGGGGAGGGGAACAGTCATTCACAGCTCTCGCGGTGAGGGGATACAGGCATTCACAGCTCTGGGGGAGGGGGGCAGCCATTCACAGCTCTGTGGGAGCGGGGACAGGCATTCACAGCTCTGGGGGTGAGGGGGACAGGCTTTCCCAGCTCTGGGGGTGGGGGGTACAGGCATTCACCGCTCTAGGGGTGGGGGGACAGTCATTCACAGCTCTGTGGGAGGGGGGATAGGCATTCACAGCTCTGGGGGAGGGGGGCAGGCATTCACAGCTCTGGGGGGGTACAGGCATTCACAGCACTGGGAGAGGTGGGGGACAGGCATTCACAGCTCTGGGGAGGGGGGAACAGGCATTCACAGCTCTGGGGGAGGGGGGACAGGCAATCACAGCTCTGCGGGAGGGGGGACAGTCATTCACAGCTCTGGGGGAGGGGGCACAGTCATTCACAGCTCTAGCGGATGGGGGGTCAGGCATTCACAGCTCTGGGGGAGGGGGGCAGGCATTCACAGCTCTGGGGTGGGGGGACAGGCCTTCACAGCTCGAGGGGTGGGGACAGGCATTCACAGCTCTGGGGGAGGAGGGACAGGCATTCACAGCTCTGTGGGAGCGGGGACAGGCATTCCCAGCTCTGGGGGCGGGGGGACAGGCATTCACCGCTCTAGGGGTGGGGGGACAGTCATTCACAGCTCTGTGGGTGGGAGGACAGGCATTCACAGCTCTGGGGGAGGGGGGCAGGCATTCACAGCTCTGAGGGTGGAGGGACAGGCATTCACAGCTCTGGGGGGGTACAGGCATTCACAGCACTGGGAGAGGTGGGGACAGGCATTCACAGCTCTGGGGAGGGGGGAACAGGCATTCACAGCTCTGGGGGAGGGGGGACAGGCAGTCACAGCTCTGGGGGAGGGGGGACAAGCATTCACAGCTCTGGGGGAGGGGGCACAGTCATTCACAGCTCTAGCGGACGGGGGGTACAGGCATTCACAGCTCTGGGGGAGGGGGGGCAGGCATTCACAGCTCTGGGGGAGGGGGGGCAGGCATTCACAGCTCTGGGGTGGGGGGACAGGCATTCACAGCTCTGGGGGAGGTGGCAGGCATTCACAGCTCTGGGGGGGGACAGGCATTCACAGCTCTGGGGGAGGGGGGACAGGCATTCACAGCTCTGGGGGTGGGGGGGACAGGCATTCCCAGCTCTGGGGGAGGGGGGACAGGCATTCACCGCTCTAGGGGTGGGGGGACAGGCATTCACAGCTCTGTGGGTAGGAGGACAGGCATTCACAGCTCTGCGGGTGGAGGGGACAGGCATTCACAGCTCTGGGGGGGACAGGCATTCACAGCTCTGGGGGTGGGGGGGTGCTGAAATTCGCAGCTCTGTGGGTGGGGGTGACAGGCATTCACAGCTCGGGGGTGGGGTGGACAGGCATTCACAGCTCTGGGGGGGTGGGGGACAGGCATTCACAGCTCGGGGTTGGGAGGGGTGGAACATGACAGGGACAAATAATTGACCAATACTGGAAATTGTCTGAACTTCTCTCCTGTCCTGACAGTGATCACTTTTATAAACTTCTTTTACAGGGGATCAGGAGAGGGCCAGAGAATGGAAACTCAAACCAAACCAAAAACAGTTAAAATCTGATCCAACACAATGAATCAGGAACTGAATGCTATCGGTGTTTGAACTTGGAAGCAGGAGTGTTCCAACCAGATGCACAGCCTCGGAAAAGCTTTGCACCATCCACAGCAGCCAGGACCTGGACAGCATGGAGTTACAGAGATCGACAGCACAGAAAAAAGATCCGAGAGCCCTTCGGCAATTTAAACCAAACGCAGAAAAACTCACCTTGCCTCGTAATCTGGTAAAGGGACAGAGGACTCCCAAATACCACTATTTAAAGAAACTTATCAATTTTATTCTTTAACCCTAAAAGTGAACATTAAACATTTTAAAAAGTGAATATTTTAATTGGGGAAAATGAAATTATGACGCGATCAGACAGGAGTTGGGGCGTACAGACTGGGAGCAACTGTGCCATAGAAAGGGCACAGCAGCCATGTGGAACAGTTGTTGCGAGTGACGCACAAATATGTCCCTCTGAGACGGGTAAGAAGGGGTAACGAGAACAGAGGAGCTTCTCCTCAAAAGGAAGAACGCAGCTTACATAAGGTGGAGGAGGCAAGGATCTAGCACAGCTTTAGAGGATTACAGGACAGGCTTGCTAGAAAGGAGCTCAGTAATGGACTGAGGCGAGCCAGGAGGGGGCATGAAAAGGGCTTGGCAAGAAGGATTAGGGAGAATCCAAAGGCATTTTACACATACGTGAGGAATAGAGAATGATCAGGGAGAAGGTAGGGCCAATCAGGGATAGCGTAGGGAACTTGTGCGTGGAGTCTGAGCAGATAGGGGAAGCCCTCAATGAGGTTTTTTGCTTTGGTTTTCACTAAGGGGAGGGACCTTGTTGTGAATGAGAACTTTGAGGAGCTGGGATACAGGCTGGAACTGATCAGGATTGATGAAGTTGATGAGCTGGAAATTTTGGCAAACATTAAGATTGATAAGTCCCCATGACCAGACCTGATTTATCCCAGGCTACTCCAGGAAGCAAGAAAGGAGGTTGCTAAGCCGCTGGTGAAGATCTGTGCATCCTCACTCTCCACGGGAGTCGTACAGGAGAATTGCTAGGAGGCGAATGTGGTTCCTCTTTTCAAGAAGGGGAATAGGGAAATCCCTGGCAATTACAGACCAGCCAGTCTTCTGTCTGTGGTGAGCAAGGTTTTGGAAAGAATTCTGAGGGATAGAATTTATGACTATTTGGAAAAAACATAGCGTGATTAAAGGCAGTCAGCATGGCTTTGTGAGGGGCAGGTCATCCCTCATAAATCTTATTGAGTTCCATAAGGAAGTGACAGGACAGATCGATGAAGGTCGAGCAGTGGATGTGATGTATAAGGACTTCAGCAAGGCATTCGATAAGGTTCCCCATGGTAGGCTCATCCATAAAGTCAGGAGGTATGGGTTTTGGGAGATTTGGCTATTTGGATTCAGAATTGGCTAGCTGACAGAAGGCAGAGAGTGGTTGTAGATGGCAAGTTCTGCCTGGAGGTCAGTCTTGAGTGGGGTCCCACAGGGCTCTGCTCTTGGGTCTCTGCTCTTTGTAGTTTTTATAAATGACTTGGATGAGGAGATTGAGGGGTGGGTTAGGAAATTTGCAGATGGCACATAGGTTGGAGGTTCTGTTGATAGTATCGAGGGCTGCAGCACAACATAGACAGGATGCAGAGCTGGGCTGAAAAATGGCAGATGGAATTAAACCTGGATAAATGCAAAATGATGCAATTTGAAAGGTTGAACTAGAATGCTGAATACAGGATTAAAGACCTGATCTTGGCAGTGTGGAGGAACAGAGGGATCTTGGTGTTCAAGTACATAGTTCCCGCAAATATGCCACCCAAGTGGATAGGGTTGTTAAGAAAGCATATGGTGTTTTGGCTTTCATTAACAGGGGAATCAAGTTTAAGAGCCGAGAGGTTTCGCTGCAGCTCCACAAGCCCCTGGTGAGACCACACTTAGAATATTGTGTCCGGTTCTGGATGCCCAACTATAGGAAAGATACAGAGGCTTTGGAGAGGGTGCAAAGAATATTTACCAGTGCTGCCTGGACTGGAGGACTTGCTTTATGAAGAGAGATTGACGAAGCTCAGACTTTTATCTCTGGAGAGAAGGAGGAAGAGAGGAGACCTGATCGAGGTATACAAGGTAATGGGAGTAATAGATAGAGTCAATAGCCAGAGACTTTACCCCAGGGCAGGATTGACTGGCACGAGGAGTCATAGTTCTAAGTTATTAGGAGAAATGTTAAACGGGTTGTCAGATGTAGTTTCTTTACGCAGAGAGTTGTGAACGCATGGAATGCTGTTGCCAGTGGTGGAAGCAGAGTCATTGGGGACAATTAAGTGACTACTGGACATGCACATGGATAGCAGTGAGTTGAGGGGTGTGTAGGTTAAGTTATTTTATTTTACATTAGGATTAATCCTTGGCACAACATCGTGGGCTAAAGGGCCTGTTCTGTACTGTACTTTTCTATGTTCTATGTAAACAATGACTATTTACAACTCTGAACCACTTTTCTCTTAAAGATCTGTTTTCTATGTCCAACTCTATAACAATATACTGATCCAATAAACCCCGATTAAAATGTGCAGCATATTAAGTTTCAAAGCCAGACAGCGGCTGCCATCTCCGGTGTCGATCTTCCTGTTTGTAGATCTCCCTGGGTCAGCTTTAGACTTCTGCTGCAAGGGTAAAAAAAGTACCTTTGATCGAGAGTGTTTTGGATGGCAGTCTCTCTCTCTCTCTCTCTAGCTAACTCTGAAAATGCTGACCTTTGATACCCCAAATATCGGATCATCTCACTGGTTCTAAGTTGTCAAAACGGTAATATTCACATTCCATTGGGTTTTAGTATACTGGGGCATAATTTAAATTGATTGGTTGAATTCAAATGGTGGTCAAACT
Source organism: Chiloscyllium plagiosum (assembly GCF_037043375.1). NCBI lineage: Eukaryota > Metazoa > Chordata > Chondrichthyes > Orectolobiformes > Hemiscylliidae > Chiloscyllium > Chiloscyllium plagiosum. The sequence continues at coordinate 89,292,260 of NW_028270177.1, forward strand.
ACTGAGGTATCTAGTTTACAACCAAATGTTACATATTTTCAAGTCATAGTCAAGTCACACGACAGTTGCTCTCACTGCCAAAACATCCTTCACTCTCCCTTAAAGGTACAGTATACATCTTCAACTTCATAACAGCATCTTCAACATTTGGAGAGTTCCGCGTTCGGAGCTGTGTCGTGGCCATTCGCCTGCCCCGTGTGAGAGGGAGGATTCACAACTTCATCCAACTTCCGACACACCAGCAGATTCACACCTGGGAGTGACCTGTTCAAGCAGTGCAAGTTGATGTAGTCAGCTCCCACACCAACAAGTCTACAAGTGACTGCAGAGGTTGGAATATTCCATTACTCCTGTTGCTCTGACATCCAGCACTGAATCAAGTTCGTCCTGACAGTTAGGGCTTGCTTCTGCTGAAGTTACTTCCTTATCACGAGAGTAGAGTTGAAGATTCTTGTCATCGTAGCTGACAGCTTTCTTCAGGGTATAGCGACCCTTTAAAACCAGCTCTCTGTGATCAGTCTGTCAAATTCAGAAAAATATCACAGACAATTAGTGTGCAACTAATATTGAATTTCTGCTTCAAATGGAACTTGCTCCCTGGGAAAAGAACTCAAATTTGATATCTGAAAAGTTCCCCGGCATTAAAATCTCCAAAAAGAAAATTGATGAATACTTGCTGACAATTCTTACTGACTTGATCATTACACACATGGCCCGACTTTCCTACCAGGAAGAATAGGAATCAAAGTTTATGCCAGACCCGAGGAGATTAGTGTCAGTGACTGAGGGCTCGTTTATATCAGACAGGGGGAGATTGGTGTCTGTGACTGTGGGGTTGGATTATGTCAGACAGGAGGGGATTGGTGTCAGTGACTGTGGGTCTGGTTTATATCAGACAGGGGGAGATTGGTGTCAGTGACTGTGGGGATGGTTTATATCAGACAGGGGGAGATTGGTGTCAGTGTCTGTGGGGCTGGTTTATATCAGACAGGGGGAGATTGGTGTCAGTGTCTGTGGGGCTGGTTTATATCAGACGGGGGAGATTGGTGTCAGTGTCTGTGGGGCTGGTTTATATCAGACAGGCAGGGATTGGTGTCAGTGACTGTGGGTTTGGTTTATATCAGACAGGGGGAGATTGGAGTCAGTGACTGTGGGGCTGGATTATATCAGAGAGGGGGAGATTGGCGTCAGTGACTGTGGGGCTGGTTTATATCACAGAGGGAGATTGGTGTCTGTCTCTGAGGTGGAAATGTGTTGCTGGAAAAGCGCAGCAGGTCAGGCAGCATCTAGGGAACAGGAGAATCGACGTTTCGGGCATTAGCCCTTCTTCAGGAAAGAAGGGCTAATGCCCGAAACGTCGATTCTCCTGTTCCCTAGATGCTACCTGACCTGCTGCGCTTTTCCAGCAACACATTTCCATCTCTGATCTCCAGCATGTGCAGACCTCACTTTCTCCGTCTGTCTCTGAGGGGCTGGTTTATATCAGACAGGGGAGATTGGTGTCAGTGTCTGTGGGTCTGGATTATATCAGACAGGGGGAGATGGGTGTCAGTGTCTGTGGGGCTGGTTTATATCAGACAGGCAGGGATTGGTGTCAGTGACTGTGGGTTTGGTTTATATCAGACAGGGGGAGATTGGTGTCAGTGTCTGTGGAGCTGGGTTATATCAGACAGGGGGAGATTGATGTCACTGACTGTGGGTCTAGGTTATATCAGACAGAGGGAGATTGGTGTCAGTGACCGTGGGGCTGGTTTATATCAGACGGGGGAGATTGGTGTCAGTGTCTGTGGGGCTGGTTTATATCAGACAGGCAGGGATTGGTGTCAGTGACTGTGGGTTTGGTTTATATCAGACAGGGGGAGATTGGAGTCAGTGACAGTGGGGCTGGTTTATATCAAACAGGGGGAGATTGGTGTCAGTGCCCATGGGTCTGGTTTATATCAGACAAGGGGAGATTGGTGTCAGGGATTTGGGGCTGGTATATATCAGACGGTGAGATTGGTGTCAATCACTTCGGACTGGTTTATATCAGACAGGGGAAGATTAGCGTCAGTGTCTGTGGGGCGGGTTTATATCAGACAGGGGCAGATTGGTATCAGTGACTGTGGGGCTGGTTTATATCAAACAGGGGGAGATTGGTGTCAGAGACTGTGGGTCTGGTTTATATCAGACAAGGGGAGATTAGTGTCAGGGATTTGGGGCTGGTATATATCAGACGGGGAGATTGGTTTCAATCACTTTGGATTGGTTTATATCAGACAGGGGGAGATTGGTGTCAGTGTCTGTGGGGCGGGTTTATATCAGACAGGGGCAGATTGGTATCAGTGACTGTGGGGCTGGTTTATATCAGACAGGGGGAGATTGGTGTCAGTGACTGTGGGGCTGGTTTATATCAGACAGGGGGAGATTGTGTCAGTGACTGTGGGGCTGATTTATATCAGACAGGGGGAGATTGGTGTCAGTGTCTGTGGGGCGGGTTTATATCAGACAGGGGCAGATTGGTGTCAGTGACTGTGGTTTGGTTTATATCAGACAAGGGGTGATTGGTGTCAGTGACTGTGGGGCTGGTTTATGTCAGACAGGGGGAGATTGTTGTCATTGTCTGTGTGTCAGGTTTATATCAGACAGGGGGAGATTGATGTCACTGACTGTGGGTCTTGGTTATATCAGACTGGCAGGGATTGGTGTCAGTGACAGTGGGGCTGGTTTATATCAAACAGGTGGAGATTGATGTCAGTGACTGTGGGTCTGATTTATATCAGACAAGGGGAGATTGGTGTCAGGGAGTTTGGGGCTGGTATATATCAGACAGGGGAAATTGGTGTCAATCACTTTGGATTGGTTTATATCAGACAGGGGAAGATTGGCGTCAGTGTCTGTGGGGCGCGTTTATATCAGAGAGGGGGAGATTGGTATCAGTGACTTTGGGGCTGGTTTATATCAAACAGGGGGAGATTGGTGTCAGTGTCTGAGGGGCTGGTTTATATCAGACAGGGGGAGATTGGTGTCAGAGACTGTGGGTCTGGTTTATATCAGACAGGGGGAGATTGGTGTCAGTATCTGTGGGGCTGGTTCAAATCAGACAAAGGGAGATTGGTGTCAGTGACTGTGGGGCTGGTTTATATCAGACAGGGGGTGATTGGTATCAGTGACTGTGGAGCTGGTTTATATCAGACAGGGGGAAATTGGTGGCAGTGACTGTAGGGCAGATTTATATCAGAAAGGGGAGAATTGTGTCAGTGTCTGAGGGGCTGGTTTATATCAGACAAGGGGTGATTGCTGTCAGTGTCTGTGGGGCTCATTTATATTAGACAGGGGGAGATTGGTGTCAGTGACTGTGGAGCTGGTTTATATCAAACAGGGCGAGATCGGTGTCAGTGACTGTGGGTCTGGTTTATATCAACAGGGGGAGATTGGTGTCAGTGTCTGTGGGGCTGGTTTATATCAGACAGGGGGAGATTGGTGTCAGTCACTGTGGGGCTGGATTATATCAGACAGGGGGAGATTGGTGTCAGTGTCTGTAGGGCTGGTTTATATCAGACAGGGGGTGATTGGTGTCAGTGACTGTGGAGTGGTTTCTATCAGACAGGGGGAAATTGGTGTCAGTGTCTGTAGGCCAGGTTTATATCAGACAGGGGGGAAATTGGTGTCAGTATCTGAGGGGCTGGTTTATATCAGACAGAGGGAGATTTGTGTCAGTGTCTACGGGACTGGTTTATATCAGACAAGGGGAGATTGGTGTCAGTGTCTGAGGGGCTGGGTTATATCAGACAGGGGGAGTTTGTTGTCATTGTTTGAGCGGCTGGTTTATATCAGACAAGGGGAGATTGGTGTCAGTGTTGTGGGGCTGGGTTATATCAGACAGGCAGAGATTGGTGTCAGTGACTGTGGGGCTGGTTTATATCAGACAGGGGGAGATTGTTGTCAGTGTCTGAGGGGCTGGTCTATATCAGACAAGGGGAGATTGGTGCCAGTGTCTGTGGGGCTGGTTTATATCAGACAGGGGAGATTGGTGTCAGTGTCTGTGGAGCTGGGTTATATCAGACAGGGGGAGATTGGTGTCAGTGTCTGTGGTGATGGTTTATATCAGACAGTGGGAGATTGTTGTCATTGACTGTGGGGCTGGTTTATATCAGACAGGGGGAGACTGTTGTCAGTGTCTGAGGGGCTGGTTTATATCAGACAGGCAGAGATTGGAGTCATTGACTGTGGGGCTGGTTTATATCAGACGGGGAGATTGTTGTCAGTGTATGAGGGGCTGGTTTATATCAGACAGGGGGAGATTGGTGTCAACGTCTGTGGTTGAAACTTTATTACTGGAACAGCACTGCAGGTCAGGCAGCATCCAGGGAACAGGAGATTCGACGTTTCGGGCACAGGCCCTTCTTCAGGAATGAGCAGAGAGTGTTCAGCAGGAGAAGATAAAAGGTAGGGAGGAGGGACTTGGAGGAGGGGCGTTGGAAATGTGATAGGTGGAAAGAGGTCAAGGTGAGGGTGATAGGTCGGAGTAGGATGGAGGCGGAGAGGTCAAGAAGAAGACTGCAGGTCAGGAAGGCGGTGCCGGGCTGGAGGGATCCGGCTGAGACAAGGTGGGGGGAGGGGGGATGAAGAAACTGGTGAAGTCCAAGTTCATCCCCTATGGTTGGAGGGTTCCCAGTCGGAAGATAAGACGCTCCTCCTCCGACCGTCGGGTTGTTGTGGTTTGGCGGTGGATGAGTCCAATGACCTGCATATCCTCGGTGGAGTGGGAGGGGGAGTTGAAATGCTGTGCTACAGGTTGGTTGGGTTGGTTCGTCCGGGTGGCCCAGAGGTGCTCTCTGAATCGCTCCGCAAGTAGACGGCCTGTCTCCCCAATATAGAGGAGGCCACACCGGCTGCAGCGGATGTAGCACAGCATTTCAACTCCCCCTCCCACTCCACCGAGGATATGCAGGTCGTTGGACTCATCTGGTTTATATCAGACAAGGGGAGATTGGTTTCAGTGTCTGTGAGGCTGGTTTATATCAGACAAGGGGAGGTTGGTGTCAGTGTCTGTCAGGCTGGTTTATTTCAGACAGAGGGAGATTGGTGTCAGTGTCTGTGGGGCTGGTTTATATCAGACAGGGGGAGATTGGTGTCAGTGTCTGAGGGGCTGGTTTATATCAGACAAGGGGAGATTGGTGTCAGTGTCTGTGGGGCTGGTTTCTCTCAGACAAGGGGAGATTGGTGTCACTGGCTGTGGGGCTGGATTATGTCAGACAAGGGGAGATAGGTGTCAGTGTCTGTGGAGCTGGGTTATATCAGACAGGGGGAGATTGTTGTCAGGGTCTGTGGGGATGGTTTATATCAGACAGTGGGAGATTGTTGGCAGTGACTGTGGGGCTGGTTTATATCAGACAGGGGAAGATTGTTGTCAGTGTCTGAGGGGCTGGTTTATATCAGACAGGGCGAGATTGGTGTCAGTGACTGTGGGCCTGGTTTATATCAGACAGGCAGAGCTTGGTGTCAGTGACTGTGGGCCTGGTTTATATCAGACAGGGGGAGATTGGTGTTAGTGACTGTGGGGCTGGTTTATATCAGACAGGGCGAGATTGGTTTCAGTGACGGTTAGGCTGGTTTATATCAGACAGGGTGTGATTGGTTTCAGCGACTGTGGAGCTGGTTTATATCAGACAGGGGGAGATTGGTGTCAGTGTCTGAGGGGCTGGCTTACATCAGACAAGGGGAGATTGGTGTCAGTGTCTGAGGGGCTGGGCTATATCAGACAGGGGGAGTTTGTTGTCAGTGTCTGAGCGTCTGGTTTATATCAGTCAAGGGGAGATTGGTGTCAGTGTTGTGAGGCTGGGTTATATCAGACAGGGGGAGATTGTTGTCAGAGTCTGAGGGGCTGGTTTATATCAGACAGGGGGAGATTGTTGTCAGTGACAGTGTGGCTGGTTTATATCAGACAAGTGGAGATTGTTGTCAGTGTCTGTGGAGCTGGGTTATATCAGACAGGGGGAGATTGGTGTCAGTGACTGTGGGGCTGGTTTATATCAGACAGGTGGAGATTGTTGTCAGTGTCTGAGGGGCTGGTTTATATCAGACAAGGGGAGATTGTTGTCAAAGTCTGTGGGGCTGGTTTATATCAGACAGGGAGAGATTGGTGTCAGTGTCTGTGGTGATGGTTTATATCAGACAAGGGGAGATTGATGTCATTGAAAGTGGGGCTGGTTTATATCAGACACGGGGCGATTGGTGTCAGTGTCTTTGGAGATGGTTTCTATCAGACAGGGGGAGATTGGTGTCAGTGAAAGTGGGGCTGATTTATATCAGACAGGGGGCGATTGGTGTCAGTGACTGGGGGTCCGGTTTGTATCAGACAGGCGGAGATTGGTGTCAGTGACTGTGGGTCTGGTTTATATCAGACAGGCAGAGATTGGTGTCAGCGACTGTGGGGCTGGTTCATATCAGACAGGTGGAGATTGGTGTCAGTGTCTGAGGGGCTGGTTTATATCAGACAAGGGGAGATTGCTTTCAGTGTCTGTGAGGCTGGTTTATATCAGACAAGGGGAGATTGGTGTCAGTGTTGTGGGGCTGGTTTATATCAGACAGGCAGAGATTGGTGTCAGTGACTGTGGGGCTGGTTTATAACAGACAGGGGGAGATCGGTGTCAGGGTCTGAGGGGCTGGTTTATATCAGACAGGGGGAGATTGTTGTCAGTGACTGTGGGGCTGGTTGATATCAGACAAGGGGAGATTGTTGTCAGTGTCTGTGGAGCTGGGTTATATCAGACAGTGGGAGATTGGTGTCAGTGACTGTGGGGATGGTTTATATCAGACAGGGGGAGATTGGTGTCAGTGTCTGTGGGGATGGTTTATATCAGACAGAGGGAGATTGGTGTCAGTGTCTGTGGGGCTAGGTTATATCAGACAAGGGGAGTTTGGTGTCAGTGACTGTGGGACTGGTTTATATCAGACAGGCAGAAATTTGTGTCAGTGTCTGTGGGGCTGGTTTATATCAGACAAGGGAAGATAGGTGTCAGTGACTGTGGGGCTGGTTTATATCAGACAGGGGGAGATTGTTGTCAGTGACTGTGGGGCTGGTTGATATCAGACAAGGGGAGATTGTTGTCAGTGTTTGTGGAGCTGGGTTAAATCAGACAGGGGGAGATTATTGTCAGTGTCTGTGGGGATGGTTTATATCAGACAGGGGGAGATTGGTGTCAGTGTCTGTGGGGATGGTTTATATCAGACAGAGGGAGATTGGTGTCAGTGTCTGTGGGGCTAGATTATATCAGACAAGGGGAGTTTGGTGTCAGTGACTGTGGGACTGGTTTACATCAGACAGGCAGAAATTTGTGTCAGTGTCTGTGGGGCTGGTTTATATCAGACAAGGGAAGATAGGTGTCAGTGACTGTGGGGCTGGTTTATATCCGACAGAGGGAGATTGGTTTCAGTGACTGTGGGGCAGGTTCATATCAGACAGGGGGAGATTGGTGTCAGTGTCTGTGGGGCTGGTTTATGTCAGACAAGGGGAGATTGGTGTCAGTGTCTGTGGGGCTGCGTTATATCAGTCAGGGGGAGTTTGTTGTCAGTGTCTGAGGGGCTGGTTTATATCAGACAAGGGGAGATTGGTGTCAATGTCTGTGGGGCTGGATTATATCAGACAGGGGGAGATTGGTGTCAGTGTCTGTGGGGATGGTTTATATCAGACAGGGGGAGATTGGTGTCAGTCACTGTGGGGCTGGTTTATATCAGACAGGGGGAGATTGGTGTCAGTGTCTGAGGGGCTGGTTTATATCAGACAAGGGGAGATTGGTTTCAGTGTCTGTGGGGCTGGTTTGTATCAGACAAGGGGAGATTGGTGTCAGTGTCTGAGGGGCTGGTTTATATCAGACAAGGGGAGATTGGTTTCAGTGTCTGTGAGGCTGGTTTATATCAGACAAGGGGAGATTGGTGTCAGTGTCTGTGGGGCTGATTTATATCAGACAGGGGGAGATTGGTGTCGGTGACTGTTGGGCAGGTTTGTATCAAACAGGGCGAGATTCGTGTAAGTGACTGTGGGTCAGGTTTATATCAGACAGGTGGAGATTGGTGTCAGTGTCTGTGGGGCTGGTTTATATCAGACAAGGGGAGATTGGTGTCAGTGTCTGAGGGGCTGGTTTATTCCAGACAGGGGGAGATTGGTGTCAGTGTCTGTGGGGCGGGTTTATATCAGACAGGGGGAGATTGGTGTCTGTGTCTGAGGGGCTGGTTTATACCAGACAAGGGGAGATTGGTGTCAGTGTCTGTGGGGCTGATTTATATCAGACAGGGGGAGATTGGTGTCTGTGTCTGAGGGGCTGGATTATGTCAGACAAGGGGTGATTGGTGTGAGTGTCTGTGGAGCTGGGTTATATGTGACAGGGGGAGATTGGTGTCAGGGTCTTTGGGGATGGTTTATATCAGACGGGGAGATTGTTGTCAGTGTCTGAGGGGCTGGTTTATATCAGACAGGGGGAGTTTGGTGTCAATGTCTGTGGGGCTGGATTATATCAGACCGGGGGAGATTGGTGTCAGTGTCTGTGGGGACGGTTTATATCAGACAGGGGGAGATAGGTGTCAGTCACTGTGGGGCTGGTTTATATCAGACAGGGGGAGATTGTTGTCAGTGTCTGAGGGGCTGGTTTATATCAGACAGGGGGAGATTGGTGTCTGTGTCTGAGGGGCTGGTTTATATCAGACAAGGGGAGATTGGTGTCAGTGTCTGTGGGGCTGATTTATATCAGACAGGGGGAGATTGGTGTCTGTGTCTGAGGGGCTGGATTATGTCAGACAAGGGGTGATTGGTGTGAGTGTCTGTGGAGCTGGGTTATATGTGACAGGGGGAGATTGGTGTCAGGGTCTTTGGGGATGGTTTATATCAGACGGGGAGATTGTTGTCAGTGTCTGAGGGGCTGGTTTATATCAGACAGGGGGAGTTTGGTGTCAGTGTCTGTGGGGCTGGATTATATAAGACCGGGGGAGATTGCTGTCAGTGTCTGTGGGGATGGTTTATATCAGACAGGGGGAGATTGGTGTCAGTCACTGTGGGGCTGGTTTATATCAGACAGGGGGAGATTGTTGTCAGTGTCTGAGGGGCTGGTTTATATCAGACAAGGGGAGATTGGTTTCAGTGTCTGTGGGGCTGGTTTGTATCAGACAAGGGGAGATTGGTGTCAGTGTCTGAGGGGCTGGTTTATATCAGAAAAGGGGAGATTGGTTTCAGTGTCTGTGAGGCTGGTTTATATCAGACAAGGGGAGATTGGTGTCAGTGTCTGTGGGGCTGATTTATATCAGACAGGGGGAGATTGGTGTCGGTGACTGTTGGGCAGGTTTATATCAAACAGGGCGAGATTCGTGTAAGTGACTGTGGGTCAGGTTTATATCAGACAGGGGGAGATTGATGTCTGTGTCTGTGGGGCTGGTTTATATCAGACAAGGGGAGATTGGTGTCCGTGTCTGAGGGGCTGGTTTATTCCAGACAGGGGGAGATTGGTGTCAGTGTCTGTGGGGCGGGTTTATATCAGACAGGGGGAGATTGGCGTCTGTGTCTGAGGTGCTGGTTTATATCAGACAAGGGGAGATTGGTGTCAGTGTCTGTGGGGCTGATTTATATCAGACAGGCAGAGATTGGAGTCATTGACTGTGGGGCTGGTTTATATCAGACGGGGAGATTGTTGTCAGTGTATGAGGGGCTGGTTTATATCAGACAGGGGGAGATTGGTGTCAACGTCTGTGGTTGAAACTTTATTACTGGAACAGCACTGCAGGTGAGGCAGCATCCAGGGAACAGGAGATTCGACGTTTCGGGCACAGGCCCTTCTTCAGGAATGAGCAGAGAGTGTTCAGCAGGAGAAGATAAAAGGTAGGGAGGAGGGACTTGGAGGAGGGGCGTTGGAAATGTGATAGGTGGAAAGAGGTCAAGGTGAGGGTGATAGGTCGGAGTAGGATGGAGGCGGAGAGGTCAAGAAGAAGACTGCAGGTCAGGAAGGCGGTGCCGGGCTGGAGGGATCCGGCTGAGACAAGGTGGGGGGAGGGGGGATGAAGAAACTGGTGAAGTCCAAGTTCATCCCCTATGGTTGGAGGGTTCCCAGTCGGAAGATAAGACGCTCCTCCTCCGACCGTCGGGTTGTTGTGGTTTGGCGGTGGATGAGTCCAATGACCTGCATATCCTCGGTGGAGTGGGAGGGGAAGTTGAAATGCTGTGCTACAGGTTGGTTGGGTTGGTTCGTCCGGGTGGCCCAGAGGTGATCTCTGAATCGCTCCGCAAGTAGACGGCCTGTCTCCCCAATATAGAGGAGGCCACACCGGCTGCAGCGGATGTAGCACAGCATTTCAACTCCCCCTCCCACTCCACCGAGGATATGCAGGTCGTTGGACTCATCTGGTTTATATCAGACAAGGGGAGATTGGTTTCAGTGTCTGTGAGGCTGGTTTATATCAGACAAGGGGAGGTTGGTGTCAGTGTCTGTCAGGCTGGTTTATTTCAGACAAGGGGAGATTGGTGTCAGTGTCTGTGGGGCTGGTTTATATCAGACAGGGGGAGATTGGTGTCAGTGTCTGAGGGGCTGGTTTATATCAGACAAGGGGAGATTGGTGTCAGTGTCTGTGGGGCTGGTTTCTCTCAGACAAGGGGAGATTGGTGTCACTGGCTGTGGGGCTGGATTATGTCAGACAAGGGGAGATAGGTGTCAGTGTCTGTGGAGCTGGGTTATATCAGACAGGGGGAGATTGTTGTCAGGGTCTGTGGGGATGGTTTATATCAGACAGTGGGAGATTGTTGTCAGTGTCTGAGGGGCTGGTTTATATCAGACAGGGCGAGATTGGTGTCAGTGACTGTGGGCCTGGTTTATATCAGACAGGCAGAGCTTGGTGTCAGTGACTGTGGGCCTGGTTTATATCAGACAGGGGGAGATTGGTGTTAGTGACTGTGGGGCTGGTTTATATCAGACAGGGCGAGATTGGTTTCAGTGACGGTGGGGCTGGTTTATATCAGACAGGGTGTGATTGGTTTCAGCGACTGTGGAGCTGGTTTATATCAGACAGGGGGAGATTGGTGTCAGTGTCTGAGGGGCTGGCTTACATCAGACAAGGGGAGATTGGTGTCAGTGTCTGAGGGGCTGGGCTATATCAGACAGGGGGAGTTTGTTGTCAGTGTCTGAGCGTCTGGTTTATATCAGTCAAGGGGAGATTGGTGTCAGTGTTGTGAGGCTGGGTTATATCAGACAGGGGGAGATTGTTGTCAGAGTCTGAGGGGCTGGTTTATATCAGACAGGGGGAGATTGTTGTCAGTGACAGTGTGACTGGTTTATATCAGACAAGTGGAGATTGTTGTCAGTGTCTGTGGAGCTGGGTTATATCAGACAAGGGGAGATTGGTGTCAGTGACTGTGGGGCTGGTTTATATCAGACAGGTGGAGATTGTTGTCAGTGTCTGAGGGGCTGGTTTATATCAGACAAGGGGAGATTGTTGTCAAAGTCTGTGGGGCTGGTTTATATCAGACACGGGGCGATTGGTGTCAGTGTCTTTGGAGATGGTTTCTATCAGACAGGGGGAGATTGGTGTCAGTGAAAGTGGGGCTGATTTATATCAGACAGGGGGCGATTGGTGTCAGTGACTGGGGGTCCGGTTTGTATCAGACAGGGGGAGATTGGTGTCAGTGACTGTGGGTCTGGTTTATATCAGACAGGCAGAGATTGGTGTCAGCGACTGTGGGGCTGGTTCATATCAGACAGGTGGAGATTGGTGTCAGTGTCTGAGGGGCTGGTTTATATCAGACAAGGGGAGATTGCTTTCAGTGTCTGTGAGGCTGGTTTATATCAGACAAGGGGAGATTGGTGTCAGTGTTGTGGGGCTGGTTTATATCAGACAGGCAGAGATTGGTGTCAGTGACAGTGGGGCTGGTTTATAACAGACAGGGGGAGATCGGTGTCAGGGTCTGAGGGGCTGGTTTATATCAGACAGGGGGAGATTGTTGTCAGTGACTGTGGGGCTGGTTGATATCAGACAAGGGGAGATTGTTGTCAGTGTCTGTGGAGCTGGGTTATATCAGACAGTGGGAGATTGGTGTCAGTGACTGTGGGGATGGTTTATATCAGACAGGGGGAGATTGGTGTCAGTGTCTGTGGGGATGGTTTATATCAGACAGAGGGAGATTGGTGTCAGTGTCTGTGGGGCTAGGTTATATCAGACAAGGGGAGTTTGGTGTCAGTGACTGTGGGACTGGTTTATATCAGACAGGCAGAAATTTGTGTCAGTGTCTGTGGGGCTGGTTTATATCAGAAAAGGGAAGATAGGTGTCAGTGACTGTGGGGCTGGTTTATATCAGACAGGGGGAGATTGTTGTCAGTGACTGTGGGGCTGGTTGATATCAGACAAGGGGAGATTGTTGTCAGTGTTTGTGGAGCTGGGTTAAATCAGACAGGGGGAGATTATTGTCAGTGTCTGTGGGGATGGTTGATATCAGACAGGGGGAGATTGGTGTCAGTGTCTGTGGGGATGGTTTATATCAGACAGAGGGAGATTGGTGTCAGTGTCTGTGGGGCTAGATTATATCAGACAAGGGGAGTTTGGTGTCAGTGACTGTGGGACTGGTTTACATCAGACAGGCAGAAATTTGTGTCAGTGTCTGTGGGGCTGGTTTATATCAGACAAGGGAAGATAGGTGTCAGTGACTGTGGGGCTGGTTTATATCCGACAGAGGGAGATTGGTTTCAGTGACTGTGGGGCAGGTTCATATCAGACAGGGGGAGATTGGTGTCAGTGTCTGTGGGGCTGGTTTATGTCAGACAAGGGGAGATTGGTGTCAGTGTCTGTGGGGCTGCGTTATATCAGTCAGGGGGAGTTTGTTGTCATTGTCTGGGCGGCTGGTTTATATCAGACAAGATGAGATTGGTGTCAGTGTTGTGGGGCTGGTTTATATCAGACAGGGGGATATTGTTGTCAGTGTCTGAGGGGCTGGTTTATATCAGACAAGGGGAGATTGGTGTCAATGTCTGTGGGGCTGGATTATATCAGACAGGGGGAGATTGGTGTCAGTGTCTGTGGGGATGGTTTATATCAGACAGGGGGAGATTGGTGTCAGTCACTGTGGGGCTGGTTTATATCAGACGGGGAGATTGGTGTCAGTGTCTGAGGGGCTGGTTTATATCAGACAAGGGGAGATTGGTTTCAGTGTCTGTGGGGCTGGTTTGTATCAGACAAGGGGAGATTGGTGTCAGTGTCTGAGGGGCTGGTTTATATCAGACAAGGGGAGATTGGTTTCAGTGTCTGTGAGGCTGGTTTATATCAGACAAGGGGAGATTGGTGTCAGTGTCTGTGGGGCTGATTTATATCAGACAGGGGGAGATTGGTGTCGGTGACTGTTGGGCAGGTTTGTATCAAACAGGGCGAGATTCGTGTAAGTGACTGTGGGTCAGGTTTATATCAGACAGGTGGAGATTGGTGTCAGTGTCTGTGGGGCTGGTTTATATCAGACAAGGGGAGATTGGTGTCAATGTCTGTGGGGCTGAATTATATCAGACAGGGGGAGATTGGTGTCAGTGTCTGTGGGGATGGTTTATATCAGACAGGGGGAGATTGGTGTCAGTCACTGTGGGGCTGGTTTATATCAGACGGGGAGATTGGTGTCAGTGTCTGAGGGGCTGGTTTATATCAGACAAGGGGAGATTGGTTTCAGTGTCTGTGGGGCTGGTTTGTATCAGACAAGGGGAGATTGGTGTCAGTGTCTGTGGGGCGGGTTTATATTAGACAGGGGGAGATTGGTGTCTGTGTCTGAGGGGCTGGTTTATACCAGACAAGGGGAGATTGGTGTCAGTGTCTGTGGGGCTGATTTATATCAGACAGGGGGAGATTGGTGTCTGTGTCTGAGGGGCTGGATTATGTCAGACAAGGGGTGATTGGTGTGAGTGTCTGTGTAGCTGGGTTATATGTGACAGGGGGAGATTGGTGTCAGGGTCTTTGGGGATGGTTTATATCAGACGGGGAGATTGTTGTCAGTGTCTGAGGGGCTGGTTTATATCAGACAGGGGGAGTTTGGTGTCAATGTCTGTGGGGCTGGATTATATCAGACCGGGGGAGATTGGTGTCAGTGTCTGTGGGGATGGTTTATATCAGACAGAGGGAGATTGGTGTCAGTGTCTGTGGGGCTAGATTATATCAGACAAGGGGAGTTTGGTGTCAGTGACTGTGGGACTGGTTTACATCAGACAGGGGAGATTGGTGTCAGTGTCTGTGGGGCTGGTTTATATCAGACAAGGGAAGATAGGTGTCAGTGACTGTGGGGCTGGTTTATATCCGACAGAGGGAGATTGGTTTCAGTGACTGTGGGGCAGGTTCATATCAGACAGGGGGAGATTGGTGTCAGTGTCTGTGGGGCTGGTTTATGTCAGACAAGGGGAGATTGGTGTCAGTGTCTGTGGGGCTGCGTTATATCAGTCAGGGGGAGTTTGTTGTCATTGTCTGGGCGGCTGGTTTATATCAGACAAGATGAGATTGGTGTCAGTGTTGTGGGGCTGGTTTATATCAGACAGGGGGAGATTGTTGTCAGTGTCTGAGGGGCTGGTTTATATCAGACAAGGGGAGATTGGTGTCAATGTCTGTGGGGCTGGATTATATCAGACAGGGGGAGATTGGTGTCAGTGTCTGTGGGGATGGTTTATATCAGACAGGGGGAGATTGGTGTCAGTCACTGTGGGGCTGGTTTATATCAGACGGGGAGATTGGTGTCAGTGTCTGAGGGGCTGGTTTATATCAGACAAGGGGAGATTGGTTTCAGTGTCTGTGGGGCTGGTTTGTATCAGACAAGGGGAGATTGGTGTCAGTGTCTGAGGGGCTGGTTTATATCAGACAAGGGGAGATTGGTTTCAGTGTCTGTGAGGCTGGTTTATATCAGACAAGGGGAGATTGGTGTCAGTGTCTGTGGGGCTGATTTATATCAGACAGGGGGAGATTGGTGTCGGTGACTGTTGGGCAGGTTTGTATCAAACAGGGCGAGATTCGTGTAAGTGACTGTGGGTCAGGTTTATATCAGACAGGTGGAGATTGGTGTCAGTGTCTGTGGGGCTGGTTTATATCAGACAAGGGGAGATTGGTGTCAGTGTCTGAGGGGCTGGTTTATTCCAGACAGGGGGAGATTGGTGTCAGTGTCTGTGGGGCGGGTTTATATTAGACAGGGGGAGATTGGTGTCTGTGTCTGAGGGGCTGGTTTATACCAGACAAGGGGAGATTGGTGTCAGTGTCTGTGGGGCTGATTTATATCAGACAGGGGGAGATTGGTGTCTGTGTCTGAGGGGCTGGATTATGTCAGACAAGGGGTGATTGGTGTGAGTGTCTGTGGAGCTGGGTTATATGTGACAGGGGGAGATTGGTGTCAGGGTCTTTGGGGATGGTTTATATCAGACGGGGAGATTGTTGTCAGTGTCTGAGGGGCTGGTTTATATCAGACAGGGGGAGTTTGGTGTCAATGTCTGTGGGGCTGGATTATATCAGACCGGGGGAGATTGGTGTCAGTGTCTGTGGGGATGGTTTATATCAGACAGGGGGAGATTGGTGTCAGTCACTGTGGGGCTGGTTTATATCAGACAGGGGGAGATTGTTGTCAGTGTCTGAGGGGCTGGTTTATATCAGACAGGGGGAGATTGGTGTCTGTGTCTGAGGGGCAGGTTTTTCTCAGACAAGGGGAGATTGGTGTCAGTGTCTGTGGGGCTGATTTATATCAGACAGGGGGAGATTGGTGTCTGTGTCTGAGGGGCTGGATTATGTCAGACAAGGGGTGATTAGTGTGAGTGTCTGTGGAGCTGGGTTATATGTGACAGGGGGAGATTGGTGTCAGGGTCTTTGGGGATGGTTTATATCAGACGGGGAGATTGTTGTCAGTGTCTGAGGGGCTGGTTTATATCAGACAGGGGGAGTTTGGTGTCAATGTCTGTGGGGCTGGATTATATAAGACCGGGGGAGATTGGTGTCAGTGTCTGTGGGGATGGTTTATATCAGACAGGGGGAGATTGGTGTCAGTCACTGTGGGGCTGGTTTATATCAGACAGGGGGAGATTGTTGTCAGTGTCTGAGGGGCTGGTTTATATCAGACAAGGGGAGATTGGTTTCAGTGTCTGTGGGGCTGGTTTGTATCAGACAGGGGGAGATTGTTGTCAGTGTCTGAGGGGCTGGTTTATATCAGACAAGGGGAGATTGGTGTCAATGTCTGTGGGGCTGGATTATATCAGACAGGGGGAGATTGGTGTCAGTGTCTGTGGGGATGGTTTATATCAGACAGGGGGAGATTGGTGTCAGTCACTGTGGGGCTGGTTTATATCAGACGGGGAGATTGGTGTCAGTGTCTGAGGGGCTGGTTTATATCAGACAAGGGGAGATTGGTTTCAGTGTCTGTGGGGCTGGTTTGTATCAGACAAGGGGAGATTGGTGTCAGTGTCTGAGGGGCTGGTTTATATCAGACAAGGGGAGATTGGTTTCAGTGTCTGTGAGGCTGGTTTATATCAGACAAGGGGAGATTGGTGTCAGTGTCTGTGGGGCTGATTTATATCAGACAGGGGGAGATTGGTGTCGGTGACTGTTGGGCAGGTTTGTATCAAACAGGGCGAGATTCGTGTAAGTGACTGTGGGTCAGGTTTATATCAGACAGGTGGAGATTGGTGTCAGTGTCTGTGGGGCTGGTTTCTATCAGACAAGGGGAGATTGGTGTCAGTGTCTGAGGGGCTGGTTTATTCCAGACAGGGGGAGATTGGTGTCAGTGTCTGTGGGGCGGGTTTATATTAGACAGGGGGAGATTGGTGTCTGTGTCTGAGGGGCTGGTTTATACCAGACAAGGGGAGATTGGTGTCAGTGTCTGTGGGGCTGATTTATATCAGACAGGGGGAGATTGGTGTCTCTGTCTGAGGGGCTGGATTATGTCAGACAAGGGGTGATTGGTGTGAGTGTCTGTGGAGCTGGGTTATATGTGACAGGGGGAGATTGGTGCCAGGGTCTTAGGGGATGGTTTATATCAGACGGGGAGATTGTTGTCAGTGTCTGAGGGGCTGGTTTATATCAGACAGGGGGAGTTTGGTGTCAATGTCTGTGGGGCTGGATTATATCAGACCGGGGGAGATTGGTGTCAGTGTCTGTGGGGATGGTTAAAATCAGACAGGGGGAGATTGGTGTCAGTCACTGTGGGGCTGGTTTATATCAGACAGGGGGAGATTGTTGTCAGTGTCTGAGGGGCTGGTTTATATCAGACAGGGGGAGATTGGTGTCTGTGTCTGAGGGGCAGGTTTATATCAGACAAGGGGAGATTGGTGTCAGTGTCTGTGGGGCTGATTTATATCAGACAGGGGGAGATTGGTGTCTGTGTCTGAGGGGCTGGATTATGTCAGACAAGGGGTGATTAGTGTGAGTGTCTGTGGAGCTGGGTTATATGTGACAGGGGGAGATTGGTGTCAGGGTCTTTGGGGATGGTTTATATCAGACGGGGAGATTGTTGTCAGTGTCTGAGGGGCTGGTTTATATCAGACAGGGGGAGTTTGGTGTCAATGTCTGTGGGGCTGGATTATATAAGACCGGGGGAGATTGGTGTCAGTGTCTGTGGGGATGGTTTATATCAGACAGGGGGAGATTGGTGTCAGTCACTGTGGGGCTGGTTTATATCAGACAGGGGGAGATTGTTGTCAGTGTCTGAGGGGCTGGTTTATATCAGACAAGGGGAGATTGGTTTCAGTGTCTGTGGGGCTGGTTTGTATCAGACAAGGGGAGATTGGTGTCAGTGTCTGAGGGGCTGGTTTATATCAGACAAGGGGAGATTGGTTT
Organism: Chiloscyllium plagiosum; assembly: GCF_037043375.1. Classification (NCBI taxonomy): domain Eukaryota; kingdom Metazoa; phylum Chordata; class Chondrichthyes; order Orectolobiformes; family Hemiscylliidae; genus Chiloscyllium; species Chiloscyllium plagiosum. The sequence goes on from NW_028270177.1 coordinate 89,310,041, forward strand.
CAGTGTCTGTGAGGCTGGTTTATATCAGACAAGGGGAGATTGGTGTCAGTGTCTGTGGGGCTGATTTATATCAGACAGGGGGAGATTGGTGTCGGTGACTGTTGGGCAGGTTTATATCAAACAGGGCGAGATTCGTGTAAGTGACTGTGGGTCAGGTTTATATCAGACAGGGGGAGATTGATGTCTGTGTCTGTGGGGCTGGTTTATATCAGACAAGGGGAGATTGGTGTCCGTGTCTGAGGGGCTGGTTTATTCCAGACAGGGGGAGATTGGTGTCAGTGTCTGTGGGGCGGGTTTATATCAGACAGGGGGAGATTGGCGTCTGTGTCTGAGGTGCTGGTTTATATCAGACAAGGGGAGATTGGTGTCAGTGTCTGTGGGGCTGATTTATATCAGACAGGCAGAGATTGGAGTCATTGACTGTGGGCCTGGTTTATATCAGACGGGGAGATTGTTGTCAGTGTATGAGGGGCTGGTTTATATCAGACAGGGGGAGATTGGTGTCAACGTCTGTGGTTGAAACTTTATTACTGGAACAGCACTGCAGGTGAGGCAGCATCCAGGGAACAGGAGATTCGACGTTTCGGGCACAGGCCCTTCTTCAGGAATGAGCAGAGAGTGTTCAACAGGAGAAGATAAAAGGTAGGGAGGAGGGACTTGGAGGAGGGGCGTTGGAAATGTGATAGGTGGAAAGAGGTCAAGGTGAGGGTGATAGGTCGGAGTAGGATGGAGGCGGAGAGGTCAAGAAGAAGACTGCAGGTCAGGAAGGCGGTGCCGGGCTGGAGGGATCCGGCTGAGACAAGGTGGGGGGAGGGGGGATGAAGAAACTGGTGAAGTCCAAGTTCATCCCCTATGGTTGGAGGGTTCCCAGTCGGAAGATAAGACGCTCCTCCTCCGACCGTCGGGTTGTTGTGGTTTGGCGGTGGATGAGTCCAATGACCTGCATATCCTCGGTGGAGTGGGAGGGGGAGTTGAAATGCTGTGCTACAGGTTGGTTGGGTTGGTTCGTCCGGGTGGCCCAGAGGTGCTCTCTGAATCGCTCCGCAAGTAGACGGCCTGTCTCCCCAATATAGAGGAGGCCACACCGGCTGCAGCGGATGTAGCACAGCATTTCAACTCCCCCTCCCACTCCACCGAGGATATGCAGGTCGTTGGACTCATCTGGTTTATATCAGACAAGGGGAGATTGGTTTCAGTGTCTGTGAGGCTGGTTTATATCAGACAAGGGGAGGTTGGTGTCAGTGTCTGTCAGGCTGGTTTATTTCAGACAAGGGGAGATTGGTGTCAGTGTCTGTGGGGCTGGTTTATATCAGACAGGGGGAGATTGGTGTCAGTGTCTGAGGGGCTGGTTTATATCAGACAAGGGGAGATTGGTGTCAGTGTCTGTGGGGCTGGTTTCTCTCAGACAAGGGGAGATTGGTGTCACTGGCTGTGGGGCTGGATTATGTCAGACAAGGGGAGATTGTTGTCAGGGTCTGTGGGGATGGTTTATATCAGACAGTGGGAGATTGTTGGCAGTGACTGTGGGGCTGGTTTATATCAGACAGGGGAAGATTGTTGTCAGTGTCTGAGGGGCTGGTTTATATCAGACAGGGCGAGATTGGTGTCAGTGATTGTGGGCCTGGTTTATATCAGACAGGCAGAGCTTGGTGTCAGTGACTGTGGGCCTGGTTTATATCAGACAGGGGGAGATTGGTGTTAGTGACTGTGGGTCTGGTTTATATCAGACAGGGCGAGATTGGTTTCAGTGACGGTGGGGCTGGTTTATATCAGACAGGGTGTGATTGGTTTCAGCGACTGTGGAGTTGGTTTATATCAGACAGGGGGAGATTGGTGTCAGTGTCTGAGGGGCTGGCTTACATCAGACAAGGGGAGATTGGTGTCAGTGTCTGAGGGGCTGGGCTATATCAGACAGGGGGAGTTTGTTGTCAGTGTCTGAGCGTCTGGTTTATATCAGTCAAGGGGAGATTGGTGTCAGAGTCTGAGGGGCTGGTTTATATCAGACAGGGGGAGATTGTTGTCAGTGACAGTGTGGCTGGTTTATATCAGACAAGTGGAGATTGTTGTCAGTGTCTGTGGAGCTGGGTTATATCAGACAGGGGAGATTGGTGTCAGTGACTGTGGGGCTGGTTTATATCAGACAGGTGGAGATTGTTGTCAGTGTCTGAGGGGCTGGTTTATATCAGACAAGGGGAGATTGTTGTCAAAGTCTGTGGGGCTGGTTTATATCAGACAGGGAGAGATTGGTGTCAGTGTCTGTGGTGATGGTTTCTATCAGACAGGGGGAGATTGATGTCATTGAAAGTGGGGCTGGTTTATATCAGACACGGGGCGATTGGTGTCAGTGACTGGGGGTCCGGTTTGTATCAGACAGGGGGAGATTGGTGTCAGTGACTGTGGGTCTGGTTTATATCAGACAGGCAGAGATTGGTGTCAGCGACTGTGGGGCTGGTTCATATCAGACAGGTGGAGATTGGTGTCAGTGTCTGAGGGGCTGGTTTATATCTGACAAGGGGAGATTGCTTTCAGTGTCTGTGAGGCTGGTTTATATCAGACAAGGGGAGATTGGTGTCAGTGTTGTGGGGCTGGTTTATATCAGACAGGCAGAGACTGGTGTCAGTGACTGTGGGGCTGGTTTATAACAGACAGGGGGAGATTGGTGTCAGGGTCTGAGGGGCTGGTTTATATCAGACAGGGGGAGATTGTTGTCAGTGACTGTGGGGCTGGTTGATATCAGACAAGGGGAGATTGTTGTCAGTGTCTGTGGAGCTGGGTTATATCAGACAGTGGGAGATTGGTGTCAGTGACTGTGGGGATGGTTTATATCAGACAGGGGGAGATTGGTGTCAGTGTCTGTGGGGATGGTTTATATCAGACAGAGGGAGATTGGTGTCAGTGTCTGTGGGGCTAGGTTATATCAGACAAGGGGAGTTTGGTGTCAGTGACTGTGGGGCTGGTTTATATCAGACAGGCAGAAATTTGTGTCAGTGTCTGTGGGGCTGGTTTATATCAGACAAGGGAAGATAGGTGTCAGTGACTGTGGGGCTGGTTTATATCAGACAGGGGGAGATTGTTGTCAGTGACTGTGGGGCTGGTTGATATCAGACAAGGGGAGATTGTTGTCAGTGTCTGTGGAGCTGGGTTATATCAGACAGGGGGAGATTGTTGTCAGTGTCTGTGGGGATGGTTTATATCAGACAGGGGGAGATTGGTGTCAGTGTCTGTGGGGATGGTTTATATCAGACAGAGGGAGATTGGTGTCAGTGTCTGTGGGGCTAGATTATATCAGACAAGGGGAGTTTGGTGTCAGTGACTGTGGGACTGGTTTATATCAGACAGGCAGAAATTTGTGTCAGTGTCTGTGGGGCTGGTTTATATCAGACAAGGGAAGATAGGTGTCAGTGACTGTGGGGCTGGTTTATATCCGACAGAGGGAGATTGGTTTCAGTGACTGTGGTGCAGGTTCATATCAGACAGGGGGAGATTGGTGTCAGTGTCTGTGGGGCTGGTTTATATCAGACAAGGGGAGATTGGTGTCAGTGTCTGTGGGGCTGCGTTATATCAGTCAGGGGGAGTTTGTTGTCATTGTCTGAGCGGCTGGTTTATATCAGACAAGGGGAGATTGGTGTCAGTGTTGTGGCGCTGGTTTATATCAGACAGGGGGAGATTGTTGTCAGTGTCTGAGGGGCTGGTTTATATCAGACAGGGGGAGTTTGGTGTCAATGTCTGTGGGGCTGGATTATATCAGACCGGGGGAGATTGGTGTCAGTGTCTGTGGGGATGGTTTATATCAGACAGGGGGAGATTGGTGTCAGTCACTGTGGGGCTGGTTTATATCAGACAGGGGGAGATTGTTGTCAGTGTCTGAGGGGCTGGTTTATATCAGACAAGGGGAGATTGGTTTCAGTGTCTGTGGGGCTGGTATGTATCAGACAAGGGGAGATTGGTGTCAGTGTCTGAGGGGCTGGTTTATATCAGACAAGGGGAGATTGGTTTCAGTGTCTGTGAGGCTGGTTTATATCAGACAAGGGGAGATTGGTGTCAGTGTCTGTGGGGCTGATTTATATCAGACAGGGGGAGATTGGTGTCGGTGACTGTTGGGCAGGTTTGTTTCAAACAGGGCGAGATTCGTGTAAGTGACTGTGGGTCAGGTTTATATCAGACAGGGGGAGATTGGTGTCAGTGTCAATGGGGCTGGTTTATATCAGACAAGGGGAGATTGGTGTCAGTGTCTGAGGGGCTGGTTTATTCCAGACAGGGGGAGATTGGTGTCAGTGTCTGTGGGGCGGGTTTATATCAGACAGGGGGAGATTGGCGTCTGTGTCTGAGGTGCTGGTTTATATCAGATAAGGGGAGATTGGTGTCAGTGTCTGTGGGGCTGATTTATATCAGACACGGGGAGATTGGTGTCAGTGTCTGAGGGGCTGGTTTATTCCAGACAGGGGGAGATTGGTGTCAGTGTCTGTGGGGCGGGTTTATATCAGACAGGGGGAGATTGGTGTCTGTGTCTGAGGGGCTGGATTATGTCAGACAAGGGGTGATTGGTGTCAGTGTCTGTGGAGCTGGGTTATATGTGACAGGGGGAGATTGGTGTCAGGGTCTTTGGGGATGGTTTATATCAGACGGGGAGATTGTTGTCAGTGTCTGAGGGGCTGGTTTATATCAGACAGGGGGAGATTGGTGTCAATGTCTGTGGGGCTGGGTATATCAGACAGGGGGAGATTGGTGTCAGTGTCTGTGGGGATGGTTTATATCAGACAGGGGGAGATTGGTGTCAGTCACTGTGGGGCTGGTTTATATCAGACAGAGGGAGATTGGTGTCAGTGTCTGAGGGGCTGGTTTATATCAGACAGGGGAGATTGGTGTCAGTGTCTGTGGGGCTGGTTTATCTCAGACAAGGGGAGATTGGTGTCAGTGTCTGTGGAGCTGATTTATATCAGACAGGGGGAGATTAGTGTCAGTGTCTGTGGGGATGGTTTATGTCAGACAGGGGGAGATTGGTGTCAGTGTCTGTAGGGCAGGTTAATATCAGACAGGGGGAGATTGGTGTCAGTGTCTGAGGGGCTGGTTAATATCAGACAAGGGGAGGTTGGTGTCAGTGTCTGTGGGGCCAGGTTTATATCAGACAGGGGGAGATTGGTGTCAGTGTCTGTGGGGCTGGTTTATATCAGACAAGGCGAGATTGGTGTCAGTGTCTGTGGGGCTGGGTTATATCAGACAGGCAGAGATTGGTGTCAGTGACTGTGGGGCTGGTTTATATCAGACGTGGTGATTGTTGTCAGTGTCTGAGGGGCTGGTTTATATCAGACAGGGGGAGATTGGTGTCAATGTCTGTGGGGCTGGATTATATCAGACAGGGGCAGATTGGTGTCAGTGTCTGTGGGGATGGTTGATATCAGACAGGGGGAGATTGGTGTCAGTGCCTGTGGGGCTGGTTTATATCAGACAGGGGGAGATTGGTGTCAGTGTCTGTGGGGCTGGTTTATATCAGACAGGGGGAGATTGGTGTCAGTGTCTGTGGGGTTGGTTTATATCAGACAGGGGGAGATTGGTGTCAGTGTCTGCGGGGCTGGTTTATATCAGACAAGGGGAGATTGGTGTCAGTGTCTGTGGGGCTGCGTTATATCAGACAGGGGGAGTTTGTTGTCATTGTCTGAGCGGCTGGTTTATATCAGACAAGGGGAGATTGGTGTCAGTGTTGTGGGGCTGGTTTATATCAGACAGGGGGAGATTGTTGTCAGTGTCTGAGGGGCTGGTTTATATCAGACAAGGGGAGATTGGTGTCAGTGTCTGAGTGGCTGGTTTATATCAGACAGGGGTGATTGGTGTCAGTGTCTGTGGAGCTGGGTTATATCAGACGGGGAGATTGGTGTCAGTGTCTGTGGTGATGGTTTATATCAGACAAGGGGAGATTGTTGTCAGTGTCTGAGGGGCTGGTTTATATCAGACAGGCAGAGATTGGTGTCAGTGACTGTGGGGCTGGTTTATATCAGACGGGGAATTGTTGTCAGTGTCTGAGGGGCTGGTTTATATCAGACAGGGGGAGATTGTTGTCAATGTCTGTGGGGCTGGATTATATCAGACAGGGGGAGATTGGTGTCAGTGTCTGTGGGGATGGTTTATATCAGACAGGGGGAGATTGGTGTCAGTCACTGTGGGGCTGGTTTATATCAGACAGGGGGAGATTGGTGTCAGTGTCTGAGGGGCTGGTTTATATCAGACAAGGGGAGATTGGTTTCAGTGTCTGTGGGGCTGGTTTGTATCAGACAAGGGGAGATTGGTTTCAGTGTCTGTGAGGCTGGTTTATATCAGACAAGGGGAGATTGGTGTCAGTGTCTGTGGGTCTGATTTATATCAGACAGTGGGAGATTGGTGTCGGTGACTGTTGGGCAGATTTGTATCAAACAGGGCGAGATTCGTGTCAGTGACTGTGGGTCAGGTTTATATCAGACAGGGGGAGATTGGTGTCAGTGTCTGTGGGGCTTGTTTATATCAGACAAGGGGAGATTGGTGTCAGTGTCTGAGGGGCTGGTTTATTCCAGACAGGGGGAGATTGGTGTCATTGTCTGTGGAGCGGGTTTATATCAGACAGGGGGAGATTGGTGTCTGTGTCTGAGGGGCTGGTTTATATCAGACAAGGGGAGATTGGTGTCAGTGTCTGTGGAGCTGGGTTATGTGTGACAGGGGGAGATTGGTGTCAGGGTCTTTGGGGATGGTTTATATCAGACAAGGGGAGATTGTTGTCAGTGACTGTGGGGATGGTTTTATATCAGACAGGGGAAGATTGTTGTCAGTGTCTGAGGGTCTGGTTTATATCAGAAAGGCAGAGATTTATGTCAGTGACTGTGGGCCTGGTTTATATCAGACAGGCAGAGCTTGGTGTCAGTGACTGTGGGGCTGGTTTATATCAGACATGGGGAGATTGGTGTTCGTGACTGTGGGGCTGGTTTATATCAGACAGGGCGAGATTGGTTTCAGTGACGGTGGGGCTGGTTTATATCAGACAGGGTGTGATTGGTTTCAGTGACTGTGGAGCTGGTTTATATCAGACAAGGGGAGATTGGTGTCAGTGTCAGTGGGGCTGGTTTATATCAGACAGGGGGAGATTGGTGTCAGTGTCTGTGGTGATGGTTTATATCAGACAGGGGGAAATTGGTGTCAGTGACTGTGGGGCTGGTTTATATCAGACAGGGGGAGATTGTTGTCAGTTTCTAAGGGGCTGGTTTATATCAGACAAGGGGAGATTGGTGTCAGTGAAAGTGGGGCTGATTTATATCAGACAGGGGGCGATTGGTGTCAGTGTCTTTGGGGATGGTTTGTATCAGACAGGGAGAGATTCTAGTCAGTGTCTGAGGGGCTGGTTTATGTCACACAATGGGATATTGGTGTCAGTGTCTGTGGTGTTCGTTTATATCAGACAGTGGGAGATTCGTGTCAGTGACTGTGGGGCTGGTGTATATCCGACAGAGGGAGATTGGTGTCAGTGACTGTGGGTGTGGTTTATATCAGACAGAGGGAGATTGGTGTCAGTGACTGTGGGGCTGGTTTATATCAGACAGGGGGAAATTGGTGTCAGTGTCTGTGGGGCTGGTTTATATCAGACAAGGGGAGATTGGTGTCAGTGTCTGTAGGGCTGGTTTATATCAGACAGGGGGTGATTGGTGTCAGTTACTGTGGAGTGGTTTCTATCAGACAGGGGGAAATTGGTGTCAGTGTCTGTCGGCCAGGTTTATATCAGACAGGGGGAGATTGATGTCAGTGTCTGAGGGGCTGGTTTATGTCAGACAGGGGGAGATTGGTGTCAGTGTCTGCGGGGCTGGTTTATATCAGACAAGGGGAGATTGGTGTCAGTGTCTGCGGGGCTGGTTTATATCAGACAAGGGGAGATTGGTGTCAGTGTCTGTGAGGCTGGTTTATCTCAGACAGGGGGAGATTGGTGTCAGTGTCTGCGGGGACTGGTTTATATCAGACAAGGGGAGATTGGTGCCAGTGTTGGGGGCTGGGTTATATCAGACAGGCAGAGATTGGTGTCAGTGACTCTGGGGATGGTTTATATCAGACAGGAGGAGATTGTTGTCAGTGTCTGAGGGGATGGTTTATATCAGACAAGGGGAGATTGGTGTCAGTGTTTGTGGGGCTGGGTTATATCAGACAATGGGAGATTGGTGTCAGTGTCTGTGGTGATGGTTTATATCAGACAGGGGGAGATTGTTGTCAGTGTCTGAGGGGCTGGTTTATATCAGACAGGCAGAAATTGGTGTCATTGACTGTGGGGCTGGTTTATATCAGACGGGGAGATTGTTGTCAGTGTATGAGAGGCTGGTTTATATCAGACAGGGGGAGATTGGTGTCAATGTCTGTGGGGCTGGTTTATCTCAGACAAGGGGAGATTGGTGTCAGTGTCTGTGGGGCTGATTTATATCAGACCGGGGGAGATTGGTGCCAGTGTCAGTGGGGATGGTTTATATCAGACATGGGGGAGATTGGTGTCAGTGTCTGTAGCGCAGGTTTATATCAGACAGGCAGAGATTGGTGCCAGTGTCTGTGGGGCTGGTTTACATCAGACAGGGGGAGATTGGTGTCAGTGTCTGTGGGGCTGGTTTATATCAGACAGGGGGAGATTGGTGTCAGTGTCTGTGGGGCTGGTTTATATCAGACGAGCGGAGATTGGTGTCAGTGTCTGTGGGGCTGGTTTATATCAGACAGGGGAGATTGGTGTCAGTGTCTGCGGTGCTGGTTTATATTAGACAAGGGGAGATTGGTGTCAGTGTCTGCGGGGCTGGTTTATATCATTCAGGGGGAGATTGGTGTCAGTTTCTGCGGGGCTGGTTTATATCAGACAAGGGGAGATTGGTGTCAGTGTCTGTGGGGCTGGTTTATATCAGACAGGGAGAGATTGTTGTCAGTGTCTGAGGGGCTGGTTTATAGCAGACAAGGGGAGATTGGTGTCAGTGTCTGAGTGGCTGGTTTATATCAGACAGGGGAGATTGGTGTCAGTGTCTGTGGAGCTGGGTTATATCAGACAGGGGGAGATTGGTGTCAGTGTCTGTGGTGATGGTTTATATCAGACAGGCGGCACGGTGGCCCAGTGGTTAGCACTGCTGCCTCACAGCGCCTGTAGACCCGGGTTCAATTCCCGACTCAGGCGACTGACTGTGTGGAGTTTGCACATTCTCCCCGTGTCTGCGTGGGTTTCCTCCGGGTGCTCCGGTTTCCTCCCACAGTCCAAAGATGTGCGGGTCAGGTGAATTGGCCATGCTAAATTGTCCGTAGTGTTAGGTTAAAGGGGTGGATGTAGGGGTATGGGTGGGTTGCGCTTCGGCGGGTCGGTGTGGACTTGTTGGGCCGAAGGGCCTGTTTCCACACTGTAAGTAATCAAATCTAATCTAATCTAACAGGCAGAGATTGGTGTCAGCGTCTGAGGGGCTGGTTTATATCAGACAGGCAGAGATTGGTTTCAGTGTCTGTGGAGCTGATTTATATCAGACAGGGGGAGATTGGTGTCAGTGTCTGTGGGGATGGTTTATATCAGACAGGGGGAGATTGGTGTCAGTGACTGTTGGTCTGCTTTATATCAGACAGGGGGAGATTGGTGTCAGTGTCTTTTGGGCTGGTTTGTATCAGACAAGGGGAGATTGGTGTCAGTGTCTGAGGGGCTGGTTTATATCAGACAAGGGGAGATTTGTGTCAGTTACTGTGGTGCACGTTTATATCAGACAGGGGAAGATTGGTGTCAGTGATTGTTGGGCTGGTTTGTATCAAACAGGGCGAGATTGGTGTAAGTGACTGTGGGTCAGGTTTATATCAGACAGTGGGAGATTGGTGTCAGTGACTGTGGGGCTGGTGCATATCAGACAGGGGGAGATTGGTGTCAGTGTCTGTGGGGCGGGTTTATATCAGACAAGGGGAGATTGGTGTCAGTGTCTGTGAGGCTGGTTTATTTCAGACAGGGGGAGATTGGTGTAAGTGACTCTGGGGCTGGCTTACATCAGATTGTTGTCAGTGTCTGAGGGGCTGGTTTATATCAGACAGGGGGAGATTGTTGTCAGTGACTGTGGGGCTGGTTTATATCAGACAAGTGGAGATTGTTGTCAGTGTCTGTGGGAATGGTTTATATCAGACAGGAGGAGATTGGTGTCAGTGTCTGTGGTGATGGTTTATGTCAGACAGGGGGAGATTGGTGTCAGTGACTGTGAGGCTGGTTTATATCAGACTGGAGGAGATTGATGTCAGTGTCTTTGGGATGGTTTATATCAGACAGGGAGAGATTGGTGTCAGTGTCTGTGGGGCTGGGTTATATCAGACAGGGGGAGATTGGCGTCTGTGACTGTGGGGCTGGTTTATATCAGACACGGGGAGATTGTTGTCAGTGACTATGGGGCTGGTTTATATCTGACAGGGGGAGATTGGTGTCTGTGTCTGTGGGGCTGGTTTATATCAGTCAGGGGGAGATTGGTGTCAGTGGCTGTGGAGCTGGGTTATATCAGACAGGGGAGATTGGTGTCAGTGTCTGAGGGGCTGATTTATATCAGACAGGGGAGATTGGTGTCAGTGTCTGTGGAGCTGGGTTATATCAGACAGGGGGAGATTGGTGTCAGTGGTGATGATTTATATCAGACAGGAGGAGATTGGTGTCAGTGACTGTGGGGCTGGTTTATATCAGACAGGGGGAGATTGGTGTCAGTGACTGTGGGGCTGGTTTATATTAGACAGGGGGAGATTGGTGTCAGTGTCTGTGGGGATGGTTGAAATCAGACAGGGAGAGATTGGTGTCAGTGACTTTGGGGCTGGTTTATATCAGACAAGGGGAGATGGGTGTCAGTTACTGTGGGACACGTTTATATCAGACAGGGGGAGATTGATGTCAGTGTTTGTGGTGATGGTTTATATCAGACAGGGGGAGATTGGTGTCAGTGTCTGTGGGGCTGGTTTATATCAGACAGGGGGAGATTGGTGTCAGTGTCTGTGGGGCTGGTTTATATCAGACAGGGGGAGATTGGTGTCAGTGTCTGTGGGGCTGGTTTATATCAGACAAGGGGAAATTGTTGTCAGTGTCTGTGGGAATGGTTTATATCGGACAAGCGGAGATTGGTGTCAGTGACTGTGGGGCTGTTTTATATCAGACAGGGGGAGATTGGTGTCAATGTCTGTGGGGCTGGTCTATCTCAGACAAGGGGAGATTGCTGTCAGTGTCTGTGGAGCTGATTTATATCAGACAGGGGGAGATTGGTGTCAGTGTCTGTGGGGCTGGTTTATATCAGACAGGGGGTGATTGGTGTTAGTGACTGTGGAGCTGGTTTTTATCAGAACGGGGGAGATTGGTGTCAGTGTCTGTGGGATTGGTTTATATCAGACAGGGCGAGATTGGTTTCAGTGACGGTGGGGCAGGTTTATATCAGACAGGGTGTGATTGGTTTCAGTGACTGTGGAGCTGGTTTATATCAGACAGGGGAAGATTGGTGTCAGTGTCTGAGGGGCTGGCTTACATCAGACAAGGGGAGATTGGTGTCAGTGTCTGAGGGGCTGGTTTATATCAGACAGGGGGAGATTGTTGTCAGTGTCTGAGGGGCTGGTTTATATCAGACAGGGGGAGATTGTTGTCAGTGACTGTGGGGCTGGTTTATATCAGACAAGTGGAGATTGTTGTCAGTGTCTGTGGAGCTGTGTTGTATCAGACAGGGGAGATTGGTGTCAGTGTCTGTGGTGATGGTTTATATCAGACAGGGGGAGATTGGTGTCAGTGTCTGTTGGGCTGGTTTATATCAGACAGGGGGAGATTGTTGTCTGTGTCTGAGGGGCTGGTTTATATCAGACAAGTGGAGATTGGTGTCAGTGTCTGTGGAGCTGGGTTATATCAGACAGGGGGAGATTGGTGTCAGTGTCTGTGGTGATGGTTTATATCAGACAGGGGGAGATTGGTGTCAGTGACTGTGGTGCTGGTTTATATCAGACAGGCAGAGACTGATGTCAGTGTCTGTGGGGCTGGTTTACATCAGACAGGGGGTGATTGGTGTCAGTGAGTGTGTGTCTGGTTTATATCAGACAGGGGGAGTTTGGTGTCAGTGTCTGTAGGGCTGGTTTATATCAGACAAGGGGAGATTGTTGTCAGTGACTATGGGGCTGGTTTATATCCGACAGGGGGAGATTGGCGTCTGTGACTGTGGTGCAAGTTTATATCAGACAGGTGGAGATGGGTGTCTGTGTCTGTGGGGCTGGTTTATCTCAGACGGGGGCAGATTGGTGACAGTGACGGTGGGATGGTTTATATCAGACAAGCAGAGATTGGTGTCAGTGTCTGTGGGCTGGCTTATCTCAGACGGGGGCAGATTGGTGTCAGTGACTGTGGGGCTGGTTTATCTCAGACAGGGGCAGATTGGTGTCAGTGTCTGTGGGGCTGGTTTATATCAGACAAGGGGAGATTGGTGTCAGTGTCTGTGGAGCTGGTTTAAATCAGACACGCAGAGATTGGTGTCAGTGACGGTGGGGCTGGTTTATCTCAGACAGGGGCAGATTGGTGACAGTGACTGTGGGCTGGTTTATATCAGACAGGCTGAGATTGGTGTCAGTGTCTGTGGGGCTGGTTTACATCAGACGGTGGGAGATTGGTGTCAGTGACTGTGGGGCTGGTTTATATCAGACAGAGGGAGATTGGTATCAGTCACTGTGTGTCTGGTTTATATCAGACAGAGGCAGCTGGTGTCAGTGTCTGTAGGGCTGGTTTTTTCAGACAGGGGGTGATTGGTGTCAGTGACTGTGGAGTGGTTTCTATCAGACAGGGGCAAATTGGTGTCAGTGTCTGTAGGGCAGGTTTATATCAGACAGGGGGAGATTGGTGTCAGTGTCTGAGGGGCTAGTTTATATCAGACAAGGGGAGATTGGTGTCAGTGTCTGCGGGGCTGGGTTATATCAGACAGGTGGAGTTTGTTGTCATTGTCTGAGCCGCTGGTTTATATCAGACAAGGGGAGATTGGTGTCAGAGTCTGTGGGGCTGGTTTATATCATACAGGGGGAGATTGTTGTCAGTGTCTGAGGGGCTGATTTATATCAGACAGGGGGAGATTGTTGTCAGTGTCTGAGGGGCTGGTTTATATCAGACAAGGGGAGAATGGTGTCAGAGTCTGTGGGGCTGGTTTATATCATACAGTGGGTGATTGGTGTCAGTGACTGTGGGGATGGTTTATATCAGCCAGGTGGAGATTGTTGTCAGTGTCTGAGGGACTGGTTTATTTCAGACAAGGCGAGATTGGTGTCAGTGTTGTGGGGCTGGGTTATATCAGACAGGCAGAGATTGGTGTCAGTGTCTGTAGAGCTGGGTTATATCAGACAGGGGGAGATTGGTGTGAGTGTCTGTGGTGATGGTTTATATCAGACAGGGGGAATTTTTGTCAGTGTCTGAGGGGCTGGTTTATATCAGACAGGCAGAGATTGATTTCAGTGACTGTGGTGCTGGTTTATATCAGACAGGGGGAAATTGTTGTCAGTGTCTGAGGCGCAGGTGTATATCAGACAGGAGGAGATTGGTGTCAGTGACTGTGGGGCTGGTTTACATCAGACAAGGGGAGATTGGTGTCAGTGTCTGTGGAGCTGATTTATATCAGACGGGGGAGATTGGTGTCAGAGACTGTGGGACTGGTTTATATCAGACAACGGGAGATTGGTTTCAGTGTCTGTGGGGATGGTTTATATCAGACAGGGGGTGATGGGTTTCAGTGACTGCGGAGCTGATTTATATCAGACAGGGGGAGATTGGTGTCAGTGTCTGTGGGGCTGGGTTATATCAGACAGGCAGAGATTGGTGTCAGTGTCTGTGAGGCTGGTTTATATCAGACAGGGGGAGATTGGTGTCAGTTACTGTGTGGCTGGTTTATATCAGACAAGGGGAGATTGGTGTCAGTGTCTGTGGGGATGGTTGAAATCAGACAGGGAGAGATTGGTGTCAGTGACTTTGGGGCTGGTTTATATCAGACAAGGGGAGATGGGTGTCAGTTACTGTGGGGCACGTTTATATCAGACAGGGGGAGATTGATGTCAGTGTTTGTGGTGATGGTTTATATCAGACAGGGGGAGATTGGTGTCAGTGTCTGTGGGGCTGGTTTATATCAGACAGGGGGAGATTGGTGTCAGTGTCTGTGGGGCTGGTTTATATCAGACAGGGGGAGATTGGTGTCAGTGTCTGTGGGGCTGGTTTATATCAGACAAGGGGAAATTGTTGTCAGTGTCTGTGGGAATGGTTTATATCGGACAAGCGGAGATTGGTGTCAGTGACTGTGGGGCTGTTTTATATCAGACAGGGGGAGATTGGTGTCAATGTCTGTGGGGCTGGTCTATCTCAGACAAGGGGAGATTGCTGTCAGTGTCTGTGGAGCTGATTTATATCAGACAGGGGGAGATTGGTGTCAGTGTCTGTGGGGCTGGTTTATATCAGACAGGGGGTGATTGGTGTCAGTGACTGTGGAGCTGGTTTTTATCAGAACGGGGGAGATTGGTGTCAGTGTCTGTGGGATTGGTTTATATCAGACAGGGCGAGATTGGTTTCAGTGACGGTGGGGCAGGTTTATATCAGACAGGGTGTGATTGGTTTCAGTGACTGTGGAGCTGGTTTATATCAGACAGGGGAAGATTGGTGTCAGTGTCTGAGGGGCTGGCTTACATCAGACAAGGGGAGATTGGTGTCAGTGTCTGAGGGGCTGGTTTATATCAGACAGGGGGAGATTGTTGTCAGTGTCTGAGGGGCTGGTTTATATCAGACAGGGGGAGATTGTTGTCAGTGACTGTGGGGCTGGTTTATATCAGACAAGTGGAGATTGTTGTCAGTGTCTGTGGAGCTGTGTTGTATCAGACAGGGGAGATTGGTGTCAGTGTCTGTGGTGATGGTTTATATCAGACAGGGGGAGATTGGTGTCAGTGTCTGTTGGGCTGGTTTATATCAGACAGGGGGAGATTGTTGTCTGTGTCTGAGGGGCTGGTTTATATCAGACAAGTGGAGATTGTTGTCAGTGTCTGTGGAGCTGGGTTATATCAGACAGGGGGAGATTGGTGTCAGTGTCTGTGGTGATGGTTTATATCAGACAGGGGGAGATTGGTGTCAGTGACTGTGGTGCTAGTTTATATCAGACAGGCAGAGACTGATGTCAGTGTCTGTGGGGCTGGTTTACATCAGACAGGGGGTGATTGGTGTCAGTGAGTGTGTGTCTGGTTTATATCAGACAGGGGGAGTTCGGTGTCAGTGTCTGTAGGGCTGGTTTATATCAGACAAGGGGAGTTTGGTGTCAGTGACTATGGGGCTGGTTTATATCCGACAGGGGGAGATTGGCGTCTGTGACTGTGGTGCAAGTTTATATCAGACAGGTGGAGATGGGTGTCTGTGTCTGTGGGGCTGGTTTATCTCAGACGGGGGCAGATTGGTGACAGTGACGGTGGGATGGTTTATATCAGACAAGCAGAGATTGGTGTCAGTGTCTGTGGGCTGGCTTATCTCAGACGGGGGCAGATTGGTGACAGTGACTGTGGGTTGGTTTATATCAGACAGGCAGAGATTGGTGTCAGTGACTGTGGGGCTGGTTTATCTCAGACAGGGGCAGATTGGTGTCAGTGTCTGTGGGGCTGGTTTATATCAGACAAGGGGAGATTGGTGTCAGTGTCTGTGGAGCTGGTTTAAATCAGACACGCAGAGATTGGTGTCAGTGACTGTGGGGCTGGTTTATCTCAGACAGGGGCAGATTGGTGACAGTGACTGTGGGCTGGTTTATATCAGACAGGCTGAGATTGGTGTCAGTGTCTGTGGGGCTGGTTTACATCAGACGGTGGGAGATTGGTGTCAGTGACTGTGGGGCTGGTTTATATCAGACAGAGGGAGATTGGTATCAGTCACTGTGTGTCTGGTTTATATCAGACAGAGGCAGCTGGTGTCAGTGTCTGTAGGGCTGGTTTTTTCAGACAGGGGGTGATTGGTGTCAGTGACTGTGGAGTGGTTTCTATCAGACAGGGGCAAATTGGTGTCAGTGTCTGTAGGGCAGGTTTATATCAGACAGGGGGAGATTGGTGTCAGTGTCTGAGGGGCTATTTTATATCAGACAAGGGGAGATTGGTGTCAGTGTCTGCGGGGCTGGGTTATATCAGACAGGTGGAGTTTGTTGTCATTGTCTGAGCCGCTGGTTTATATCAGACAAGGGGAGATTGGTGTCAGAGTCTGTGGGGCTGGTTTATATCATACAGGGGGAGATTGTTGTCAGTGTCTGAGGGGCTGATTTATATCAGACAGGGGGAGATTGTTGTCAGTGTCTGAGGGGCTGGTTTATATCAGACAAGGGGAGAATGGTGTCAGAGTCTGTGGGGCTGGTTTATATCATACAGTAGGTGATTGGTGTCAGTGACTGTGGGGATGGTTTATATCAGCCAGGTGGAGATTGTTGTCAGTGTCTGAGGGACTGGTTTATTTCAGACAAGGCGAGATTGGTGTCAGTGTTGTGGGGCTGGGTTATATCAGACAGGCAGAGATTGGTGTCAGTGTCTGTAGAGCTGGGTTATATCAGACAGGGGGAGATTGGTGTGAGTGTCTGTGGTGATGGTTTATATCAGACAGGGGGAATTTTTGTCAGTGTCTGAGGGGCTGGTTTATATCAGACAGGCAGAGATTGATGTCAGTGACTGTGGTGCTGGTTTATATCAGACAAGGGGAAATTGTTGTCAGTGTCTGAGGCGCAGGTGTATATCAGACAGGAGGAGATTGGTGTCAGTGACTGTGGGGCTGGTTTACATCAGACAAGGGGAGATTGGTGTCAGTGTCTGTGGAGCTGATTTATATCAGACGGGGGAGATTGGTGTCAGAGACTGTGGGACTGGTTTATATCAGACAACGGGAGATTGGTTTCAGTGTCTGTGGGGATGGTTTATATCAGACAGGGGGTGATGGGTTTCAGTGACTGCGGAGCTGATTTATATCAGGCAGGGGGAGATTGGTGTCAGTGTCTGTGGGGCTGGGTTATATCAGACAGGCAGAGATTGGTGTCAGTGTCTGTGAGGCTGGTTTATATCAGACAGGGGGAGATTGGTGTCAGTTACAGTGTGGCTGGTTTATATCAGACAGGGGGAGATTGGTGTCAGTGTCTGTGGGGCTGGTTTATATCAGACAAGGGGAGATTGGTGTCAATTACTGTGTGGCTGGTTTATATCAGACAGGGGGAGATTGGTGTCTGTGTCTGAGGGGCTGGTTTATATCAGAAAAGGGGAGATTGGTGTCAGTGTCTGTGGGGCTGGTTTATATCAGACAAGGGGAGATTGGTTTCAGTGTCTGTGAGGCTGGTTTATATCAGACAAGGGGAGATTGGTGTCAGTGTCTGTGGGGCTGATTTATATCAGACAGGGGGACATTGGTGTCAGTGACTGTGGGGCTGGTTTATATCAGACAGGGCGAGATTGGTTTCAGTGACGGTGGGGCAGTTTTTTATCAGACAGGGTGTGATTGGTTTCAGTGAGTGTGGAGCTGGTTTATATCAGACAGGGGGAGATTGGTGTCAGTGTCTGAGGGGCTGGCTTACATCAGACAAGGGGAGATTGGTGTCAATGTCTGTGGGGCTGGTTTATATCAGTCAGGGGGAGATTGTTGTCAGTGTCTGAGGGGCTGGTTTATATCAGACAGGGGGAGATTGTTGTCAGTGTCTGAGGGGCTGGTTTTTATCAGACAAGGGGAGATTGGTGTCAGTGTTGTGGGGCTGTGTTATATCAGACAGGGGGAGATTGTTGTCAGTGTCTGAGGGGCTGGTTTATAACAGACAAGGGGAGATTGGTGTCAGTGTCTGTGGGGCTGGTTTATATCAGACAGGGGAGATTGGTGTCAGTGTCTGTGGTGATGATTTATATCAGACAGGGGGAGATTGGTGTCAGTGACTGTGGAGCTGGTGTATATCAGACAGGGGGAAATTGTTGTCAGTGTCTGTGGGTCTGGTTTATATCAGAAAGGGGGAGATTGGTGTCAGTGAATATGGGGCTGGTTTATATCAGACAGGGGTAGATTGGCGTCTGTGACTGTGGGGCTGGTTTTTATCAGACAGGGGGAGATTGTTGTCATTGTCTGAGGGGCTGGTTTATATCAGAAAAGTGGAGATTGGTGTCAGTGTCTGTGGGGTTGGTTTATATCAGACAAGGGGAGATTGGTTTCAGTGTCTGTGAGGCTGGTTTATATCAGACAGGGGGAGATTGGTGTCAGTGTCTGTGGGGCTGGTTTATATCAGACAAGGGGAGATTGGTGTCAGTTACTGTGTGGCTGGTTTATATCAGACAAGGGGAGATTGGTGTCAGTGTCTGTGGGGCTGGTTTATATCAGACAAGGGGAGATTGGTGTCAGTTACTGTGTGGCTGGTTTATATCAGACAGGGGGAGATTGGTCTCAGTGTCTGAGGGGCTGGTTTATATCCGAAAAGGGGAGATTGGTGTCAGTGTCTGTGGGGCTGGTTTATATCAGACAAGGGGAGATTGGTGTCAGTGTTGTGGGGCTGTGTTATATCAGACAGGGGGAGATTGTTGTCAGTGTCTGAGGGGCTGGTTTATAACAGACAACGGGAGATTGGTGTCAGTGTCTGTGGGGCTGATTTATATCAGACAGGGGGACATTGGTGTCAGTGATTGTGAGGCGGGTTTATATCAGACAGGGGGAGATTTTTGTCAGTGTCTGAGGGGCTGGTTTATATCAGACAAGGGGAGATTGGTGACAGTGTTGTGGGGCTGGGTTATATCAGACAGGGGGAGATTGTTGTCAGTGTCTGAGGGGCTGGTTTATATCAGACAAGGGGAGATTGGTGTCAGTTACTGTGTGGCTGGTTTATATCAGACAAGGGGAGATTGGTGTCAGTGTCTGTGGGGCTGGTTTATATCAGACAAGGGGAGATTGGTGTCAGTTACTGTGTGGCTGGTTTATATCAGACAGGGGGAGATTGGTCTCAGTGTCTGAGGGGCTGGTTTATATCCGAAAAGGGGAGATTGGTGTCAGTGTCTGTGGGGCTGGTTTATATCAGACAAGGGGAGATTGGTGTCAGTGTTGTGGGGCTGTGTTATATCAGACAGGGGGAGATTGTTGTCAGTGTCTGAGGGGCTGGTTTATAACAGACAACGGGAGATTGGTGTCAGTGTCTGTGGGGCTGATTTATATCAGACAGGGGGACATTGGTGTCAGTGATTGTGAGGCTGGTTTATATCAGACAGGGGGAGATTTTTGTCAGTGTCTGAGGGGCTGGTTTATATCAGACAAGGGGAGATTGGTGACAGTGTTGTGGGGCTGGGTTATATCAGACAGGGGGAGATTGTTGTCAGTGTCTGAGGGGCTGGTTTATAACAGACAAGGGGAGATTGGTGTCAGTGTCTGTGGGGCTGGTTTATATCAGGCAGGGGAGATTGGTATCAGTGACTGTGGAGCTGGTGTATATCAGACAGGGGGAAATTTGTGTCAGGGACTGTAGGGCAGGTTTATATCAGACAGGGGGAAATTGGTGTCAGTGACTGTGTGGCTGGTTTATAACAGACAGGGGGAGATTGGTGTCAGTGTCTGAGGGGCTGGTTTATATCAGAAAAGGGGAGATTGGTGTCAGTGTCTGTGGGGCTGGTTTATATCAGACAAGGGGAGATTGGTTTCAGTGTCTGTAAGGCTGGTTTATATCAGACAAGGGGAGATTGGTGTCAGTGTCTGTGGGGCTGATTTATATCAGACAGGGGGACATTGGTGTCAGTGACTGTGGGGCTGGTTTATATCAGACAGGGCGAGTTTGGTTTCAGTGACGGTGGGGCAGTTTTTTATCAGACAGGGTGTGATTGGTTTCAGTGAGTGTGGAGCTGGTTTATATCAGACAGGGGGAGATTGGTGTCAGTGTCTGAGGGGCTGGCTTACATCAGACAAGGGGAGATTGGTGTCAATGTCTGTGGGGCTGGTTTATATCAGTCAGGGGGAGATTGTTGTCAGTGTCTGAGGGGCTGGTTTATATCAGACAGGGGGAGATTGTTGTCAGTGACTGTGGGGCTGGTTAATATCAGACAAGTGGAGATTGTTGTCAGTGTCTGTGGGGCTGGTGTTTATCAGACAGGGGGAGATTGGTGTCAGTGACTGTGAGGCTGGTTTATATCAGACAGGGGGAGATTGTTGTCAGTGTCTGAGGGGCTTGTTTTTATCAGACAAGGGGAGATTGGTGTCAGTGTTGTGGGGCTGTGTTATATCAGACAGGGGGAGATTGTTGTCAGTGTCTGAGGGGCTGGTTTATAACAGACAAGGGGAGATTGGTGTCAGTGTCTGTGGGGCTGGTTTATATCAGACAGGGGAGATTGGTATCAGTGACTGTGGGTCTGGTTTATGTCAGACAGGGGGAGATTGGTGTCAGTGTCTGTGGTGATGATTTATATCAGACAGGGGGAGATTGGTGTCAGTGACTGAGGAGCTGGTGTATATCAGACAGGGGGAAATGTTTGTCAGGGACTGTAGGGCAGGTTTATATCAGACAGGGGAAATTGGTGTCAGTGACTTTGGGTTGGTTTATATCAGACAGGGGGAGATTGGTGTCAGTGAATATGGGGCTGGTTTATATCAGACAGGGGGAGATTGGCGTCTGTGACTGTGGGGCTGGTTTATATCAGACAGGGGGAGATTGGTGTCAGTGTCTGAGGGGCTGGTTTATATCAGAAAAGGGGAGATTGGTGTCAGTGTCTGTGGGGCTGGTTTATATCAGACGGGGGAGATTGGTGTCAGTTACTGTGTGGCTGGTTTATATCAGACAGGGGGAGATTGGTGTCAGTGTCTGTGGGGCTGGTTTATATCAGACAAGGGGAGATTGGTGTCAGTTACTGTGTGGCTGGTTTATATCAGACAGGGGGAGATTGGTGTCAGTGTCTGAGGGGCTGGTTTATATCAGAAAAGGGGAGATTGGTGTCAGTGTCTGTGGGGCTGGTTTATATCAGACAAGGGGAGATTGGTTTCAGTGTCTGTGAGGCTGGTTTATATCAGACAAGGGGAGATTGGTGTCAGTGTCTGTGGGGATGATTTATATCAGACAGGGGGACATTGGTGTCAGTGACTGTGGGGCTGGTTTATATCAGACAGGGCGAGATTATTTCAGTGACAGTGGGGCAGTTTTTTATCAGACAGGGTGTGATTGGTTTCAGTGAGTGTGGAGCTGGTTTAGATCAGACAGGGGGAGATTGGTGTCAGTGTCTGAGGGGCTGGCTTACATCAGACAAGGTGAGATTGGTGTCAATGTCTGTGGGGCTGGTTTATATCAGTCAGGGGGAGATTGTTGTCAGTGTCTGAGGGGCTGGTTTATATCAGACAGGGGGAGATTGGTGTCAGTGTCTGAGGGGCTGGTTTATATCAGACAGGGGGAGATTGGTGTCAGTGACTGTGGGTCTGGTTTATATCAGACAGGGGGAGATTGGTGTCACTGTCTTTCGGGCTGGTTTATATCAGACAGAGGGAGATTGGTCACAGTCACTGTGGGTCTGGTTTGTATCAGAAAGGGGGAGATTTGTGTCATTGTCTGTGGGGCTGGTTTATATCAGAGAGGGGGAGTTTGATGTCAGTGACTGTGGGTCTGGTTTATATCAGACAGGGGGAGATTGGTGTCAGTGACTGTGGGGCTGGTTTATATCAGACAGGGGGAGATTGGTGGCAGTGACTGTGGGGCTGGTTTATATCAGACAGGGGGAGATTGGTGTCAGTGACTTTGGGTTAGTTTATATCAGACAGGTGGAGATTGGGGTCAGTGACTGTGGGTCTGGTTTATATCAGACAGGGGGAGATTGGTGTCAGTGACTGTGGGGCTGGTTTATATCAGACTGCTGGAGAATGGTGTCAGAGTCTGTGGGGCTGGTTTATATCAGACAGGGGAAGATTGGTGTCAGTGACTGTGGGTGTGGTTTATATCAGATAGGGGGATATTGGTGTCAGTGACTGTGGGGCTGGTTTATATCAGACAGGAGGAGATTGGTGTCAGTGACTGTGGGGCTTGTTTATATCAGACAGGGGGAGATTGGTGTCAGTGACTGTGGGGCTGGTTTATATCAGACAAGGGGAAATTATTGTCAGTGTCTTTGGTGCTGGTTTATATCAGACAAGGGGGAGATTTGTGTCAGTGTCTGTGGGGCTTGTTTATATCAGACAGCGGGAGATTGGTGTCAGTGACTGTGGGGCTTGTTTATATCAGACAGGGGGAGATTGGTGTCAGGGACTATGGGGCTGGTATATATCAGACAGGGTGAGATTGGTAAAAACAATTACTGCAGATGCTGGAAGCCAGATTCTGGATAAGTGGTGCTGGAAGAGCACAGCAATTCAGGCAGCATTCCTGTGTCAGTGACTGTGGGGCTGGTTTATATCAGACAGGGGCAGATTGGTGTCAGTGACTGTGGGGATGTTTTATATCAGACAAGGGGAGATTCGCATCAGTGTCTGTGGGGCTGGTTCATATCAGACAGGGGTAGATTTTGTGTCAATCACTTTGGTTTGGTTTCTATCAGACAGGGAGAGATTGGTGCCAGTGTCTGTGGGGCTGGTTTATATCAGGCTGGGGGAGATTGGTGTCAGTGACTGTGGGTCTGGGTTATATCAGACAGGGGGCGATTGGTGTCATTGACTTTGGGGCTGTTTTATATCAAACAGGGGGTGATTGGTGTCAGTGGCTGTGGGGCTGGTTTATATCAGACAAGGGTAGATTGTGTCAGTGACTGTGAGGCTGGATTATATCAAACAGGGGGAGATGGGTGTCAGTGACTCTGGGTCTGGTTTATATCAGACAGGGGGAGATTGGTGTCAGTGTCTGTGGGGCTGTTTTATATCAGACAAGGGGAAATTGGTGTCAGTGTCTGTGGGTCTGGTTACATCAGACAGGCAGAGATTGGTGTCAGTGATTGTGGGGCTGGTTTATATCACACAGGGGGAGATTGGTGTCAGGGTCTGTGGACTGGGTTATATCTGACAGGCAGAGATTGGTGTCAGTGTCTGTGTGGCTGGTTTATATCAGACAAGGGAAGATTGGTGTCAGTGGCTGTGAGTTGGTTTATATCAGACAGGCAGAGATTGGTGTGAGTGTCTGTGGAGGTCGTTTACATCAGACAAGGGGAGATTCGTGTCAGTGTCTGTGGGGCTGGGTTATATCAGACAAGGGAAGATTGGTGTCAATGTCTGTGGAGGTCGTTTATATCAGACAGTCAGAGATTGGTGTCAGGGACTTTGGGGCTGGTTTATATCAGACAGGGGAAGATTGGCGTCACTGTCTGTGGGGCGCGTTTATATCAGACAGGGGGAGATTGATATCAGTGACTCTGGGTCTGGTTTATATCAGACAGGGGGAGATTGGTGTCAGTGTCTGTGGGGCTGTTTTATATCAGACAAGGGGAAATTGGTGTCAGTGTCTGTGGGTCTGGTTATATCAGTCAGGCAGAGATTCGTGTCAGTGACTGTGGGGCTGGTTTATATCAGACAAGGGAAGATTGGTGTCAGTGACTGTGGGGCTGGGTTATATCAGACAGGCAGAGATTGGTGTCAGTGTCTGTGGGGCTGGTTTACATCAGACAGGGGGAGATTCGTGTCAGTGTCTGTGGAGCTGGGTTATATCAGACAGGGGGAGATTGGTGTCAGTGACTGTGGGGCTTGTTTATATCAGACAGGGGGAGATTGGTGTCAGTGCCTGTGTGGCTGGTTTATATCAGACAGAGGGAGATTGGTGTCAGTGACTGTGGGTTGGTTGATATCAGACAGGGGGAGATTGGTGTCAGTGACTGTGGGTCTGGTTTATATCAGACAGGGGGAGATTGGTGTCACTGTCTTTCGGGCTGGTTTATATCAGACAGACGGAGATTGGTCACAGTCACTGTGGGTCTGGTTTGTATCAGAAAGCGGGAGATTTGTGTCATTGACTGTGGGGCTGGTTTATATAAGATAGCGGGAGATTGATGTCAGTGACAGTGGGGCTGGTTTATATCAGAGAGGGGGAGATTGATGTCAGTGACTGTGGGTCTGGTTTATATCAGACAGGGGGAGATTGGTGTCAGTGTCTGTGGGGCTGATTTATATCAGACAGGGGGACATTGGTGTCAGTGACTGTGGGGCTGGTTTATATCAGACAGGGCGAGATTGGTTTCAGTGACGGTGGGGCAGTTTTTTATCAGACAGGGTGTGATTGGTTTCAGTGAGTGTGGAGCTGGTTTATATCAGACAGGGGGAGATTGGTGTCAGTGACTGTGGGGCTGGTTTATATCAGACTGCTGGAGAATGGTGTCAGAGTCTGTGGGGCTGGTTTATATCAGACAGGGGAAGATTGGTGTCAGTGACTGTGGGTGTGGTTTATATCAGATAGGGGGAGATTGGTGTCAGTGACTGTGGGGCTGGTTTATATCAGACAGGAGGAGATTGGTGTCAGTGTCTGTGGGGCTTGTTTATATCAGACAGGGGGAGATTGGTGTCAGTGACTGTGGGGCTGGTTTATATCAGACAAGGGGAAATTGTTGTCAGTGTCTTTGGGGCTGGTTTATATCAGACAAGGGGGAGATTTGTGTCAGTGACTGTGGGTCTGGTTTATATCAGACAAGGGGGAGATTTGTGTCAGTGACTGTGGGGCTTGTTTATATCAGACAGGGGGAGATTGGTGTCAGGGACTATGGGGCTGGTATATATCAGACAGGGTGAGATTGGTAAAAACAATTACTGCAGATGCTGGAAGCCAGATTCTGGATAAGTGGTGCTGGAAGAGCACAGCAATTCAGGCAGCATTACTGTGTCAGTGACTGTGGGGGCTGGTTTATATCAGACAGGGGCAGATTGGTGTCAGTGACTGTGGGGATGTTTTATATCAGACAAGGGGAGATTCGCATCAGTGTCTGTGGGGCTGGTTCATATCAGACAGGGGTAGATTTTGTGTCAATCACTTTGGTTTGGTTTCAATCAGACAGGGAGAGATTGGTGCCAGTGTCTGTGGGGCTGGTTTATATCAGGCTGGGGGAGATTGGTGTCAGTGACTGTGGGTCTGGGTTATATCAGACAGGGGGCGATTGGTGTCATTGACTTTGGGGCTGGTTTATATCAAACAGGGGGTGATTGGTGTCAGTGGCTGTGGGGCTGGTTTATATCAGACAAGGACAGATTGTGTCAGTGACTGTGAGGCTGGATTATATCAAACAGGGGGTGATGGGTGTCAGTGACTCTGGGTCTGGTTTATATCAGACAGGGGGAGATTGGTGTCAGTGTCTGTGGGGCTGTTTTATATCAGACAAGGGGAAATTGGTGTCAGTGTCTGTGGGTCTGGTTACATCAGACAGGCAGAGATTGGTGTCAGTGTCTGTGTGGCTGGTTTATATCAGACAAGGGAAGATTGGTGTCAGTGGCTGTGAGTTGGTTTATATCAGACAGGCAGAGATTGGTGTGAGTGTCTGTGGGGCTGGTTTACATCAGACAAGGGGAGATTCGTGTCAGTGTATGTGGGGCTGGGTTATATCAGACAAGGGAAGATTGGTGTCATTGTCTGTGGAGGTCGTTTATATCAGACAGTCAGAGATTGGTGTCAGGGACTTTGGGGCTGGTTTATATCAGACAGGGGAAGATTGGCGTCACTGTCTGTGGGGCGCGTTTATATCAGACAGGGGGAGATTGATATCAGTGACCCTGGGTCTGGTTTATATCAGACAGGGGGAGATTGGTGTCAGTGTCTGTGGGGCTGTTTTATATCAGACAAGGGGAAATTGGTGTCAGTGTCTGTGGGTCTGGTTATATCAGTCAGGCAGAGATTCGTGTCAGTGACTGTGGGGCTGGTTTATATCAGACAAGGGGAAATTGGTGTCAGTGTCTGTGGGTCTGGTTATATCAGTCAGGCAGAGATTCGTGTCAGTGTCTGTGGAGCTGGGTTATATCAGACAGGCAGAGATTGGTGTCAGTGCCTGTGTGGCTGGTTTATATCAGACAGAGGGAGATTGGTGTCAGTGACTGTGGGTCTGGTTTATATCAGACAGGGGGAGATTGGTGTCACTGTCTTTCGGGCTGGTTTATATCAGACAGAGGGAGATTGGTCACAGTCACTGTGGGTCTGGTTTGTATCAGAAAGCGGGAGATTTGTGTCATTGACTGTGGGGCTGGTTTATATAAGATAGGGGGAGATTGATGTCAGTGACAGTGGGGCTGGTTTATATCAGAGAGGGGGAGATTGATGTCAGTGACTGTGGGTCTGGTTTATATCAGACAGGGGGAGATTGGTGTCAGTGTCTGTGGGGCTGATTTATATCAGACAGGGGGACATTGGTGTCAGTGACTGTGGGGCTGGTTTATATCAGACAGGGCGAGATTGGTTTCAGTGACGGTGGGGCAGTTTTTTATCAGACAGGGTGAGATTGGTTTCAGTGAGTGTGGAGCTGGTTTATATCAGACAGGGGGAGATTGGTGTCAGTGTCTGAGGGGCTGGCTTACATCAGACAAGGGGAGATTGGTGTCAATGTCTGTGGGGCTGGTTTATATCAGTCAGGGGGAGATTGTTGTCAGTGTCTGAGGGGCTGGTTTATATCAGACAGGGGGAGATTGTTGTCAGTGACTGTGGGGCTGGTTTATATCAGACAAGTGGAGATTGTTGTCAGTGTCTGTGGGGCTGGTGTTTATCAGACAGGGGGAGATTGGTGTCAGTGACTGTGAGGCTGGTTTATATCAGACAGGGGGAGATTGTTGTCAGTGTCTGAGGGGCTGGTTTTTATCAGACAAGGGGAGATTGGTGTCAGTGTTGTGGGGCTGTGTTATATCAGACAGGGGGAGATTGTTGTCAGTGTCTGAGGGGCTGGTTTATAACAGACAAGGGGAGATTGGTGTCAGTGTCTGTGGGGCTGGTTTATATCAGACAGGGGAGATTGGTATCAGTGACTGTGGGTCTGGTTTATATCAGACAGGGGGAGATTGGTGTCAGTGACTGTGGAGCTGGTGTATATCAGACAGGGGGAAATTTGTGTCAGGGACTGTGGGTTGGTTTATATCAGACAAGGGGAAATTGTTGTCAGTGTCTGTGGGTCTGGTTTAAATCAGAAAGGGGGAGATTGGTGTCAGTGAATATGGGGCTGGTTTATATCAGACAGGGGGAGATTGGCGTCTGTGACTGTGGGGCTGGTTTATATCAGACAGGGGGAGATTGTTGTCAGTGTCTGAGGGGCTGGTTTATATCAGAAAAGTGGAGATTCGTGTCAGTGTCTGTGGGGCTGGTTTATATCAGACAATGGGAGATTGGTTTCAGTGTCTGTGAGGCTGGTTTATATCAGACAGGGGGAGATTGGTGTCAGTTACCGTGTGGCTGGTTTATATCAGACAAGGGGAGATTGGTGTCAGTGTCTGTGGGGCTGGTTTATATCAGACAAGGGGAGATTGGTGTCAGTTACTGTGTGGCTGGTTTATATCAGACAGGGGGAGATTGGTGTCAGTGTCTGAGGGGCTGGTTTATATCAGAAAAGGGGAGATTGGTGTCAGTGTCTGTGGGGCTGGTTTATATCAGACAAGGGGAGATTGGTGTCAGTGTTGTGGGGCTGTGTTATATCAGACAGGGGGAGATTGTTGTCAGTGTCTGAGGGGCTGGTTTATAACAGACAAGGGGAGATTGGTGTCAGTGTCTGTGGGGCTGGTTTATATCAGACAGGGGAGATTGGTATCAGTGACTGTGGGTCTGGTTTATATCAGACAGGGGGAGATTGGTGTCAGTGTCTGTGGTGATGATTTATATCAGACAGGGGGAGATTGGTGTCAGTGACTGTGGGGCTGGTGTATATCAGACAGGGGGAAATTTGTGTCAGGGACTGTAGGGCAGGTTTATATCAGACAGGGGGAAATTGGTGTCAGTGACTGTGGGTTGGTTTATATCAGACAAGGAGAAATTGTTGTCAGTGTCTGTGGGTCTGGTTTATATCAGAAAGGGGGAGATTGGTGTCAGTGAATATGGGGCTGGTTTATATCAGACAGGGGGAGATTGGCGTCTGTGACTGTGGGGCTGGTTTATATCAGACAGGGGGAGATTGTTGTCAGTGTCTGAGGGGCTGGTTTATATCAGAAAAGGGGAGATTGGTGTCAGTGTCTGTGGGGCTGGTATATATCAGACAAGGGAAGATTGGTTTCAGTGTCTGTGAGGCTGGTTTATATCAGACAGGGTGAGATTGGTGTCAGTTACTGTGTGGCTGGTTTATATCAGACAGGGGGAGATTGGTGTCAGTGTCTGTGGGGCTGGTTTATATCAGACAGGGGGAGATTGGTGTCAGTGTCTGAGGGGCTGGTTTATATCAGAAAAGGGGAGATTGGTGTCAGTGTCTGTGGGGCTGGTTTATATCAGACAAGGGGAGATTGGTTTCAGTGTCTGTGAGGCTGGTTTATGTCAGACAAGGGGAGATTGGTGTCAGTGTCTGTGGGGCTGATTTATATCAGATAGGGGGACATTGGTGTCAGTGACTGTGGGGCTGGATTATATCAGACAGGGCGAGATTGGTTTCAGTGACGGTGGGGCTGGTTTATAACAGACAGGGTGTGATTGGTGTCAGTGTCTGTGGGGCTGGTTTATATCAGGCAGTGGAGATTGGTATCAGTGACTGTGGGTCTGGTTTATATCAGACAGGGGGAGATTGGTGTCAGTGTCTGTGGTGATGATTTATATCAGACAGGGGGAGATTGGTGTCAGTGACTGTGGAGCTGGTGTATATCAGACAGGGGGAAATTTGTGTCAGGGACTGTAGGGCAGGTTTATATCAGACAGGGGGAAATTGGTGTCAGTGACTGTGGGTTGGTTTATATCAGACAAGGGGAGATTGGTGTCAGTTACTGTGTGGATAGTTTATATCAGACAGGGGGAGATTGGTGTCAGTGTCTGAGGGGCTGGTTTATATCAGAAAAGGGGAGATTGGTGTCAGTGTCTGTGGGGCTGGTTTATATCAGACAAGGGGAGATTGGTTTCAGTGTCTGTGAGGCTGGTTTATATCAGACAAGGGGAGATTGGTGTCAGTGTCTGTGGGGCTGATTTATATCAGACCGGGGGACATTGGTGTCAGTGACTGTGGGGCTGGTTTATATCAGACAGGGCGAGATTGGTGTCAGTGACGGTGGGGCAGTTTTTTATCAGACAGGGTGTGATTGGTTTCAGTGAGTGTGGAGCTGGTTTATATCAGACAGGGGGAGATTGGTGTCAGTGTCTGAGGGGCTGGCTTACATCAGACAAGGGGAGATTGGTGTCAATGTCTGTGGGGCTGGTTTATATCAGTCAGGGGGAGATTGTTGTCAGTGTCTGAGGGGCTGGTTTATATCAGACAGGGGGAGATTGTTGTCAGTGTCTGTGGGGCTGGTGTTTATCAGACAGGGGGAGATTGGTGTCAGTGACTGTGAGGCTGGTTTACATCATACAGGGGGAGATTGTTGTCAGTGTCTGAGGGGCTGGTCTTTATCAGACAAGGGGAGATTGGTGTCAGTGTTGTGGGGCTGTGTTATATCAGGCAGGGGGAGATTGTTGTCAGTGTCTGAGGGGCTGGTTTATAACAGACAAGGGGAGATTGGTGTCAGTGTCTGTGGGGCTGGTTTATATCAGACAGGGGAGATTGGTATCATTGACTGTGGGTCTGGTTTATATCAGACAGGGGGAGATTAGTGTCAGTGTCTGTGGTGATGATTTAT
Source organism: Chiloscyllium plagiosum (assembly GCF_037043375.1). Classification (NCBI taxonomy): domain Eukaryota; kingdom Metazoa; phylum Chordata; class Chondrichthyes; order Orectolobiformes; family Hemiscylliidae; genus Chiloscyllium; species Chiloscyllium plagiosum. The sequence goes on from NW_028270177.1 coordinate 89,339,673, forward strand.
ATCAGACAGGGGGAGGTTGGTGTCAGTGACTGTGGAGCTGGTGTATATCAGACAGGGGGAAATTTTTGTCAGGGACTGTAGGGCAGGTTTATATCAGACAGGGGAAATTGGTGTCAGTGACTGTGGGTTGGTTTATATCAGACAAGGGGAAATTGTTGTCAATGTCTGTGGGTCTGGTTTATATCAGAAAGGGGGAGATTGGTGTCAGTGAATATGGGGCTGGATTATATCAGACAGGGGGAGATTGGCGTCTGTGACTGTGGGGCTGGTTTATATCAGACAGGGGGAGATTGGTGTCAATGTCTGAGGGGCTGGTTTATATCAGAAAAGGGGAGATTGGTGTCAGTGTCTGTGGGGCTGGTTTATATCAGACAAGGGGAGATTGGTTTCAGTGTCTGTGAGGCTGGTTTATATCAGACAGGGGGAGATTGGTGTCAGTTACTGTGTGGCTGGTTTGTATCAGACAGGGGGAAATTGGTGTCAGTGTCTGTGGGGCTGGTTTATATCAGACAAGGGGAGATTGGTGTCAGTTACTGTGTGGCGGGTTTATATCAGACAGGGGGAGATTGGTGTCAGTGTCTGAGGGGCTGGTTTATATCAGAATAGGGGAGATTGGTGTCAGTGTCTGTGGGGCTGGTTTATATCAGACAAGGGGAGATTGGTTTCAGTGTCTGTGAGGCTGGTTTATATCAGACAAGGGGAGATTGGTGTCAGTGTCTGTGGGTCTGATTTATATCAGACAGGGGGACATTGGTGTCAGTGACTGTGGGGCTGGTTTATATCAGACAGGGCGAGATTGGTTTCAGTGACGGTGGGGCAGTTTTTTATCAGACAGGGTGTGATTGGTTTCAGTGAGTGTGGAGCTGGTTTATATCAGGCAGGGGGAGATTGGTGTCAGTGTCTGAGGGGCTGGCTTACATCAGACAAGGGGAGATGGGTGTCAATGTCTGTGGGGCTGGTTTATATCAGTCAGGGGGAGATTGTAGTCAGTGTCAGAGGGGCTGGTTTACATCAGACAGGGGGAGATTGGTGTCAGTGACTGTGGGTCTGGTTTATATCAGACAGGGGGAGATTGGTGTCACTGTCTTTCGGGCTGGTTTATATCAGACAGAGGGAGATTGGTCACAGTCACTGTGGGTCTGGTTTGTATCAGAAAGGGGGCGATTTGTGTCATTGACTGTAGGGCTGGTTTATATAAGATAGGGGGAGATTGATGTCAGTGACAGTGGGGCTGGTTTATATCAGAGAGGGGGAGATTGATGTCAGTGACTGTGGGTCTGGTTTATATCAGACAGGGGGAGATTGGTGTCAGTGTCTGTGGGGCTGATTTATATCAGACAGGGGGACATTGGTGTCAGTGACTGTGGGGCTGGTTTATATCAGACAGGGCGAGATTGGTTTCAGTGACGGTGGGGCAGTTTTTTATCAGACAGTGTGTGATTGGTTTCAGTGAGTGTGGAGCTGGTTTATATCAGACAGGGGGAGATTGGTGTCAGTGTCTGAGGGTCTGGCTTACATCAGACAAGGGGAGATTGGTGTCAATGTCTGTGGGGCTGGTTTATATCAGTCAGGGGGAGATTGTTGTCAGTGTCTGAGGGGCTGGTTTATATCAGACAGGGGGAGATTGGTGTCAGTGACTGTGGGTCTGGTTTATATCAGACAGGGGGAGATTGGTGTCACTGTCTTTCGGGCTGGTTTATATCAGACAGAGGGAGATTGGTCACAGTCACTGTGGGTCTGGTTTGTATCAGGAAGGGGGAGATTTGTGTCATTGACTGTGGGGCTGGTTTATATAAGATAGGGGGAGATTGATGTCAGTGACAGTGGGGCTGGTTTATATCAGAGAGGGGGAGATTGATGTCAGTGACTGTGGGTCTAGTTTATATCAGACAGGGGGAGGTTGGTGTCAGTGGGGAGTGTCTGTGGGGCTGGTTTATATCAGGCAGGGCGAGATTGGTGGCAGTGACTGTGGGGCTGGTTTATATCAGACAGGGGGAGATTGGTGTCAGTGACTTTGGGTTAGTTTATATCAGACAGGTGGAGATTGGTGTCAGTGACTGTGGGTCTTGTTTATATCAGACAGGGGGAGATTGGTGTCAGTGACTGTGGGCTGGTTTATATCAGACTGCTGGAGAATGGTTTCAGAGTCTGTGGGGCTGGTTTATATCAGACAGGGGAAGATTGGTGTCAGTGACTGTGGGTGTGGTTTATATCAGATAGGGGGAGATTGGTGTCAGTGACTGTGTGGCTGGTTTATATCAGACAGGAGGAGATTGGTGTCAGTGACTGTGGGGCTTGTTTATATCAGACAGGGGGAGATTGGTGTCAGTGACTGTGGGGCTGGTTTATATCAGACAAGGGGAAATTGTTGTCAGTGTCTTTGGGGCTGGTTTATATCAGACAAGGGGGAGATTTGTGTCAGTGTCTGTGGGGCTTGTTTCTCTCAGATAGGGGGAGATTGGTGTCAGTGACTGTGGGACTTGTTTATATCAGACAGGGGGAGATTGGTGTCAGGGACTGTGGGACTTGTTTATATCAGACAGGGTGAGATTGGTAAAAACAATGACTGCAGATGCTGGAAGCCAGATTCTGGATAAGTGGTGCTGGAAGAGCACAGCAATTCAGGCAGCATTCCTGTGTCACTGACTGTGGGGCTGGTTTATATCAAACAGGGGGTGATTGGTGTCAGTGTCTGTGGGGCTGGTTTTTATCAGACAGCGGGAGATTGGCGTCAGTGTCTGTGGGGCTGGTTTATATCAGACGGGGGAGATTGGTGTCAGTGTCTGTGGGGCTGGTTTATATCAGACAGGGAGCGATTGGTGTCGGTGACTGTGGGGCTGGTTTATATCAGACAGGGGGAGATTGGTGTCAGTGACTTTGGGTTAGTTTATATCAGACAGGTGGAGATTGGTGTCAGTGACTGTGGGTCTTGTTTATATCAGACAGGGGGAGATTGGTGTCAGTGACTGTGGGCTGGTTTATATCAGACTGCTGGAGAATGGTGTCAGAGTCTGTGGGGCTGGTTTATATCAGACAGGGGAAGATTGGTGTCAGTGACTGTGGGTGTGGTTTATATCAGATAGGGGGAGATTGGTGTCAGTGACTGTGTGGCTGGTTTATATCAGACAGGAGGAGATTGGTGTCAGTGACTGTGGGGCTTGTTTATATCAGACAGGGGGAGATTGGTGTCAGTGACTGTGGGGCTGGTTTATATCAGACAAGGGGAAATTGTTGTCAGTGTCTTTGGGGCTGGTTTATATCAGACAAGGGGGAGATTTGTGTCAGTGTCTGTGGGGCTTGTTTATATCAGATAGGGGGAGATTGGTGTCAGTGACTGTGGGACTTGTTTATATCAGACAGGGGGAGATTGGTGTCAGGGACTGTGGGACTTGTTTATATCAGACAGGGTGAGATTGGTAAAAACAATGACTGCAGATGCTGGAAGCCAGATTCTGGATAAGTGGTGCTGGAAGAGCACAGCAATTCAGGCAGCATTCCTGTGTCACTGACTGTGGGGCTGGTTTATATCAAACAGGGGGTGATTGGTGTCAGTGTCTGTGGGGCTGGTTTTTATCAGACAGCGGGAGATTGGCGTCAGTGTCTGTGGGGCTGGTTTATATCAGACGGGGGAGATTGGTGTCAGTGTCTGTGGGGCTGGTTTATATCAGACAGGGAGCGATTGGTGTCGGTGACTGTGGGGCTGGTTTATATCAGACAGGGGGAGATTGGTGTCAGTGACTGTGGGTCTGTTTTATATCAGACAGGGGGAGATTGGTGTCACTGTCTGTGGGTCTGTTTTATATCAGACTGTTGGAAAATGTTGTCACTGTCTGTGGGGCAGGGTGAAATCAGACAGAGGGAGATTTGTGCCTGTTGGATGGTTTATATGCGACAGGGGGTGATTGGTGTCAGTGCGTGAGGGGCTGGTTTATATACTACAGGGGGAGATTGCTGTCACTGACTGTGGTGAGGACGTTATAACGCCGGAAAGAGATCAGTTCCATTTTGTAATTCTCTTTCAAGGCATACTGGGCACTCAAGGGTTAAATATTCCACTGTGAATCAGACTCACTACCGTATCAACTACAGAATAGACAGAACATCTCTGTAGGATAACTGAATCTTAGAGAAGGAATCCATTGCAGCCACACATGTGGATTCCTCTGCAGCCTCAGGCAAAGGTATGTGTCCTCCCCAGCCGAGACTGATAGCCTTGGCCGCATCCCTGTTAAACTGCCTCCTGCTCCCATTATCTTGCTTCCTCTCCGTATTACCATAGGGATGTGAATTCCCCGTTGAAAACAGGAAAAACCCTTCAGTTTTAATCTCTTCCCATTGACATATGATCATGAAGAATCCGATAATCAGTCGCTGTAATCCATTCACTCATTATCGCAGGACATCGACATTCACCGGGCCTTGTAAGATGATAATTGCCCATCTTAAACAATGTATCGACAATCAACCATGTGGCTGAGAGACCTTTTGTATTATTCCCATAAAAAGTACTGCCTTCGTGTGGAGAGCAGAGATTCGTGGAGAAGTGTCACCACAAGTAGACACACGACTACTTTCACGGACATGGAGAATCTCGCACTGCACTCCGATAATAAAGTATCTGCTGTTGTACTGAAACATGTGTTGTCTGGATTTGTGGAACAAAATATACATTAACAGCCTCACAATTCTATGTTTGAGTTTTCATTTTCAATCAGGAAGTGTCTGCTTTGCCTTCCCATATCTAACAAACCATCAGACTCAGACCCTCTCTGTAACCACAAATAAACGCTGAGTGCTGAAGAAATGTAGCAGGTCCAGAAGCATCTGCAGGGAGTGTGGACAGAGTTCAAATCCAGGTCTGACAGTGTGTCAGAATAAAGCTCAATCTTGTGGCACTGCCACATTGACAATTGTTCGTGCCAACACCTCAATCAAAGTCTCTTCATTATCCTTTTTTATCAAATCGCAGCGGTCTACAGTGCAGAACAAGTCCCTTCAGCCCATTGATTCTGCGCCAGTCAAAACCCACCATTAAACGATGGTAACTTCATTTCTCAGCCCTCAGCCCATCACCTTGTATAAGGTGAAAACAAGGACTGCAGATGCTGGAAACCAGAGTCTAGATTAGAGTGATGCTGGAAAAGCCCAGCAACTCAGGCAGCTTCCGAGGAGCAGGAAAATTGACGTTTCGGGCAAATAGTACAGACTACAGATTCAAAAACACCAGCAACGGTTCTCCTTCAAGACCCATCACCTTGTATGTCTTGGCATTGAAAGTGCACTTCTGAAAACTTCTTCAATGATTTGAGAGCTTCTGTCTGCAATCCCCTTCCGGCAGTGAATTCAGTTTCTCACCACCCTCTGGGTGAAAGCCTTTTTCCTTCATTACACAGACCATGAGTATCGGAGTTAGGACATCATGTTGAGGTTGTACAGGCCTCTTCTAGAATACTGTGTCCAATTCTGGTCTCCCTCTTATAGGAGGGATATTGTTAAACTGTTCAGAAAATATTTACAAGATGTTGCCAGGACTGGAGAGTTTGACTTATATGGAAAGGAGCTTGAAGGTTGAGGGGCAACCTTACAGAGGTTTACTATATAATAAGGGGCATATATAAGGTGAATGTCAGATGTATTTTCCCTCGGGTGATAGACTTCAGGGCTTGCATATGAAGAGGAAGGGATTAGAGGGATATGGACCAAGTACTGGTAAATGGGACTAGGGTAAGTTAGGATATCCGGTCAGCATGGACGAGTTGGGCCGAAGGATCTGTTTCTGTGCTGTACGTCTCTATTACTCGATGACATGTTTGAGATGTAGAAAATAATGAGAGGTGTTCATAAGGTAGATAGTGAGGAAATTTTCCCCTTGGACTAGGGAGCTTATGTGCGAGATAAGCGGCTGTCCGGCCCCATCTCCGGCACTTTTATTTCCCTTCCCAGGAACAAAGACACGGAGGAGTCTGTCCAAAACTTTTTCATTCAACTTTGCAAAGTCGGGTGTTGTTCCCGTGGGTACACACACAAGCATAGTAATCTCCACACATTATATACACGTAAATGTGGGCTGGGTCTCCTACTGCTGTCTTGACCAATGAGTGCTAGGGTTCCCCACCGTTTTCCTTATTTGGGTTCTGGTGCCTGCGATTATTTTGTTACTCACTTGGCCAATCAGTGTTCGAGCTCCCCGTTCTTTCCTTATATGGATGATGTTGTACAACTGTGGTTAAGGGCGGTCTCTCAGCTATCGAGGAAAGCTGTTACAATTGTTTCATTCATTAAAAACATGGGGGAGGTCCGGCAACAGTTTCGAGTGTCTGCTTGTGTGTACTATAAGGTAGAAAAGACTAAAATGCAGCTAACCGTTTAAAAATTACACTTCCCCCTGCACTTATTCCCCCCTAGACTTCAGGACGAGAGGATATATTTTTAAAGTGAGAGGAGAAAGATTTAAAAGGGAAATGTGGGTCACCTTTTTCTACACAGAGAGTGGTTCATGTGTGAATGAACTTCCAGAGGAATTAATGGATGCGGGTACAGTTCCAATGTTTAAAAGGTATTTGGACAAACAGGAAAGAATTGGAGGGATATGGGCCAGGAGCAGGCGGTGGGACTAGTTTTGTTTGGAATTATGGTTAGCATTGACTTGGGGGGAACCAAAAGGTCTGTTTCCATGCTGTATGACTTTATTACTGACATTCCCCTTAAGTCTCCTGCCCCTTACCTTAAATATCTGCACTGCCTTCCAGTCTTTACAGCATTTGTCTTAACTGGTTGCTCCATCAAGGGGAATATTTCCTTCCTGTCTACCCAATCACCACCTCTCATTATTTTATACATCTCAATGATGTCATCGAGTCAAACAGATGTACAGCACAGAAACAGATCCTTCAGCCCAACTCGTCCATGTCAACCAGATATCCGAAATTAACCTCGTCCCATTTACCAACACTTGGCCCTCGAATCCCTTCCAATTCAAGTTAAAAATCACACAACACCAGCTTATAGTCCAACAGGTTTATTTGGAACCACTAACTTTCGAACGCTGCTCCTTCGTCAGGTGGTGGTGGAGTTTTCTAATACCCCTCCCAATATCTTTTATATGTTACTAGCCGCGTACTGGCCTGCACTTCCTCTTGCATACACGCACGGCCTGTTGCATGAAAAGTTGGCCTTTAGGACCTTGTAAATCTTTCCCCTCTCACCCTAAACCTATGCCCTCTAGTTCTGGACTCCCCCACCCCAGGTAAAAGACCTTGTCTGTTTACCCTATCCAAGCCTACATGATTTTATAAACGTCTGGAAGGTCACTCCTCAGCCTTTTACACTCCAGGGAAAACAGCTCCAGCCTATTCCGCCATCCCTGTAGTTCAAACCCTCCAAACCTGGCAACACCCTTGTAAATCTTTTTTGAACCCTTTCAAATTTCACAACATCCTTTCTACAGGAATCAGAGCAGAATTGCACACAATACTCCAAAGGTGGCCTAACCAATGTCCTGTACAGCCACAACATGACCTACAAACTCCTTTACTCAATGCTCTGACCAATAAGGGAAAGCATACAAAATGCCTTCTTCACTGTCCTATCGACCTGCGACTCCCCTCTCAATCTCTCTGGTCTAAGGAAAATGACCCAATCTTTCCAGTCTCTCTTTATAACTGAAACTCTCCAGCTCAGACAACATCCTTCCAAGTCTCGAGTGCTAGCATATCCCTCCTTAAATGTGAATTCCAGAAATGCAGACAACAAGCTAGCTGTCCCCGAGCCAATGTTTTCGACAGTTCCGACAGAACTTCTCAGCTCAAACTCTGTGCTTAACAAGGAAAGACGATTTTACCACCTGTCCCGGTGTTTAAGTGACTGGTGGACATGTACAACAAGGTCCCTCTGATCTTCAGTGCTTCCAGGGTCCGATAGTTCATCATGTATTCCCTTACCATGTTTGTCCTCCTATGGTCTAATTCTATCTTCCTCACTGTTTGCCAGCACATTAGTTTTCACATCATCCATGAACTTACTGATCAATCCTCCAACTCTCAAGTGAAAGTTATTTCTATAAACCTAGAAACTGCGAGGACCCAATACTGGCCTCTGCAAGATCCCACTGGGCACAAGCTTCCAGTTACAGAAGCACATCTCAACCATCCCCTCTGCTTCCTGGGACTCAGCCCATTGTGGATCCAATTTGCCAAATTTCCTTGGATGCCATGGGCTCTTGTCTTTGCCACCAGTGTCCCATGCAGGACCTTATCAAAAGCCCCACTGAATCCCAAGTAGCCTACACCAAATGCATTGGTGTCACCTACACATCTGGCCACCTCTTTGACAAATTCAATCAGGTTGGTCAGATATGACCTTCCTTTAATAAAACCACACCTACTGTTCTTGATTAACCCCTGCCTGCTCCAAGTGCAGATTCATTCTGTCCCTAAATATTCATTCCAACGGTTTCCCCACCGTCAGACTGATTGGCCTGTAGATTCCTGGTTTCTCCCTCCTTCCTTCTTTAAGACCTTGTCACATTGGTTGTTTTTAACTGATGTCTGCAGCCAAGTGTTAGGTCTCTTGTACAGCTTGGGGAAGGTAGAAAGGGACAGTGGTAATGTCTTTACCCTTTGAGCTAGGAGATCCAGGTTCAAGTCCCACCTGGTCCGGAGGAATATCATACCATCACTGAGCAGGTTGGTTGAGAAACTATCTCCAAGGTGTTTGTGATCTACCTGGACTTGTTTTCCCCTCTCCTGAAATGACTGAGTTAATTCTGGTTAAAAATCACACAACCCCAGGTTGTGACAACAACCTGATGAAGGAGCGACGCTCCGAAAGCTCGTGTGCTTCCAATTAAACCTGTTGGACTATAACCTGGGGTTGTGTGATTTTTAACTTTGTACATCCCAGTCCAACACCGGCATCTCCGAATCACAGTTAATCCTGAATAGACATTCCAACAATACCTCTGCAGCTGAATGGCACTATCTCTTCTCAATCTAATGTTGCTTGTTCCTTCCATCCCAACGTCTTTTGGGAGCTTTACAGCATTTCCATTACCCCAGTTAAGTGACTTCTGCAGCTTTTAAAAGCTTTCACATTTGTGTCTTTGCCAGTTTTTTGAAAATTAAGGACCAATCAAACTGAAACAACAGCAGCAGAAGTTTATTTTTCTTGGATACACAATATAACCTTGCACACACACACGCACACCACACACACACTCACCACACACACACACACGCACACACACACACACTCACCACACACACACACTCACCACACACACACACACGCACACACACACACACTCACCACACACACACACTCACCACACACACACACAATGACACGCACGCACACATACACACACATGCACGCACACACACACATGCACGCAACACACACACGCGCGCACACACACATACACGCACACGCACGCACACACACACACACGCACACATACACACACGCACGCACACACACATACACACACACGCACACACACGCACGCACACACACACATACACACACGCACACACACGCACACACACGCACGCACACACACACGCACGCACACACACACACATACACACACGCACACACACACACACACACACACACGCACACACACACACACACACACACACACGGGTGAGGTTTTGATGGAGAGATGATTTCTCCCAGGACTGAACCCTGATCTCAGATGATGACCTCTGCAGGGAGATAGACATCAACTGCAAATGAATTCTTGGATCTTCCTGTGCAGCACCCCTTGCATGGACGGCATTGGTCTGTTTGGGTGCCTGCTTTTCTAAACCGTGTCCAAGCAACTAGTGATGATAGATTCATAACAGTTTTCCTCCAATCCCTGTCTAAGGCATGTGTTTGTGTTATTTTTCACTGAGTGTTGATCTAATCTTGGACCGTGTTCAACCCCAAACCTGTTCTCATTGTGATGACTCACAGCAGCCCCCCCCCCGCCCCCAGGATTGGAGCCCAGGGCCCAGAACATTATTTGAGTCTCTGGATTGATCATAGATAGTGGAAGCCGGCCATTCGGCCTATCATGTTCACACTGACCCTCGGCAGAGCAGCCCATCCCGCCACTCTATCCCTGCATCCCTTCATTTCCTCTGGCTAGCCCACCTTTCCTGCACATCTTTGGACAGTGGGAGTAAACTGGAGCACCTGGAGGCTGACACGGGGAGAATGTGCCAACTCCACACAGACAGTAGCCCGAGGCTGGAATCGAACCCGGGTGGGGTGAGGCAACACTGAGTCCCCGGGACAATCCCACCATCCCCTCCCCGTTGGTGACCGTTTGAGGTCTGTACTCAGGGAGTATCGAACTTGTCTAGCGTTTATTTAATAAAGATTAGCGACAAGGGCAATGCCTCCACAAACTCAAGATGCTTGGTCCCCCTCTAAAAACAATTTATATCAAACAGAGACTTTATTCACAAAATAAATGTACAAACATCGTCACTAAAGTTCGGTTCGGTACAGTCTTTACAACAAGTCTTTGCCATGACATATATACTCCCTTTGGCTGATTAACTGAAATGTTAGGTCTGAGCTGTTCCTTCTGAATGAACATCACAAAGTTACATTGAGAAGGGTCTTTGTGAAGTGCCTGTGTTCTGTATCTGTTCTCCCATGTAGCCCGCCCTCCGAATACAATACCTTACAAAACCTTAAACCTGGTTGTTAACTTTCAGCAGAAGCAGCCTAGGCACTGAACACAGACTGAATTACTCAGTGACGCTTGGATCAGGTCAGATCAAATTCTCAAGCAAACGGATGGCTGGGGAAATTCAGCAGGTCAGGCAGCAACGGTGAAGAGAGAGAGGAACTATTCGCATTTCAAGTGACCCTTTCCTCAAAACAGTCTGTTCCGAAGGAACTTTCCCGCAGAAGTCACTGGATTGAAAGGTGAACTCTCTCTGTCTCTCTCCCTCTCCCTTCAGAGATGCTGCCGGACATGCTCAGCTTCTACAGCAATCTCTGTATTGAGGTTTCAAGTCTCCAGCGCGTCTGTACAGATTGACTTTAATGTTGAATTCCCAAGCTTGCTCTGTTAAAGGGATAGAATTTTGAGCGAGGGCCGCACTGTCAGGAGTTTAGTACTGAGGGAGCGACACACTGTCAGGTATTTAGTACTAAGTGAGGGCCGCACTGTCAGGAGTTTAGTTCTGTGGGAGGGCCACACTGTCAGGAGTTTAGTACTGAGGGAGGGCTGCACTGTCAGGAGTTTATTTCTGTGGGAGGGCCACACTGTCAGGAGTTTAGTACTGAGGGAGGGCTGCACTGTCAGGTGTTTATTTCTGAGGGAGGGCCGCACTGTAAGGAGTTTAGTACTGAGGGAGAGCCGCACTGTCAGGAGTTTAGTTCTGACGGAGGGCTGCACTGTCAGGTGTTTAGTACTTAGGGAGGGCCGCGCTGTTAGCAGTTTAGTTCTGAGGGAGGGCTGCACTGTCATGTGTTTAGTACTTAGGGAGGGCCGCACTGTCAGGAGTTTAGTTCTGAGGGAGGGGCGCAGTGTCAGTAGTTTAGTTCTGAGGAAGGGCCGCACTGTCACGAGTTCAGTTCTGACGGAGGGCTGCACTGTCAGGTGTTTAGTACTTAGGGAGGGCCGCGCTGTTAGCAGTTTAGTTCTGAGGGAGGGCTGCACTGTCAGGTGTTTAGTACTTAGGGAGGGCCGCGCTGTTAGCAGTTTAGTTCTGAGGGAGGGCTGCACTGTCATGTGTTTAGTACTTAGGGAGGGCCGCACTGTCAGGAGTTTAGTTCTGAGGGAGGGCCGCACTGTCAGGAGTTTAGTTCTGAGGGAGGGCCGCACTGTCTGGAGTTTATGTTCTGAGGGAGGGCCACACTGCCAGGAATATAATTCTGAGGGAGGTTCACACTGTCAGGAGTTTAGTTGTGAGGGAGTACCGCACTGTCAGGAGTTTATTTCTGAGGGAGGGCCGCACTGTCAGGAGTTTAGATCTGAGGGAGGGCCGCACTGTCAGTAGTTTAGTTCTGAGTGAGGGCCGCACTGTCAGGAGTTTAGTACTGAAGGAGGGCCACACTGCCAGGAATATAATTCTGAGGGAGGTACACACTGTCAGGAGTTTAGTTGTGAGGGAGTACCGCACTGTCAGGAGTTTATTTCTGAGGGAGGGCCGCACTGTCAGGAGTTTAGTACTGAGGGAGGGCTGCACTGTCAGGTGTTTATTTCTGAGGGAGGGCCGCACTGTAAGGAGTTTAGTACTGAGGGAGAGCCGCACTGTCAGGAGTTTAGTTCTGACGGAGGGCTGCACTGTCAGGTGTTTAGTACTTAGGGAGGGCCGCGCTGTTAGCAGTTTAGTTCTGAGGGAGGGCTGCACTGTCAGGTGTTTAGTACTTAGGGAGGGCCGCGCTGTTAGCAGTTTAGTTCTGAGGGAGGGCTGCACTGTCATGTGTTTAGTACTTAGGGAGGGCCGCACTGTCAGGAGTTTAGTTCTGAGGGAGGGCCGCACTGTCAGGAGTTTAGTTCTGAGGGAGGGCCGCACTGTCTGGAGTTTATGTTCTGAGGGAGGGCCACACTGCCAGGAATATAATTCTGAGGGAGGTACACACTGTCAGGAGTTTAGTTGTGAGGGAGTACCGCACTGTCAGGAGTTTATTTCTGAGGGAGGGCCGCACTGTCAGGAGTTTAGATCTGAGGGAGGGCCGCACTGTCAGTAGTTTAGTTCTGAGTGAGGGCCGCACTGTCAGGAGTTTAGTACTGAAGGAGGGCCACACTGTCAGGTGTTTAGTTCTGAGGGTGGGCCGCACTGTCAGGCGGTTAGTACGAAGGGAGGCCCACACTGTCAGGTGTTTAGTTCTGAGGGAGGGCCGCACTGTCAGGAATTTATTTCTGAGGGAGGGCCGCACTGTCAGGAGTTTAGTACTGAGGGAGCGACACACTGTCAGGTATTTAGTACTAAGTGAGGGCCGCACTGTCAGGAGTTTAGTTCTGTGGGAGGGCCACACTGTCAGGAGTTTAGTACTGAGGGAGGGCTGCACTGTCAGGAGTTTATTTCTGTGGGAGGGCCACACTGTCAGGAGTTTAGTACTGAGGGAGGGCCGCAATGTAAGGAGTTTAGTACTGAGGGAGAGCCACATTGTCAGGAGTTTAGTTCTGAGGGTGGGCCGCACTGTTAGGAGTTTAGTTCTGAGGGAGGGGCGCAGTGTCAGGAGTTTAGTTCTGAGTGAGGGCCGCACTGTCAGGAGTTTAGTGCTGAGGGAGTGCTACACTGTCAGGTGTTTTGTCCTGAGGGTGGGCCGCACTGTCAGGAGTTTAGTACTGAGGGAGGTCTGCACTGTCAGGTGTTTAGTACTTAGGGAGGGCCACACTGTCAGGAGTTTAGTTCTGAGGGTGGGGCGCAGTGTCAGGAGTTTAGATCTGAGTGACGGCCGCACTGTCAGGTGTTTAGTACTGAGGGAGTGCCACACTGTCAGGTGTTTTGTACTGAGGGTGGGCCGCACTGTCAGGAGTTTAGTACTGAGGGAGTGCCACACTGTCAGGTGTTTGGTTCTGAGGGAGATCCTCACTGACAGGAGTTTAGTTCTGAGGGAGTGTTGCAATGTCAGGAGTTTAGTACTAAGTGAGGGCCGCACTGTCAGGGATTTAGTACTAAGGGAGGGCCGCACTGTCAGGTGCTTAGTTCTGAGGGAGTGCCGCACTGTCAGGAGTTTAGTACTAACGCAGGGCAACACTGTCAGGTGTTTAGTTCTGAGGGAGGGCCGCACTGTCAGGAGTTGAGTTCTGAGGGAGGGCTGCACTGTCAGGTGTTTAGTTCTGAGGGAGGGCCGCACTGTCAGTAGTTTAGTTCTGAGTGAGGGCCGCACTGTCAGGAGTTTAGTACTGAAGGAGGGCCACACTGTCAGGTGTTTAGTTCTGAGGGTGGGCCGCACTGTCAGGCGGTTAGTACGAAGGGAGACCCACATTGTCAGGTGTTTAGTTCTGAGGGAGGGCCGCACTGTCAGGAGTTTAGTTCTGAGCGAGGGCCGCACTGTCAGGAGTTTAGTACTGAGGGAGCGACACACTGTCAGGTATTTAGTACTAAGTGAGGGCCGCACTGTCAGGAGTTTAGTTCTGTGGGAGGGCCACACTGTCAGGAGTTTAGTACTGAGGGAGGGCTGCACTGTCAGGAGTTTATTTCTGTGGGAGGGCCACACTGTCAGGAGTTTAGTACTGAGGGAGGGCTGCACTGTCAGGTGTTTATTTCTGAGGGAGGGCCGCACTGTAAGGAGTTTAGTACTGATGGAGAGCCGCACTGTCAGGAGTTTAGTTCTGACGGAGGGCTGCACTGTCAGGTGTTTAGTACTTAGGGAGGGCCGCGCTGTTAGCAGTTTAGTTCTGAGGGAGGGCTGCACTGTCATGTGTTTAGTACTTAGGGAGGGCCGCACTGTCAGGAGTTTAGTTCTGAGGGAGGGGCGCAGTGTCAGGAGTTTAGTTCTGAGTGAGGGCCGCACTGTCAGGAGTTTAGTACTAAGGGAGTGCCGCACTGTCAGATGTTTAGTTCTGAGGGAGGGCCGCACTGTCAGGAGTTTAGTACTAAGGCATGGCCACACTGTCAGGTGTTTAGTTCTGAGGGAGGGCCGCACTGTCAGGTGTTTAGTTCTGAGAGAGGGCCGCACTGTCAGTAGTTTAGTTCTGAGGAGTTTAGTACAAAGGCAAGGCCTCACTGTCAGGTGTTTAGATCAGAGGGAGTGCTGTAATGTAAGGAGTTTAGTACTAAGAGAGGGCCTCACTGTCAGGTGTTTCGTTCTGAGGGAGGGTCGCACTGTCAGGAGTTTAGTAATAAGGGAGGTCCACACTGTCAGGTGTTTAGTTCTGAGGGAGGGGCGCAGTGTCAGGAGTTTAGTACTGAGGCAGGGTCACACTGTCAGATGTTTAGTTCTGAGGGAGGGCCACACTGTTAGTAGTTTAGTTCTGAGGGAGGGCTGCACTTTCAGGTGTTTAGTTCTGAGGGAGGGCTGCACTGTCAGGTGTTTACTTCTGAGGGAGGGCCGCACTGTTAGGAGTTTAGTTCTGAGGTAGGGCCGCACTGTCAGGAGTTTAGTTCTGAGGGAGGGCCGCACAGTCAGTAGTTTAGTTCTGAGGAAGGGCCGCACTGTCACGAGTTCAGTTCTGAGGGAGGGCCGCACTGTCAGGAGTTTAGTTCTGAGGGAGGGCCGCACTGTCTGGAGTTTATGTTCTGAGGGAGGGCCACACTGCCAGGAATATAATTCTGAGGGAGGTACACACTGTCAGGAGTTTAGTTGTGAGGGAGTACCGCACTGTCAGGAGTTTAGATCTGAGGGAGGGCCGCACTGTCAGTAGTTTAGTTCTGAGTGAGGGCCGCACTGTCAGGAGTTTAGTACTGAAGTAGGGCCACACTGTCAGGTGTTTAGTTCTGAGGGTGGGCTGCACTGTCAGGCGGTTAGTACGAAGGGAGACCCACACTGTCAGGTGTTTAGTTCTGAGGGAGGGCCGCACTGTCAGGAGTTTAGATCTGAGGGAGGGCCGCACTGTCAGTAGTTTAGTTCTGAGTGAGGGCCGCACTGTCAGGAGTTTAGTACTGAAGGAGGGCCACACTGTCAGGTGTTTAGTTCTGAGGGTGGGCCGCACTGTCAGGCGGTTAGTACGAAGGGAGACCCACATTGTCAGGTGTTTAGTTCTGAGGGAGGGCCGCACTGTCAGGAGTTTAGTTCTGAGCGAGGGCCGCACTGTCAGGAGTTTAGTACTGAGGGAGCGACACACTGTCAGGTATTTAGTACTAAGTGAGGGCCGCACTGTCAGGAGTTTAGTTCTGTGGGAGGGCCACACTGTCAGGAGTTTAGTACTGAGGGAGGGCTGCACTGTCAGGAGTTTATTTCTGTGGGAGGGCCACACTGTCAGGAGTTTAGTACTGAGGGAGGGCTGCACTGTCAGGTGTTTATTTCTGAGGGAGGGCCGCACTGTAAGGAGTTTAGTACTGATGGAGAGCCGCACTGTCAGGAGTTTAGTTCTGACGGAGGGCTGCACTGTCAGGTGTTTAGTACTTAGGGAGGGCCGCGCTGTTAGCAGTTTAGTTCTGAGGGAGGGCTGCACTGTCATGTGTTTAGTACTTAGGGAGGGCCGCACTGTCAGGAGTTTAGTTCTGAGGGAGGGGCGCAGTGTCAGGAGTTTAGTTCTGAGTGAGGGCCGCACTGTCAGGAGTTTAGTACTAAGGGAGTGCCGCACTGTCAGATGTTTAGTTCTGAGGGAGGGCCGCACTGTCAGGAGTTTAGTACTAAGGCATGGCCACACTGTCAGGTGTTTAGTTCTGAGGGAGGGCCGCACTGTCAGGTGTTTAGTTCTGAGAGAGGGCCGCACTGTCAGTAGTTTAGTTCTGAGGATTGGCCGCAATGTCAGGAGTTTAGTTCTGAGGGATGGCCTCACTGTCAGGTGTTTAGTTCTGAGGGAGGGCCGCACTGTCAGGAGTTTAGTTCTTAGGATTGGCCGCACTGTCAGGAGTTTAGTCTGAGTGAGGGCCGCACTGTCAGGAGTTTAGTACTGAGGGAGGGCCACACTGTCAGTGTGTAGTTCTGAGGGTGGACCGCACAGTCAGGTGTTAAGTTCGGAGGGAGGGCCGCACTGTCAGGAGTTTAGCACTGAGGGAGGGCCACACTGTCAGGTCTTTAGTACGAAGGGAGGGCCGAACTGTCAGGAGTTTAGTTTTGAGGGAGGGCCGCACTGTCAGGAGTTTAGTACTGAGAGAGGTCCGCACTGTCAGGAGTTCAGTTCTGAGTGAGGGCCACACTGCCAGGAATATAATTCTGATGAAGGTCCACGCTGTCAGGAGTTTAGTTCTGAGGGAGTACCGCACTGTCAGGAGTTTATTTCTGAGGGAGGGCCGCAATGTCAGGAGTTTAGTACTAAGAGAGGGCCGCACTGTCAGGAGTTTAGTACTCAGGGAGGGCTGCACTGTCAGGTGTTTCGTTCTGAGGGAGGGCCGCACTGTCAGAAATTTAGTACTAAGGCAGGGCCACACTGTCAGGTGTTTAATTCTGAGGGAGGGCCGCACTGTCAGGAGTTTAGGACTGAGGGAGGGCCGCACTGTAAGGAGTTTAGTACTGAGGGAGAGCAACATTGCCAGGAGTTTAGTTCTGAGGGTGGGCCGCACTGTCAGGAGTTGAGTTCTGAGGGAGGGCTGCACTGTCAGGTGTTTAGTTCTGAGGGAGGGCCGCACTGTCAGTAGTTTAGTTCTGAGTGAGGGCCGCACTGTCAGGTGTTTAGATCAGAGGGAGTGCTGTAATGTAAGGAGTTTAGTACTAAGAGAGGGCCTCACTGTCAGGTGTTTCGTTCTGAGGGAGGGTCGCACTGTCAGGAGTTTAGTAATAAGGGAGGTCCACACTGTCAGGTGTTTAGTTCTGAGGGAGGGCCGCACTGTCAGGAGTTTAGTACTGAGGGAGTGCCACACTGTCAGGTGTTTTGTACTGAGGGTGGGCCGCACTGTCAGGCGTTTAGTACTGAGGGAGTGCCACACTGTCAGGTGTTTAGTTCTGAGGGAGATCCGCACTGACAGGAGTTTAGTTCTGAGGGAGGGTTGCAATGTCAGGAGTTTAGTACAAAGTGAGGGCCGCACTGTCAGGGTTTAGTACTAACGCAGGGCAACACTGTCAGGTGTTTCGTTCTGAGGGAGGGCCGCACTGTCAGGAGTTTAGTACTAAGGGAGGGCTGCACTGTCAGGTGTTTAGAACTGAGGGAGGCCCGCACTTTTAGGAGTTTAGTTCTGAGGGAGGGCCGCACTGTCAGGAGTTTAGTACTAAGGGAGGGCCGCACTGTCAGGTGTTTCGTTCTGAGGGAGGGCCGCACTGTCAGAAATTTAGTACTAAGGCAGGGCCACACTGTCAGGTGTTTAATTCTGAGGAAGGGCCGCACTGTCAGGAGTTTACTACTGAGGGAGGGCCGCACTGTAAGGAGTTTAGTACTGAGGGAGAGCCACATTGCCAGGAGTTTAGTTCTGAGGGTGGGCCGCACTGTTAGGAGTTTAGTTCTGAGGGAGCGGCGCAGTGTCAGGAGTTTAGTTCTGAGTGAGGGCCGCACTGTCAGGAGTTTAGTACTGAGGGAGTGCTACACTGTCAGGTGTTTTGTATTGAGGGTGGGCCGCACTGTCAGGAGTTTAGTACTGAGGGAGGGCCACACTGTCAGGTGTTTAGTTCTGAGGAAGATCCGCACTGTCAGGTGTTTAGTTCTGAGGGAGGGCCGCACTGTCAGGAGTTTAGTACTAAGGGAGTGCCGCACTGTCAGATGTTTAGTTCTGAGGGAGGGCCGCACTGTCAGGAGTTTAGTACTAAGCATGGCCACACTGTCAGGAATTTAGTTCTGAGGGAGGGGCGCAGTGTCAGGAGTTTAGTTCTGAGTGAGGGCCGCACTGTCAGGAGTTTAGTACTGAGGAAGATCCGCACTGTCAGGTGTTTAGTTCTGAGGATTGGCCGCATTGTCAGGAGTTTAGTTCTGAGGGATGGCCTCACTGTCAGGTGTTTAGTTCTGAGGGTGGGCCGCACTGTCAGTAGTTTAGTTCTGAGGATTGGCCGCACTGTCAGGAGTTTAGTATGAGTGAGGGCCGCAGTGTCAGGAGTTTAGTACTGAGGGAGGGCCACACTGTCAGTGTGTAGTTCTGAGGGTGGGCCGCACAGTCAGGTGTTAAGTTCTGAGGGAGGACCGCACGGTCAGGAGTTTAGCACTGAGGGAGGGCCACACTGTCAGGTCTTTAGTACGAAGGGAGGGCCGAACTGTCAGGAGTTTAGTTTTGAGGGAGGGCCGCACTGTCAGGAGTTTAGTACTGAGAGAGGTCCGCACTGTCAGGAGTTCAGTTCTGAGTGAGGGCCACACTGCCAGGAATATAATTCTGATGAAGGTCCACACTGTCAGGAGTTTAGTTCTGAGGGAGTACCGCACTGTCAGGAGTTTATTTCTGAGGGAGGGCCGCAATGTCAGGAGTTTAGTACTAAGAGAGGGCCGCACTGTCAGGAGTTTAGTACTAAGGGAGGGCCGCACTGTCAGGTGTTTCGTTCTGAGGGAGGGCCGCACTGTCAGAAATTTAGTACTAAGGCAGGGCCACACTGTCAGGTGTTTAATTCTGAGGGAGGGCCGCACTGTCAGGAGTTTAGTACTGAGCGAGGGCCGCACTGTAAGGGGTTTAGTACTGAGGGAGAGCCACATTGCCAGGAGTTTATTTCTGAGGGTGGGCCGCACTGTTAGGAGTTTAGTTCTGAGGGAGGGGCGCAGTGTCAGGAGTTTAGTTCTGAGTGAGGGCCGCACTGTCAGGAGTTTAGTACTGAGGGAGTGCTACACTGTCAGGTGTTTTGTACTGAGGGTGGGCCGCACTGTCAGGAGTTTAGTACTGAGGGAGGTCTGCACTGTCAGGTGTTTAGTACTTAGGGAGGGCCGCACTGTCAGGAGTTTAGTTCTGAGGGAGGGGCGCAGTGTCAGGTGTTTAGTTCTGAGTGAGGGCCGCACTGTCAGGAGTTTAGTACTGAGGGAGTGCCACACTGTCAGGTGTTTTGTACTGAGGGTGGGCCGCACTGTCAGGCGTTTAGTACTGAGGGAGTGCCACACTGTCAGGTGTTTAGTTCTGAGGGAGATCCGCACTGACAGGAGTTTAGTTCTGAGGGAGGGTTGCAATGTCAGGAGTTTAGTACAAAGTGAGGGCCGCACTGTCAGGGTTTAGTACTAACGCAGGGCAACACTGTCAGGTGTTTCGTTCTGAGGGAGGGCCGCACTGTCAGGAGTTTAGTACTAAGGGAGGGCTGCACTGTCAGGTGTTTAGAACTGAGGGAGGCCCGCACTTTTAGGAGTTTAGTTCTGAGGGAGGGCCGCACTGTCAGGAGTTTAGTACTAAGGGAGGGCCGCACTGTCAGGTGTTTCGTTCTGAGGGAGGGCCGCACTGTCAGAAATTTAGTACTAAGGCAGGGCCACACTGTCAGGTGTTTAATTCTGAGGAAGGGCCGCACTGTCAGGAGTTTACTACTGAGGGAGGGCCGCACTGTAAGGAGTTTAGTACTGAGGGAGAGCCACATTGCCAGGAGTTTAGTTCTGAGGGTGGGCCGCACTGTTAGGAGTTTAGTTCTGAGGGAGCGGCGCAGTGTCAGGAGTTTAGTTCTGAGTGAGGGCCGCACTGTCAGGAGTTTAGTACTGAGGGAGTGCTACACTGTCAGGTGTTTTGTATTGAGGGTGGGCCGCACTGTCAGGAGTTTAGTACTGAGGGAGGGCCACACTGTCAGGTGTTTAGTTCTGAGGAAGATCCGCACTGTCAGGTGTTTAGTTCTGAGGGAGGGCCGCACTGTCAGGAGTTTAGTACTAAGGGAGTGCCGCACTGTCAGATGTTTAGTTCTGAGGGAGGGCCGCACTGTCAGGAGTTTAGTACTAAGCATGGCCACACTGTCAGGAATTTAGTTCTGAGGGAGGGGCGCAGTGTCAGGAGTTTAGTTCTGAGTGAGGGCCGCACTGTCAGGAGTTTAGTACTGAGGAAGATCCGCACTGTCAGGTGTTTAGTTCTGAGGATTGGCCGCATTGTCAGGAGTTTAGTTCTGAGGGATGGCCTCACTGTCAGGTGTTTAGTTCTGAGGGTGGGCCGCACTGTCAGTAGTTTAGTTCTGAGGATTGGCCGCACTGTCAGGAGTTTAGTATGAGTGAGGGCCGCAGTGTCAGGAGTTTAGTACTGAGGGAGGGCCACACTGTCAGTGTGTAGTTCTGAGGGTGGGCCGCACAGTCAGGTGTTAAGTTCTGAGGGAGGACCGCACGGTCAGGAGTTTAGCACTGAGGGAGGGCCACACTGTCAGGTCTTTAGTACGAAGGGAGGGCCGAACTGTCAGGAGTTTAGTTTTGAGGGAGGGCCGCACTGTCAGGAGTTTAGTACTGAGAGAGGTCCGCACTGTCAGGAGTTCAGTTCTGAGTGAGGGCCACACTGCCAGGAATATAATTCTGATGAAGGTCCACACTGTCAGGAGTTTAGTTCTGAGGGAGTACCGCACTGTCAGGAGTTTATTTCTGAGGGAGGGCCGCAATGTCAGGAGTTTAGTACTAAGAGAGGGCCGCACTGTCAGGAGTTTAGTACTAAGGGAGGGCCGCACTGTCAGGTGTTTCGTTCTGAGGGAGGGCCGCACTGTCAGAAATTTAGTACTAAGGCAGGGCCACACTGTCAGGTGTTTAATTCTGAGGGAGGGCCGCACTGTCAGGAGTTTAGTACTGAGCGAGGGCCGCACTGTAAGGGGTTTAGTACTGAGGGAGAGCCACATTGCCAGGAGTTTATTTCTGAGGGTGGGCCGCACTGTTAGGAGTTTAGTTCTGAGGGAGGGGCGCAGTGTCAGGAGTTTAGTTCTGAGTGAGGGCCGCACTGTCAGGAGTTTAGTACTGAGGGAGTGCTACACTGTCAGGTGTTTTGTACTGAGGGTGGGCCGCACTGTCAGGAGTTTAGTACTGAGGGAGGTCTGCACTGTCAGGTGTTTAGTACTTAGGGAGGGCCGCACTGTCAGGAGTTTAGTTCTGAGGGAGGGTTGCAATGTCAGGAGTTTAGTACTAAGTGAGGGCCGCACTGTCAGGTGTTTAGAAATGAGGGAGGCCCGCACTTTTAGGAGTTTAGTTCTGAGGGAGGGCCGCACTGTCAGGAGTTTAGTTCTGAGGGAGGGCTGCACTGTCAGGTGTTTAGTTCTGAGGGAGGGCCGCACTCTCAGGAGTTTAGTTCTGAGGGAGGGCCGCACTGTCAGGAGTTTAGTACAAAGGCAAGGCCTCACTGTCAGATGTTTAGATCTGAGGGAGTGCTGCAATGTCAGGAGGTTAGTACTAAGAGAGGGCCTCACTGTCAGGTGTTTAGTTCTGAGGGAGGGTTCCCACTGTCAGGAGTTTAGTACTAAGGGAGGGCCGCACTGTCAGGTGTTTAGTTCTGAGGGCGGGCCACACTGTCAGGAGTTTAGTACTAAGAGAGGGCCTCACTGTCAGGTGTTTAGTTCTGAGGGAGTGCCGCACTGTCAGGAGTTTAGTACTAAGGCAGGGCCACACTGTCAGGTGTTTAGTTCTGAGGGAGGGCCGCACTCTCTGGACTTTTGTACTGAGGGAGGGCCGACCTGTCAGGAGTTTAGTCCTGAGGGAGGGCCACACTGCCAGGAATATAATTCTGAGGGAGGTCCACACTGTCAGGAGTCTATTTCTGAGGGAGGGCCGCAATGTCAGGAGTTTAGTACTAAGTGAGGGCCTCATTGTCAGGTGTTTAGTTCTGAGGGAGGGCTGCACTGTCAGGAGTTTTGTACTGAGAGAGGGCCGCACTGTAAGGAGTTTAGAACTGAGGGAGAGCGGCACTGTCAGGAGTTTAGTTCTGAGGGAGTACCGCACTGTCAGGAGTTTATTTCTGAGGGAGGGCCGCAATGTCAGGAGTTTAGTACTAAGAGAGGGCCGCACTGTCAGGAGTTTAGTACTAAGGGAGGGCCGCACTGTCAGGTGTTTCGTTCTGAGGGAGGGCCGCACTGTCAGAAATTTAGTACTAAGGCAGGGCCACACTGTCAGGTGTTTAATTCTGAGGGAGGGCCGCACTGTCAGGAGTTTAGTACTGAGGGAGGGCCGCACTGTAAGGAGTTTAGTACTGAGGGAGAGCCACATTGCCAGGAGTTTAGTTCTGAGGGTGGGCCGCACTGTTAGGAGTTTAGTTCTGAGGGAGGGGCGCAGTGTCAGGAGTTTAGTTTTGAGTGAGGGCCGCACTGTCAGGAGTTTAGTACTGAGGGAGTGCTACACTGTCAGGTGTTTTGTACTGAGGGTGGGCCGCACTGTCAGGAGTTTAGTACTGAGGGAGGTCTGCACTGTCAGTTGTTTAGTACTTAGGGAGGGCCGCACTGTCAGGAGTTTAGTTCTGAGGGAGGGGCGCAGTGTCAGGAGTTTAGTTCTGAGTGAGGGCCGCACTGTCAGGAGTTTAGTACTGAGGGAGTGCCACACTGTCAGGTGTTTTGTACTGAGGGTGGGCCGCACTGTCAGGAGTTTAGTACTGAGGGAGTGCCACACTGTCAGGTGTTTAGTTCTGAGGGAGATCCGCACTGACAGGAGTTTAGTTCTGAGGGAGGGTTGCAATGTCAGGAGTTTAGTACTAAGTGAGGGCCGCACTGTCAGGTGTTTAGAAACGAGGGAGGCCCGCACTTTTAGGAGTTTAGTTCTGAGGGAGGGCCGCACTGTCAGGAGTTTAGTTCTCAGGGAGGGCTGCACTGTCAGGTGTTTAGTTCTGAGGGAGGGCCGCACTCTCAGGAGTTTAGTTCTGAGGGAGGGCCGCACTGTCAGGAGTTTAGTACAAAGGCAAGGCCTCACTGTCAGATGTTTAGATCTGAGGGAGTGCTGCAATGTCAGGAGGTTAGTACTAAGAGAGGGCCTCACTGTCAGGTGTTTAGTTCTGAGGGAGGGTTCCCACTGTCAGGAGTTTAGTACTAAGGGAGGGCCGCACTGTCAGGTGTTTAGTTCTGAGGGCGGGCCACATTGTCAGGAGTTTAGTACTAAGAGAGGGCCTCACTGTCAGGTGTTTAGTTCTGAGGGAGTGCCGCACTGTCAGGAGTTTAGTACTAAGGCAGGGCCACACTGTCAGGTGTTTAGTTCTGAGGGAGGGCCGCACTCTCTGGACTTTTGTACTGAGGGAGGGCCGACCTGTCAGGAGTTTAGTCCTGAGGGAGGGCCACACTGCCAGGAATATAATTCTGAGGGAGGTCCACACTGTCAGGAGTCTATTTCTGAGGGAGGGCCGCAATGTCAGGAGTTTAGTACTAAGTGAGGGCCTCATTGTCAGGTGTTTAGTTCTGAGGGAGGGCTGCACTGTCAGGAGTTTTGTACTGAGGGAGGGCCGCACTGTAAGGAGTTTAGAACTGAGGGAGAGCCGCACTGTCAGGTGTTTAGTTCTGAGGGAGTACCGCACTGTCAGGAGTTTATTTCTGAGGGAGGGCCGCAATGTCAGGAGTTTAGTACTAAGAGAGGGCCGCACTGTCAGGAGTTTAGTACTAAGGGAGTGCCGCACTGTCAGGTGTTTCGTTCTGAGGGAGGGCCGCACTGTCAGAAATTTAGTACTAAGGCAGGGCCACACTGTCAGGTGTTTAATTCTGAGGGAGGGCCGCACTGTCAGGAGTTTAGTAATGAGGGAGGGCCGCACTGTAAGGAGTTTAGTACTGAGGGAGAGCCACATTGCCAGGAGTTTAGTTCTGAGGGTGGGCCGCACTGTTAGGAGTTTAGTTCTGAGGGAGGGGCGCAGTGTCAGGAGTTTAGTTCTGAGTGAGGGCCGCACTGTCAGGAGTTTAGTACTGAGGGAGTGCTACACTGTCAGGTGTTTTGTACTGAGGGTGGGCCGCACTGTCAGGAGTTTAGTACTGAGGGAGGTCTGCACTGTCAGGTGTTTAGTACTTAGGGAGGGCCGCACTGTCAGGAGTTTAGTTCTGAGGGAGGGGCGCAGTGTCAGGAGTTTAGTTCTGAGTGAGGGCCGCACTGTCAGGAGTTTAGCACTGAGGGAGTGCCACACTGTCAGGTGTTTTGTACTGAGGGTGGGCCGCACTGTCAGGAGTTTAGTACTGAGGGAGTGCCACACTGTCAGGTGTTTAGTTCTGGGGGAGATCCGCACTGACAGGAGTTTAGTTCTGAGGGAGGGTTGCAATGTCAGGAGTTTAGTACTAAGGGAGGGCCGCACTGTCAGGGGTTTAGTTCTGAGCGAGGGCCGCACTGTCAGGTGTTTAGTCCTGAGGGAGAGCTGCACTGTCAGGAGTTTATTTCTGAGGGAGGGCCACACTGCCAGGAATATAATTCTGAGGGAGGTCCACACTGTCAGAAGTTAGTTCTGTGGGAGTACCGCGCTGTCAGGAGTTTATTTCTGAGGGAGGGCTGCAATGTCAGGAGTTTAATACTAAGAGAGGGCCGCACTGTCAGGGGTTTAGTACTAACGGAGGGCCGCACTGTCAGATGTTTAGTTCTGAGGGAGGGCCGCACTGTAAGGAGTTTAGTACTGAGGGAGAACCGCACTGTCAGGTGTTTAGTTCTGACGGAGGGCTGCACTGTCAGGTGTTTAGTACTTAGGGAAGGCCGCACTCTTAGGAGTTTAGTTCTGAGGGAGGGCTGTACTTTCATGTGTTTAGTACTTAGGGAGGGCCGCACTGTCAGGAGTTTAGTTCTGAGCGAGGGGCGCAGTGTCAGGATTTTAGTTCTGAGTGAGGGCCGCACTGTCAGGAGTTTAGTACTGAGGGAGGGCCACACTGTCAGGTGTTTAGTTCTGAGGGTGGGCCACACTGTCACGAGTTTAGTACTGAGGGAGGGCCACACTGTTAGGAGTTTAGTTCTGAGGCAGGACTGCACTGTCAGGTGTTTAGTACTTAGGGAGGGCCGCACTGTCAGGAATTTAGTTCTGTGGGAGGGGCGCAGTGTCAGGAGTTTAGTTCTGAGTGAGGGCCGCACTGTCAGGAGTTTAGTACTGAGGGAGGGCCACACTGTCAGGTGTTTAGTTCTGAGGAAGATCCGCACTGTCAGGTGTTTAGTTCTGAGGGAGGGCCGCACTGTCAGGAGTTTAGTACTAAGGGAGTGCCGCACTGTCAGATGTTTAGTTCTGAGGGAGGGCCGCACTGTCAGGAGTTTAGTACTAAGGCATGGCCACACTGTCAGGTGTTTAATTCTGAGGGATGGTGGCACTGTCAGGAGTTTAGTACTGAGGGAGAGCCACACTGTCAGGAGTTTAGTTCTGAGGGAGGGCTGCACTGTCAGGTGTTTAGTTCTGAGGGAGGGCTGCACTGTCGGGTGTTTAGTACTGAGGGAGGGCCGCACTGTCAGGAGTTTAGTTCTGAGGGACGGCTGCACTGTCAGGTGTTTAGTACTGAGGGAGGGCCGCACTGTCAGTAGTTTAGTTCTGAGGGACGGCTGCACTGTCAGGTGTTTAGTACTGACGGAAAGCCGCACTGTCAGGAGTTTAGTTCTGAGGGCGGGCTGCAGTGTTAGGAGTTTATTTCTGAGGGAGGGCCGCACTGTCAGTAGTTTAGTTCTGAGGAAGGGTCGCACTGTCAGGAGTTTAGTTCTGAGGGAGGGCTGCACTGTCAGGAGTTTTGTACTGAGGGAGGGGCGCACTGTAAGGAGTTTAGAACTGAGGGAGAGCCGCACTGTAAGGTGTTTAGTTCTGAGGGAGTACCGCACTGTCAGGAGTTTATTTCTGAGGGAGGGCCGCAATGTCAGGAGTTTAGTACTAAGAGAGGGCCGCACTGTCAGGAGTTTAGTACTAAGGGAGTGCCGCACTGTCAGGTGTTTCGTTCTGAGGGAGGGCCGCACTGTCAGAAATTTAGTACTAAGGCAGGGCCACACTGTCAGGTGTTTAATTCTGAGGGAGGGCCGCACTGTCAGGAGTTTAGTACTGAGGGAGGGTCGCACTGTAAGGAGTTTAGTACTGAGGGAGAGCCACATTGCCAGGAGTTTAGTTCTGAGGGTGGGCCGCACTGTTAGGAGTTTAGTTCTGAGGGAGGGGCGCAGTGTCAGGAGTTTAGTTCTGAGTGAGGGCCGCACTGTCAGGAGTTTAGTACTGAGGGAGTGCTACACTGTCAGGTGTTTTGTACTGAGGGTGGGCCGCACTGTCAGGAGTTTAGTACTGAGGGAGGTCTGCACTGTCAGGTGTTTAGTACTTAGGGAGGGCCGCACTGTCAGGAGTTTAGTTCTGAGGGAGGGGCGCAGTGTCAGGAGTTTAGTTCTGAGTGAGGGCCGCACTGTCAGGAGTTTAGCACTGAGGGAGTGCCACACTGTCAGGTGTTTTGTACTGAGGGTGGGCCGCACTGTCAGGAGTTTAGTACTGAGGGAGTGCCACACTGTCAGGTGTTTAGTTCTGGGGGAGATCCGCACTGACAGGAGTTTAGTTCTGAGGGAGGGTTGCAATGTCAGGAGTTTAGTACTAAGGGAGGGCCGCACTGTCAGGGGTTTAGTTCTGAGCGAGGGCCGCACTGTCAGGTGTTTAGTCCTGAGGGAGAGCTGCACTGTCAGGAGTTTATTTCTGAGGGAGGGCCACACTGCCAGGAATATAATTCTGAGGGAGGTCCACACTGTCAGAAGTTTAGTTCTGTGGGAGTACCGCGCTGTCAGGAGTTTATTTCTGAGGGAGGGCTGCAATGTCAGGAGTTTAATACTAAGAGAGGGCCGCACTGTCAGGGGTTTAGTACTAACGGAGGGCCGCACTGTCAGATGTTTAGTTCTGAGGGAGGGCCGCACTGTAAGGAGTTTAGTACTGAGGGAGAACCGCACTGTCAGGAGTTTAGTTCTGACGGAGGGCTGCACTGTCAGGTGTTTAGTACTTAGGGAAGGCCGCACTGTTAGGAGTTTAGTTCTGAGGGAGGGCTGTACTTTCATGTGTTTAGTACTTAGGGAGGGCCGCACTGTCAGGAGTTTAGTTCTGAGCGAGGGGCGCAGTGTCAGGATTTTAGTTCTGAGTGAGGGCCGCACTGTCTGGAGTTTAGTACTGAGGGAGGGCCACACTGTCAGGTGTTTAGTTCTGAGGGTGGGCCACACTGTCACGAGTTTAGTACTGAGGGAGGGCCACACTGTTAGGAGTTTAGTTCTGAGGCAGGACTGCACTGTCAGGTGTTTAGTACTTAGGGAGGGCCGCACTGTCAGGAATTTAGTTCTGAGGGAGGGGCGCAGTGTCAGGAGTTTAGTTCTGAGTGAGGGCCGCACTGTCAGGAGTTTAGTACTGAGGGAGGGCCACACTGTCAGGTGTTTAGTTCTGAGGAAGATCCGCACTGTCAGGTGTTTAGTTCTGAGGGAGGGCCGCACTGTCAGTAGTTTAGTTCTGAGGATTGGCCGCAATGTCAGGAGTTTAGTTCTGAGGGATGGCCTCACTGTCAGGTGTTTAGTACTTAGGGAGGGCCGCACTGTCAGGAATTTAGTTCTGTGGGAGGGGCGCAGTGTCAGGAGTTTAGTTCTGAGTGAGGGCCGCACTGTCAGGAGTTTAGTACTGAGGGAGGGCCACACTGTCAGGTGTTTAGTTCTGAGGAAGATCCGCACTGTCAGGTGTTTAGTTCTGAGGGAGGGCCGCACTGTCAGGAGTTTAGTACTAAGGGAGTGCCGCACTGTCAGATGTTTAGTTCTGAGGGAGGGCCGCACTGTCAGGAGTTTAGTACTAAGGCATGGCCACACTGTCAGGTGTTTAATTCTGAGGGATGGTGGCACTGTCAGGAGTTTAGTACTGAGGGAGAGCCACACTGTCAGGAGTTTAGTTCTGAGGGAGGGCTGCACTGTCAGGTGTTTAGTTCTGAGGGAGGGCTGCACTGTCGGGTGTTTAGT
The DNA here is from genome assembly GCF_037043375.1 of Chiloscyllium plagiosum. Taxonomy (NCBI): domain Eukaryota; kingdom Metazoa; phylum Chordata; class Chondrichthyes; order Orectolobiformes; family Hemiscylliidae; genus Chiloscyllium; species Chiloscyllium plagiosum. The sequence continues at coordinate 89,367,928 of NW_028270177.1, forward strand.
ACTGAGGGAGGGCCGCACTGTCAGGAGTTTAGTTCTGAGGGACGGCTGCACTGTCAGGTGTTTAGTACTGAGGGAGGGCCGCACTGTCAGTAGTTTAGTTCTGAGGGACGGCTGCACTGTCAGGTGTTTAGTACTGACGGAAAGCCGCACTGTCAGGAGTTTAGTTCTGAGGGCGGGCTGCAGTGTTAGGAGTTTATTTCTGAGGGAGGGCCGCACTGTCAGTAGTTTAGTTCTGAGGAAGGGTCGCACTGTCAGGAGTTTAGTTCTGAGGGAGGGCTGCACTGTCAGGAGTTTTGTACTGAGGGAGGGGCGCACTGTAAGGAGTTTAGAACTGAGGGAGAGCCGCACTGTAAGGTGTTTAGTTCTGAGGGAGTACCGCACTGTCAGGAGTTTATTTCTGAGGGAGGGCCGCAATGTCAGGAGTTTAGTACTAAGAGAGGGCCGCACTGTCAGGAGTTTAGTACTAAGGGAGTGCCGCACTGTCAGGTGTTTCGTTCTGAGGGAGGGCCGCACTGTCAGAAATTTAGTACTAAGGCAGGGCCACACTGTCAGGTGTTTAATTCTGAGGGAGGGCCGCACTGTCAGGAGTTTAGTACTGAGGGAGGGTCGCACTGTAAGGAGTTTAGTACTGAGGGAGAGCCACATTGCCAGGAGTTTAGTTCTGAGGGTGGGCCGCACTGTTAGGAGTTTAGTTCTGAGGGAGGGGCGCAGTGTCAGGAGTTTAGTTCTGAGTGAGGGCCGCACTGTCAGGAGTTTAGTACTGAGGGAGTGCTACACTGTCAGGTGTTTTGTACTGAGGGTGGGCCGCACTGTCAGGAGTTTAGTACTGAGGGAGGTCTGCACTGTCAGGTGTTTAGTACTTAGGGAGGGCCGCACTGTCAGGAGTTTAGTTCTGAGGGAGGGGCGCAGTGTCAGGAGTTTAGTTCTGAGTGAGGGCCGCACTGTCAGGAGTTTAGCACTGAGGGAGTGCCACACTGTCAGGTGTTTTGTACTGAGGGTGGGCCGCACTGTCAGGAGTTTAGTACTGAGGGAGTGCCACACTGTCAGGTGTTTAGTTCTGGGGGAGATCCGCACTGACAGGAGTTTAGTTCTGAGGGAGGGTTGCAATGTCAGGAGTTTAGTACTAAGGGAGGGCCGCACTGTCAGGGGTTTAGTTCTGAGCGAGGGCCGCACTGTCAGGTGTTTAGTCCTGAGGGAGAGCTGCACTGTCAGGAGTTTATTTCTGAGGGAGGGCCACACTGCCAGGAATATAATTCTGAGGGAGGTCCACACTGTCAGAAGTTTAGTTCTGTGGGAGTACCGCGCTGTCAGGAGTTTATTTCTGAGGGAGGGCTGCAATGTCAGGAGTTTAATACTAAGAGAGGGCCGCACTGTCAGGGGTTTAGTACTAACGGAGGGCCGCACTGTCAGATGTTTAGTTCTGAGGGAGGGCCGCACTGTAAGGAGTTTAGTACTGAGGGAGAACCGCACTGTCAGGAGTTTAGTTCTGACGGAGGGCTGCACTGTCAGGTGTTTAGTACTTAGGGAAGGCCGCACTGTTAGGAGTTTAGTTCTGAGGGAGGGCTGTACTTTCATGTGTTTAGTACTTAGGGAGGGCCGCACTGTCAGGAGTTTAGTTCTGAGCGAGGGGCGCAGTGTCAGGATTTTAGTTCTGAGTGAGGGCCGCACTGTCAGGAGTTTAGTACTGAGGGAGGGCCACACTGTCAGGTGTTTAGTTCTGAGGGTGGGCCACACTGTCACGAGTTTAGTACTGAGGGAGGGCCACACTGTTAGGAGTTTAGTTCTGAGGCAGGACTGCACTGTCAGGTGTTTAGTACTTAGGGAGGGCCGCACTGTCAGGAATTTAGTTCTGAGGGAGGGGCGCAGTGTCAGGAGTTTAGTTCTGAGTGAGGGCCGCACTGTCAGGAGTTTAGTACTGACGGAGGGCCACACTGTCAGGTGTTTAGTTCTGAGGAAGATCCGCACTGTCAGTTGTTTAGTTCTGAGGGAGGGCCGCACTGTCAGTAGTTTAGTTCTGAGGATTGGCCGCAATGTCAGGAGTTTAGTTCTGAGGGATGGCCTCACTGTCAGGTGTTTAGTACTTAGGGAGGGCCGCACTGTCAGGAATTTAGTTCTGTGGGAGGGGCGCAGTGTCAGGAGTTTAGTTCTGAGTGAGGGCCGCACTGTCAGGAGTTTAGTACTGAGGGAGGGCCACACTGTCAGGTGTTTAGTTCTGAGGAAGATCCGCACTGTCAGGTGTTTAGTTCTGAGGGAGGGCCGCACTGTCAGGAGTTTAGTACTAAGGGAGTGCCGCACTGTCAGATGTTTAGTTCTGAGGGAGGGCCGCACTGTCAGGACTTTAGTACTAAGGCATGGCCACACTGTCAGGTGTTTAATTCTGAGGGATGGTGGCACTGTCAGGAGTTTAGTACTGAGGGAGAGCCACACTGTCAGGAGTTTAGTTCTGAGGGAGGGCTGCACTGTCAGGTGTTTAGTTCTGAGGGAGGGCTGCACTGTCGGGTGTTTAGTACTGAGGGAGGGCCGCACTGTCAGGAGTTTAGTTCTGAGGGACGGCTGCACTGTCAGGTGTTTAGTACTGAGGGAGGGCCGCACTGTCAGTAGTTTAGTTCTGAGGGACGGCTGCACTGTCAGGTGTTTAGTACTGACGGAAAGCCGCACTGTCAGGAGTTTAGTTCTGAGGGCGGGCTGCAGTGTTAGGAGTTTATTTCTGAGGGAGGGCCGCACTGTCAGTAGTTTAGTTCTGAGGAAGGGTCGCACTGTCAGGAGTTTAGTTCTGAGGGAGGGCTGAACTGTCAGGTATTTAGTACTGAGGGAAAGCCGCTTTGTCTGGAGTTTAGTACTGAGGGAGAGCCGCACTGTCAGGAGTTTATTTCTGAGGGAGGGCTGCACTGTTATGAGTTTAGTTCTGAGGGAGGGCCGCACTGTCAGTAGTTTAGTTCTGAGGAAGGGTCGCACTGTCAGGAGTTTAGTTCTGAGGGAGGGCCGCACTGTCAGGTATTTAGTTCTGAGTGAGGGGCGCAGTGTCAGGAGTTTAGTACTGAGGGAGGACCAAACTGTCAGGAGTTTAGTTCTGATCGATGTCCGCACTGACAGGAGTTTAGTTCTGAGGGAGTGCCGCACTATCAGAGGGTCAGTACTGAGGCAATGCTGCACTGTCAGAGGGTCAGTACTGAGGGAGTGCTGCGCTGTCAGTGGGTCAGTACTGAGGGAGTGCTGCACTGTCAGTGGGTCAGGACTGAGGGAGTGCTGCATTGTCAGTGGCTCAGTACTGAATGAGCGCTACACTGTCAGAGGGTCAGTACTGAGGGAGTGCTGCACTGTCAGTGGGTCAGTCCTGAGGGAATGCTGTACTGTCAGTTGGTCAGTTCTGAATGAGCACTATTGTTTGAATTAGTCAGTACTGAGAGAGTGTCAGTAATGAGGGAGTGCCTCACTTTTTGAGAGTCAGTACTGCTGGAGCGCTGCACTGTCAGAAGCTCCGGACTGAATGTGCACTCCATTGTCAGAGGATCAGTATTGATGGAGTGTGCACTGTCTGAGGTTAGGACTGACAGAATTCACCAATGACAGAGGTTCAGTACTGAGGGAACGCAGCAATGTCAGACAGTCAGTACTTCGGGAGTGCTGTGGTCTAAGAGGATTATCTAGAATTACAGAACATAGAAAAGTACAGCACAGAACAGGCCCTTCAGCTTATGATGTTGTGCCAAGGATTAGAATATAGAACATTACAGTGCAGTCCAGGCCCTTCGGCCCTCGATGTTGTGCCGACCTGTCATAACAATCTGAAGCCCATCTAACCTACACTATTCCATGTACAACCATATGCTTGTCCAATGACGACTTAAATGTACTCAAAGTTGGCAAAGCATTCCATACCCTTACTGCTCTCTGAGTAAAGAAACTACCTCTGATATCTGACCTATATCTATCACCCCTCAATTTAAAACTATGCCCCCTCGTGCTTGCCGTCACCATACTTGGAAAAAGGCTCTCTAACCCTCTGATTATCTTATATGTCTTTATTAAGTCACCTCTCAACCTTCTTCGCTCTAACGAAAACAGCCTCAAGTCCCTCAGACCTTCCCTCCATACCAGGCAACATCCGAGTAAATCTCCTCTGCACCCTTTCTAAAACTTCCACATCCTTCTTATAATTCGGTGACCAGAGATGTACACAATACTCCAAATGTGGCCGCACCAGAGTTTTGTATAGCTGTAGCATAACCTCATGGTTCCAGAACACGATCCCTCTATTAATAAAAGCTAAAACACTGTATGACTTCTTTACAACCCTGTCAACCTGGGTGGCAACTTTCAAGGATCTGTGTACCTGGACACCGAGATCTCTCTGCTCATCTACACGACCAAGAATCTGACCATTAACCCAGCAATTTGCATTCCGGTTCCTCTAACCAAAGTGAATCACCTCACACTTGTCCGCATTAAACTCCATTTGCCACCTCTCAGCCCAGCTCTGCAGCTTATCTATGTCTCTCTGTAACCTACAACATCATTCGTCGCTATCCACAACCCACCCTTCTACACCCTCATCCAGGTCGTTTCTAAAAATGATGAACAGCAGTGGGCCCAACACCGACCCTTGCGGTACACCACTACTAACTGGACTCCAGGATGAACATTTCCCATCAACCACCACTCTCTGTCTTCTTTCAGCAAGCCAATTACTGATCCAAACTGCCATATCTCCTCCGCATTTTGTACAATAGCCTACTGTGGGGAAACTTATCGAACGCCTTGCTGAAATCCATATACACCACATCAACTGGTTTACTCTCATCTACCTGTTTGGTCACCTTCTCAAAGAACTCAATAAGGTTTGTGAGGCACGACCTCCCCTTCACAAAACCGTGCTGACTATCCCTAATCAAATTATTCTTTTCTAGATGATTATGAATCCTATCTCTTATAACCTTTTCCAACACTTTACCAACAACTGAAGTAAGCCTCACTGGTCTATAATTACCAGGATTTTCTTTACTCCCCTTCTTGAACAGGGGAACCACATTTCCCATCCTGCACTCTTCGGGCACTATTCCTGTAGACAATGATGGTTTAAAGATCAAGCCAAAGGCTCGGCAATCTCCTCCCTGGCTTCCCAGAGAATCCTAGGATAAATCCCATCCGGCCCAGGGGACTTTCCTATTTTCACACTCTGCAGGATTTCTAATACCTCCTCCTTGTGAACCTCAATCACACCTAGTCTTATAGCCTGTATCTCAGTAATCTCCTCAACAACATTATCGTTTTCTAGAGTCAATACTGATGAAAAATATTCATTTCGTGCTTCCCCTATCTACTCTGACTCCACACACAATTTCCCACTACTGTCTTTGATTGTCCCTAATCTTACTCTCGTCATTCTTTTATTCCTTAAATACCTATAGAACGCCTTCGGGTTTACCCTGATCCTATCCACCAACAACTTCTCGTGTCTCCTCCTGGCTCTTCTGAGCTCTCTCTTTAGGTCTTTCCTGGCTACCTTGTCACCCTCAAGCGCCCTAACTGAGCCTTCACATCTCATCCTAACATAATGCGGAGATGCCGGTGTTGGACTGGGGTGTACAAAGTTAAAAATCACACAACACCAGGTTATAGTCCAACAGGTTGAATTGGAAGCACACTAGCTTTCGGAGCGTCGCTCCTTCATCAGGTGATAGTGGAGGGCTCAATCCTAACACACAATTTACAGCAGAAATTTACAGTGTGATTTAACTGAAATTATACATTGAAAGTTTAATTGTCTGTTAAACCTTTCATCTGTTAGAATACCATGATATTTTCACTTCTTTCATATGTAAATCGCAAAACCTTTTTTAAAAGTTGCGTTCTCAGGTTAGCTGTTAATAATGGTAATAGCTAGACAATATGTTGAAGGTGTTAGACCCCTGTGTTCTCTGTCTATGCCATGACGTTTAGATTGATTCTTATCTAAAAAATGAGATAACGGAGTTTTATATAAATTCATGCAGTTTTTGAGCTCAGAGTTCTACATGAATGTATACATGAAAAAAAGGGTTTTGTGATTTACACATGAAAGAAGTGAAACTATCACTGTATTCTAACCTGTTGGACTTTTACCTGGTGTTGTGAGATTTTTAACTTTGTACACCCCAGTCCAACACCGGCATCTCCGAATCATGACTGGTTAGCTAATTTTGTATCCAGTTGGCAAGTTCTCCTTGAATCCCACGTGATCCAACTTTACAAATTAGTCTCCCATGCAGAACCTTGCCAAAGGCTTTACTAAAGTCCAAATAAGCAATGTCTAACGCTCTGCCCTCATCGATCTTCTTGGTGACTACCTTAAAGAAATAATCATTTTGATGAGACATCCTCTCACAAAGTTATGCTGACTATCCCTAATCATCCCCTTCCTGATGAATGGCTTATACCAGAAACATCGATTCTCCTGCTTCTCGAATGGTGCCTGTCCAGCTGCGCTTTTCCCGCACCTCACTCTTCAATTCGGACCTCCATAATCTGTAGTGCTCACCTTCTCCCAGTTGATTATCCTTCATCATTCTTTAACTCTTAAACCGCATATAAATCCTATCCTTCAGAAGCACCTCCAACAACTTACCCACCACTGAGGTCAGGCTCCCCTGTTTACAGTTCCCAGGCTTCTCCGTAATAAAGGTACAACATTAGCCACTCTCCAGTCATCAGGCACCTCACCTGTGATTCTCAATTAAGCAAATATTTCTACAAGTGCCCCGCAATTTCCTTCCAGACAAAGCGTGCCCCTACTTTCACTTCAGTCACTTCTCCTGTTTTGTTACCCTAGAAAATGTCATCTTCTGCACCTTTTCTGACAGGAACATTTACACAATGATAAAGGAAATGTTCTCGAAGTAATTTAACAAATTCTCCACCAACCAAACCTTTCACACTATGGTAATCCGAATTAATGTTTGGAAAATTAAATTGCTTACTATTATAACCTCTTTATTCTGACATATATCTGAGATCTCTCTGTACGTTTGTCCCTCAAGTTCCCTCTGATTATTGCAGCGTCTAGCGTGCCATCCGACCAAGCTGATCCTTTTTATTTAAGTTTGAAAACACAATTACGTTAAAAAAGCGCTCCTCCGTGATTTAAAATAAATCGTTTTGTTTATTCATTTAGAACATGCATTTCCCAGAGTCAACCACATTGCTGTGGGTATGGGCACATGTAGGCCAGACCAGGTCAGGATGGCAGATTCCTTCTCGAAAGG